>NW_015167066.1:366503-390852 GCF_001447785.1 Gekko japonicus
TGTCCTTCATTATTTATCTTATTGAAGAGTTGTTGATAACAGTCCAAGGAACCCCTCAGGTCCTTGATGTAGGCAAAAGAGTAAAAGCATCATCGTAATAAAGATCATCATACTGGAAAAATTACCATTTAACCAGGCCTCAAACATGCATTAAATTCTTCTCAAAATGTCATTAGTTTTATCAAGCAGTCTTAGTCTACCATCTATATCCATTATAGGAACCTAAAGTGGTACATGATATCTGTCCAACAAGACTCTTGGGTGGTAATGGAAATGCCTTAAATAATGGTGTCATAACACTTGTGTTAGATGTTTACCATTATCACTGTGATTTAGTAAATATCACCCTGTACTGGCGCAATGATTCTCAAGATTACTACCAGACATTTAAAAATGTTACAAATTGCTGGTAAATTTCAGTACACACTGAGATAGTAACATTTACTATAACATATACACAAATTTATCTGCATTCTGTTAAGGGCACTTTCTTGTTGAAATAATTCACCAATACAAAATCTGAACTTTTTAAACCGTGTTTTCAGAATGGAAACTCTTGTTTCAGATAGCTAAGAGATGGGATGGCTGGCAACAAAGGCTATGAGCAAGAAGAAGCTGTTCAATTAAACATCAGTATTAGAGAAGACTCCATCTTAAATTCTCAAAACACAGAACCAAGCAAAATCCATGGATCTACACCAGCTCTGCAACAAATGAAGTTTTAAGATGCATAGAGTTAGAGGTTGCTGGATGCATTTTATAAAATTTTCAGAATACAATAGGGTAAAATTAGAGGACAGCCATTACTCTAACATCTTCTTATTTTACTTGTGTGCCATTTTCTTATTTGAAAGAATTACATAGCACCTCATTTTCATGTTCTACTTTAAGTTCTCAATGTTCCACCATAAGGTTGCATTCAAGTTGTCATATTAAACGTATGCCACCTAGTGTTCATGAGACCTCACAACCGGCTCTCTTGAATCATTCGTGAAAAGAGCATGACCTCAAAATCAGTAGCAGCCATTCAGATTTCTAGGTTTCACATAATTTGTACAGAGTACGGTGGTTTTATTTTCAGGAAACAAAAGTCAATAAACATACCATGGAATTTTACTTATGAAACAATCTCTAACACTTCCCTAACACTGACAATGATCATGACTCTGTATTTGGGCCTTTATAAAACTTAATATTCTTAACAAAAAATAATTCAACAAAACCAACAATAAATCAGTGAGGTGCAGAAGACAGTCGGGCTTAACCCCTGCTCAGCCGCCAGACACACTAGATAGTCTTAAGTAAGTCCCCGTTCCTTAAGGATACTGTGAGATGAAAGTGCCACCTGAAGCTGCCCAAACAAAGGGCAGGGTACATGAACCTGCCTTATACTGAATCAGACTACTGATCTATCACGGTCAGTACTGTCTACTCATACTGGCAGTGGTTCTACAGGGTCTCAGGTAAAGATCTTTCACATCTTCTACTCTCCGATACTTTTCACTGGAGACGCCAGGGATTTAACCTGAGATTTTCAACATGCCAAATAGATTATCTATCACTAAACTGCGAACCCTCCCCAAATAAACGAACATCACAACTAAATTTTATGGATCATGATCCTATTCAACTTTATAGTTTGCTGGCTCTGGAAAATTTAACTCTGGAACCTGATTCTAGCAGTTCTTTATCTTATTAATAGCTTTGCTTAATAAGACAGCAGGTTGATTCTCAAAGTTAGTTTCAGACTGTAAGAATTATGTTCATATTTTCCATTACATAATATTGTATAAAAGGACTTACTATAATTCAGTCCCAAAGTCATCTAGTAGGGTTGTTATGCTGAATATCTAATTTAGGTTTAAAAAGACATCACATGTTTAAAGGACTCTTAACAGAAGAAAGAAAATTCTTAAAGCAATACATATGAATATAAGTACAGCCTGCTCAGACCCGTGGCCCATCTAGTCCAGCATCCTGTTTCACACAGTAGCCAATCAATTGCCCTAGAGGGGCAACAAATAGGGCACTGACTGGCTAACATTTCCGTTGATGCTGCCTTCTAGCACTGGTACTGGGAGATTAACTGACTCTGGATGTAGAGGTTTCCTTTAGTAATCTTGGTCAATATCCTATCCTCCATGTAAATCTAACCCCCTCCTCAAAGCCATCTACATTCATGGCCATCACTACCTTCACCGCTAGAAAATCCCATAGTTTAAGTATTTGTTGAATAAAGTAGTATATCATTTTGCCTGTCCTGAACCTATTGCCCATCAACTTCACTGAGTGCCCCTGAGTTTCGAGTACTATGGGAAAAGGAGAAAAAGCTCTCTCTATCAATTTTCTCCACGGCATGCGAAATTCTATAAACCTCTATCATGTCTCCCCCTTAATCATCTTTTTCCTAAATAGAAAAGTCCCAGACTCCTCAGCCTTTTTTTCATAAGAAAGATTCTCCGCCCCTTTAATCATAATTCATTGCCCTCTTCTGTACTTTTGCCCATGTTGCGATGTGTGTTTTGAGATACCAAACATACAGTGCAGTTGAATCTAGATCAAAAGCAACTGTATGAAAAATTGACCAAATCTGCAAACTGGTTTCCAACTGTTTTAAACTACTCTCTCCGTCAAAATCTGACCGTTTATTTTTCTCTCTGATTCCTGCCCCATCTTATTTGCTTTTTACCTTTTGCAGAGTTAATGGGAAAGACACAGGGGAAGACCCATGTCCAGGAAGGATGCATACTGAACTCTCCGCCAGTTTAGGAACACCACAGGCAGAAAGGAGGGAAAACAACGGCTGAGTGCGTCACCTTGGCAGATGTGGGGTGTTTCTGCATGAAAATGCAGATCCAGCTGCCCTTGGTAGCTGCCATGCTTGCAGCAGAAGTGTGCTCACCAGTCCCTTCAAATAGCACCCCCCACACACTTTTTATAATTTGTGTTTTGTGCCTTAACATTACACACACTCCACAGAGAAGCTGGATTATCTTTGGGTTGGCACTTTCATGACTCTGGGAAAGGGGCTGCTGCTTGCCACAGTGGACCATGTATGAGTTCTGCATACATCTAAATTTTAGAAAGTTGTAAAGAAAAGCCAAAAAAATCTTTTCCAACCCACCCAGCCTCACAAGGACTTATGGGAGGCATCTCACTTCCCCCTTCCCCACTATTTCCTCTTTCCTTTCCCATAACCTCTCCCCTTTTCTTGCTTCTTTCTCCCCTCCCCATTCAGCAGCCAACCTACATTTATCTGTCCCTTTGTCTTCAGGTTTCCATCTTCCCCCCAACAGCCTCTACCTAGGAAAACTATGGTCCAGTTGTATGGTGCCAGCCACTGGGCAGGTCCACTTGGATGGTAGGGAACCCTCAAGGACTTCTGTGAGGGGACCTCACTTTCCCCTGCATCCCCTGTACTATTTCCTCTTTCAAGCTGTATATCTTCTCCCCTTTCCCTGTCTCACTCGCCTTCTCAGCCATTCACTAACCTAATCTATCTCCCAACTTCACCTATATGTATTCTTTATTTACTTTACCCCACCTTTCTCCACAGTAGGGAGCAAAGCAGCTTACATTACTTTCCTCTCCTCCTTTTTTCCTCCTCACAACAACCCTGTGAGGTAGTTTAGGCTGAAAGTATATGACTGGCCCCAAATCACTCAATGAACTTCCACAGCAAAATGGGGATTCGAATCTGTGTCTTCCACTCTTCTCTGAAGCTGTAACTGCTACATCACATTGGCTTTTATCAGGTAGCTGCCGTTGAACAGTAGCAAGCAGACAGGCTTAGGTGAGTCATGTAAGTCAGGTGGTATCAAGTCAACTCGTGGCTGCTGTCAACCTTGGCTCCAATAAGTCCTCACATATTCTAATAGTGACGATGGCCAAATCTGAGGATACTTAAATCCAAGGATTGGAGCGGAGAATGAGCAAGGCCGATCTTTCTACAAACTTTTCTACAAAGTCTTCCCTCAAAGGCCAAAATTGCGCTGGAAAGGACCCTCCCCCTGCCTTTTATGGAGAGAAACCAAGCCTTAGAATGCTGTGGTTGCCTAGCAACAGCCACTGAGGGAATCTGTTAAAGCTACAGGTGCTCTTTTATCATTTTTTAAACATCCTATTGTACTTTTTTTTGGCTTTCAGATTTTTCTGTGAACTGAGGTTTGCAAAAAGATCTGTCTTGCCCGTTCTTAGCTCCAGCTACCAGATTTAAGTATCTTCAGATATGGTTGACTTCACTACTATAATATTACAAGGGGGGACCTGCGATACTCACGGGGGGGCAGTCTCTCTCTTCCCCCCCAGTCTCTCTCTCTCTCTCTGTGTGTGTCTCTCTCCCCCCTTCTCTCTCTTCCCCCCAGTCTCTCTCTCCCCCGCCTTCTCTCTCTTCCCCCCCCAGTCTGTCTCTCTCTCTCTCTTTCCCCTGTCGCAGCGTGGCCTGCGCGGCTAGCATCCGCCGGGCCTCACCGGGCTGTCTTCCCCCCCCCCCACCGTTCCCCCCATTGGGATCACATTCTGCAGGTGTGGCTTCAATACTACTGACCACTCAAGACACTTGGACAATTTCAGATCGTGTTCATTGGCTCCTGGCCCGGGTCATTTGAATCCTGAAATTGGCCCTTATTAGTCTGAACCCAAAGACACAAGCTCAGATTTTCTGCTTGCTGTTCTGTTCCTGTTATCTGCTGTCTGTGGACTTGTTCTGGAGCTGCTTTGTCTCTGCCATGAGGCTTGGGCAGACAAAGGACTCCATGTGAAGCACATGGTGAGGTGCTTGCATAATGGAGCTGTTGTTTCTAAAGATACTTGGACTATTCCAATGGACTGTATACTTGGACATCCTTGCCTAGGGATCATCCTGGTAATTATGTAGATCTTTAATGTTTAGTAAGGGCCACAGAGGGCCATAGGTGTTTTCTTGTGTTCAGTACTTCCTGTTGTCTGTGTTAGTTCTGTGCTAAATAAAACTATTTCTTGTTTAAATACTGTCTGTTTGATGGGTAACTGATCTCCAAGCCTTAAATCCTCGTGTCTAGCTGGCTATGCTACCATTAAATCTTAAGAGTGCATCTCTAAGGAGGTGTTGGAGCTGGGCATGGTGGTTATTGTTTGTTAATATAGGAGTCCTTCCCTTATTCCTAGTGAGGCGTGGGGGCCGGATCCTATACAGGGGGCCAGTTCAGTATTAGATATATAGATGATGATGATATATAAAAACAAGGCAGATATATAAAAAGGCACACAGAGTGAGTGTGTGTCTGTGTGGACCAGCAGGGGAAACAGTTGCAGTAATAAGAAGAAAACAAAGACACAGCCAGAATTCAAGCTACATGTAGGAATCATGCAACCACGTGTATACAGATATAGCAATATATTGACATTAGTGACCATCTTTAAAAAATCATGGATGGCCACTGCTGAGGGAAAATGGCAGAGAAAATAGTGGAAAGTCCAGAAAAAAAGAAAACTGACAATGAAGGGATGGGCGGGGAAGATGGTGGCACCTTTAAAAGTGCAGCAGATATTATACAAATATACTTCAGGAATATTTCTCCGGAAACCATTGGCGCAAAGGTAGTCTGGAAAAAACAGAAACCCCCCCTGAAAAGGCTGAAGACCAACAGCAAGCATCTAACACCATAAGCCTGGAAATAAAAAGCTGTAGTTTGGAAGCCAAGCCGCAGCTATAAGACCATGTGGAAACAACCACGGTAGCTGTGAGTCACAGAGAAGATCTCTTCCTACTTTTAATGAAGTCACTGCTATTGCAGAGAGGGTGTGGGGCTTGTTTCTACCGATTCTAATCCTGCTCTCCTCTTGGCAAGCTGTCAACAGCAGTGGTTTAAATTAAGGGCTCCAGGACTGGCAGATACATGGAGAGATCTTACCCGCTTCTCTTTACAACTTGTGCCATCACCAACCTGGCATACAATTTTCTCCATTTCTGTACCCCTCTTTGCAGCTGCACTACTGCCTCCTAAGCTTTAGGACATCTTCCACATGGGATAGGTTTGTTTATAAGAAGGCACACCACTGTTTCCCCTCCATAATAATTGATTCTTGAACCCAATTTTTCAAGCAGCTACAGAGAAGACAGAACAGCTAGGGTGAATATCAGAAGTCCTAGTAAGTAAAAATGCAGAGGTCCTGGCAAACAAACAAACAAAAACCCTCAAATCCAAAGCTGAGACCAGAATGCATTCCAAGTGCTTTTTCTTAGCTGAGAACTACTAAGAGAGTGAACTGAAATCCCCTCCCAGCAGATATAATCTCCGTGTGTGGGCCTGGGCCTTCAGTTTCACATACTATTAGGCAAAGAGTTTCCACACTGCTATGAACTGCACAAGAATCACCCATAATCATTCCTGAAAAAAATCAGTCATAGTGGACAAATGAATTTAACAGAATGCTTTTGTACTCATGATGTCATGGTTGTGGTGATACTTGTGGCTAAGCATCACTGCGAATCTGTGTCTGTATCATTTACACAACCTGGGAACTGCTTGATGACAACCTCCGGAACAGCAGTCCTCTCTCCTTCCCCATTGCCCCAAGCAGTTCATACAATGTATTTGCACAATTATTTCAGTGACGTGAATATATACCACTATATTTTAAGAACACACTTTTAACCATCTGGAAAAAGGACTAATGTTACCAACCCTTGAAAGGCAAAATAATATTTATGGAGGTCATTTCACTACGTGGAACCTGTATAACACTTATCTTTTGTTTTTATACTTCCTAGTTACTATAGAATTTCCATTACCAATTTCATTTTTTCCCAAGGGATGGAAACATAAGTAACAGCACACCACATAAACTAGAAGTTACCAGACCATCACACTTTAATTACATTTGGAGCCCTAATATAACAGTGTCGGATATCATATTTCTTCCATAATAAAGCACAGCAGTCTTCCACCACCAGGACTTAAGTTATAAAGCTGCTGCTTTGTATATTGCTCAGCACTGCATACTAAAAAGCTTGAAGAACAGCATCAAGTTAGATCAGTCAAAGTGCTAATGAAGGTATATTCAAGATAACATGACTACAATAATCAATTACTTTCCCAGTTGCTTTTATATATTGCACTGATTTAATTGAAATTAAGGGCTAAACTGTAGAATTTTTGTTGATTTGGATAGTGCCATGTTTTTTCAGATACATGATGCAATCCAAGCTATTCAAAACCTCTCTTCTCTTACTCAGCAGTTTTGTAACTTTGCAGATTGCACAGTAAATGTACCTGTGAAAAACCTGGTACAAAAGCATATGGAAATAGGGAAATCCCTTCAACGTTTATAGAAGTAAAGTTGTTCTCCCTACTGTGAGATGGAAAGGGCAGAAAAGATGGTGGTTAGAAAAGAGCATCTCAATAGGAAAGAAAATTACAGATGCTGGTTATTTCCCCTCAATTTTTTGTTTGTTTCTTGGTGGAGGGGGGCAGGAGAGCATGCAAATCTTGAGAAACAGCAAACTCTAATTTCCAAACTACCTTGTCCTTTTAATTATTTTTAGCTGGGCACTCTTATTCCTAGGCACTGAACTCTTGGCATAAAAACGTTTCAGCCCAGTAGGATGGAAAATAGCTTGGAGGCTCACTTTTTACATTCTGTACAGTGCTTAATGTATCATGTTAGATAAATGTCAGAATAGGGAAGGTGCTCTTCATCACAAAAAAATCACAATGGCATATTACCACTGTGTGCAAACCCAAATTAAAGCCACTATTAATGCTATTTGTTCTCCACTAGCTTAAATTAATATTAAATTCATATAGTGTGTATTTGAGAAATGCTTAAGAGGCTTTCAGTGTAACCAAGATGGCAAAGTCATACTGGCTCATCTACCATGCTCACCAATAGAGAACTTTTTATCAGATGTATCATTTCTTCCACTGAACTTGGTTGATCAAAAATTAAACTTTCAAAATTCTGTAACAAAGCTTTCTCCAGACTAGGAAGATGACGAAGCCACAGCTGCACCACAGCAGATTCAGACAAGGAGATTTTTTTTCTGTATTTAAGAAAGAGGGGGAAAGGAGGTTTTCTTCTTTCATCACAATTATAAAATCAATTCTCAACCCAGCCAAATCTGGAGCTATGAATGGACATCTTTCCACAAGCCTGAAAAATTACCCAGATTTCAGAAAAGCTTAAAATCTAAAAAATAAAACTGGGGGGGGGGTGTTAAAACCCCCAAAACAATACAAGGAGAACCTGTAACTTTAAGAAACAAATGCCCTCGGTGGCTGTTACGCAACCACAACAGCCTGAGCCATGAGAACAACTCAGTGAGCAGGATAGGTGGGACGTGACAGAACAGAGGTGTAGGAGAGAAACAAAGGCAGGGGGAATGGGATGCTTCCTCCCGTTAAGTTCCTTGTCTGTAGAAAGCAACCAGTTCTAGCCCCAGTGAGTCATGCAAGTGCTGGGTAAGTCCTACAAGTCAGGTAGTAGTAAACTGCCCAGTGGCTGCTGCCAGGCTTGGCCTGATAAGTCCTCCCTCAAAGACTAAAACAGTCCTGGAGAGGGCCCTGACTCCTGCCCCTGCCTTTTCCTGACAGAATCCAAGGCTGGATGGCTGACAATACAGTTGTGGTTGCCCACCAATGGTCACTGAAGGCATTCATTTCTTAAAGCTACAGACACTTCTATCATTTTAACCACCCCAATATTGTTTTGTTTTTATTTTCAGATATTTCTATAAACTTGGGTTTTTTCTCTAGTTTGTAAAAAGATCTGTCTTCTCTTTTCATGGTCCCAGTCCCTGGAATTAAGTATTCACTGATAGGGCCATGTTGAGACCTTGAGTCTCAATGTCTTAGGCAGACTAGAAATGAAGTAAATAATAACAGCTAAATTAAATATAATCTTGGTTAAGGGAAAATTAGTATATTCTGGGCTACTTACTGTAAAATGGCTTCATTCATAACTTCTAAAAACTCACAATGGAGAACTTCTTCTGATCCATCCCCATGATAGTTAAGAAGGGCTTCCAGCAGTGGTGTTATTTCAGGTAAATTAATAAGCGGCACACAGACAAGGGACATGGATCTTACTCGCAAAGAAATACTGGAGAAATAAAGGTTACGTAAGGTGAAGGGGCAATATTTTTATTTTTCTAAAATCAGTCTGTTCCTTAAGCACAGGCAAATATCAAACAATATCTTTACAATATATGGATTTGAGAAAACATTTAAAAATAGAGCTTAAAACGTGGATTTATTCTCGATGCTTGGGGATCCAACAATATACTTACTATAACAAAAAGGAATGGTTTGCTTAATATATTCTGGGTGCTCAAGAGAACATTATAGATGTATTAACCATGCAAGAGGCTGCAGAAAATACATGGCAGAATTCTAACAGACTTTGTCATTGACCACGATTTCAAGAGTGTAATGGAAAGAGAAGGCACTTTCCCTAGCCCACTTGCCCTGACTTCATCTATTCCTTTTCACGGCCGAGATGTGGGAAAGGGAAAGAAAAATCTGCAACCCTGCAAACTGCAACTTTCAAGCAGACGCCGCCAGCTATGCATGACACTAATTGTCCCTAGTGATATCACCATGAAATCTTCCACAAGAAATCTTGCTGTTCCTGGAATGGTTTCATAACATGGATTTTCAAAGAACACTTAAAAGAAATCAAAGCAAACAGTCCACATGGAGGAAGGAAAGGGAAAACCTATAGTAGAGCCACTGTACAGTTCACTGATATACATGTCTGTCATTTCAGCAGCAAAGCTGGGTGGAAGCCTACTTAAGAATTCATTGTAAACTCTCTTTTTATATTGCACCTGTAATCCTCCTTACAGTAGTCCTCTTATTACCAAAACCACATTTTTCAATATGCATATATTGAAACCGCTTATTTTTTTTCGCATGATAAATAGAACTTCAGTCACTCAGGTATCCATACTAAGATCTACTAAAATTATGGTCAGTATACTGCATTAACTTGAAAACTAGGCAACCTTTTTTTGCTTTTAAAGAGGTGGGTGCAACCCAGGTGACTGGTAGGCCACACACCTGCACCTCTCTAGCAAGGCATTCTGGTCCCACCTATATCCTGGTCAAGTCAGTTGTTTCCAGCCCTACAACCAATCAGTTTGGGCAAAACTCCATTGTTTGAGCCAAATTTTAACCCTAGAGTTTGCCCAAAAAGCAGAGTGTCACCACGCAATTATGTCACTTTCATGTGAACGGCCGAGATGTGGGAAAGGGAAAGAAAAATCTGCAACCCTGCAAACTGCAACTTTCAAGCAGATGCCGCCAGCTATGCATGACACTAATTGACCTTAGTGATATCACCATGAAATCTTCCACAAAAAATCTTGCAGTTCCTGGAATGGTTTCATAACATGGATTTTCAAAGAACACTTAAAAGAAATCAAAGCAAACAGTCCACATGGAGGAAGGAAAGGGAAAACCTATAGTAGAGCCACTGTCCAGTTCACTGATATACATGTCTGTCATTTCAGTTGCAAAGCTGGGTGGAAGCCTACTTAAGAATTCATTGTAAACTCTCTTTTTATATTGCATCTGTAATCCTCCTTACAGTACTCCTCTTATTACCAAAACCACATTTTTCAATATGCATATATTGAAACCGCTTATTTTTTTTCGCATGATAAATAGAACTTCAGTCACTCAGGTATCCATACTAAGATCTACTAAAATTATGGTCAGTATACTGCATTAACTTGAAAACTAGGCAACCTTTTTTGGCTTTTAAAGAGGTGGGTGCAACCCAGGTGACTGGTAGGCCACACACCTGCACCTCTCTAGCAAGGCATTCTGGTCCCACCTAAATCCTGGTCAAGTCAGTTGTTTCCAGCCCTACAACCAATCAGTTTGGGCAAAACTCCATTGTTTGAGCCAAATTTTAACCCTAGAGTTTGCCCAAAAAGCAGAGTGTCACCACGCAATTATGTCACTTTCATGTGACATCACTGCATTGGAGACATCGCCACCCACTCCTGGACTACCCCCACAAATCCTCCCACCGGTGCAACGATCACACCTGGCAACCCTAGCCAGAAAATCCCCAGAAAGAAGAAGGTAAGCCTTCTCCTGTTAAGTGGGTCACAGGGCTACTTCTTTTAAAAAAGAGGGCCATGTTAAATTCAGAGTCATCTATTTTTGTATATAGTTTTTCTTAAAAGTGGGAAAGTCATATTATATTTAAGGGCACTTCCTTTCAGGAAAAAAACAATACCTACCTTTGTTGACTATTAAATCTATTAAACCAGTTTCTGCTGAGTTCTGTCACTAGTGATGAGATGACCTGTTAAATGAAGTCAGTGACATAGTAAAAAATATAGGTATTGAAGAGAAACTAGGATACTAATATTTAACTTTTTTACTTTCATTTCCAAGTGGATTAGATAATCTATGTATAGAATTTATGAAGTATACAGTTTTGACAATAAACCTTGAACCAAAAATAATGGGTTGGCCCTGATCAACCACAAGTGAAGTGAGTTCATGGGAAAGGATCTTTGCTACCTTCCCCTTCACACAGCAGCCTCATGCCTAAAGCCACACCTTCAGGAACAATTTGGGATGCAAATATGTAATAAGAAGGGGAAAATAAGTAGAAATTAT
The DNA here is from genome assembly GCF_001447785.1 of Gekko japonicus. Taxonomy (NCBI): domain Eukaryota; kingdom Metazoa; phylum Chordata; class Lepidosauria; order Squamata; family Gekkonidae; genus Gekko; species Gekko japonicus. The sequence continues at coordinate 378,122 of NW_015167066.1, forward strand.
ACCTCCTTGTGCTTACTGTGGAGAAATGTATTTTTCTTTGGAGGTTCGAACTGAGCAAAACCTTCACTTTGAGTTTTAAAAAGTTTTTCTTCCTCTTGGCACAGTACAGGTGATGGGGAGGGGGGAGTCAATTGTTCCCCAGCCTCACCCACCAAGGCTTTAGAAATGCAAATGGTAGGTCTGGATACAATGAAATGATCAAGTCACACACATGCACACATACACCCCCACACAACCTCCAGCTAAACAGATGACATCTAGCAGGGAACAGAGTTTTGGAGGTCGAAAACCCTAATGAAGTCTTTTCCTGCCCTGACCTGGATAGCCCAAGCAAGCCCAATCTCATCAGATCTCGGAAGTTAAGCAGGGTTGACTCCGGCAAGTACTAGGATGGGAGACGACCTTGAAAACCACAGACAGGAGGCGGGAGCTGGTTCCGTCAAAGCAGACAGAACTCTCTGCTGGAGGCAGCCATTACCATGTGCAGGACTGCAGACCTGAGCACAGGCTTCAAGGTAATGGGAACCCTTTAGAACTAGGGTTGCCAGGTCTTACCTCCTCACTGGCAAGGTGTGGGAGAGCTCTCTCCAGAAGTGGGGGGGGCAATGTCACCACATGCGACATCCCCGACGTGACAGTGTCACATGGAAGTGACATCATCACACCAGTGACATCACACAGTGACGCTCTGGTATTTTGGTTAAAACTCTATGGTTACCACAGAGTTTTGCACAAAATACCAGAGCGTTGCCGCCATCATCATATTGGGGACGGACAGGAGCCTGCAAAATTGGGGGATCCCCCGCTCCCACCCAGGGGCTGGCAACCCTGTTTAAAATAACTGTAACCCTTTAAGGTAAAGAGCCTGCCTTAGGGTGATGTCTGCTAGGGCATGTAAAGAGGGAAGGACAGAGGAACTACATTTTCTTTTAGATCCCTTGCTCAATCTGCTGCTTTTTAATAACTTTTGAAGCTGATAGTGGTTCTCGGTGCCACATTAAACTTACATTATTCCAGGCATGATATTTTAAAAGGGGCATCAGGAAGAAGGGGAGGGGCAGTCAGTTGGTAAGTGGCTGCACTCCCAGTGGCACACAAGGCAGTAAACTGTCCTTGTAGTAACCAGATGTTGAGTAGCAGGAGATACCAGCACAAGGTGAGCCCTTAGAACAGCAGGGAAGCTGGGAGTCCTGGTCCTCTCAAGGAGCCATTCCTACAAATACCAGATGGTGGAAGTAGTTGCGCTGAGAGAGGAACAGAAAACCCCCTCCAAGTGTTGGGGGAGCCAGTTTGGTGGCATGTGGATTCCCATACACCTCAGAGGACTTGCAGGTCACAGTGGGACTGTTCAGCCATACTTACATAAGCACTTCTGCAAGCAGAAAAAGAATACAGTGGTGTATTTTCTGGTGATTCCCCCTTCCTGATCAGTGCCTCATCCCACCTGATTCTGAAACACTTTTTTAGGAGTCCTAGGGGACGAACTCAATTCACTCACTATTAATTGCAACCAACTCATTCTCTCCAGATTAAGTAAAATAAAAAATATGTTTAAAAGTTTCTGAAAACTCAACTCATTCAAATTAAATCAACAAAAGCATTATATTTTAGAGGTACAATTTAATCATTGGCCACTGTGGGATCAGTTTGTCTGCAGTCTTGCTGACTATTCCACCAGTTGGCTGATTAGCTTTTTGATAACTCTTGGAACTTTGTTGCCTAAACCTTGGACTGCCTCAGAACTTTCTCCCTGTGATGTGTCACCTGACCCTCAACTTTGGACAATGATCTAGAACCATTAATGTGAGACCTTGCTGCCACAGGGGCTTGCCTCTTGCCCAGTGAGCAGGATACCTCCTGAAAGCTGAACTACATTTTATACAGCAAGCAGGTAGGCCCTTGTTTGTTTGGAATGTTGACAGTCCTTCTAGAAAGCTGACCCTAGAGAGGCAGGAAACTCTGCAGAAGAATGGGATACAACTAAGTTCATTCAGCTCTCAAGTGCAGCACGAAGTTAGAAATTCACCTGAACTCTCACCCAGATTACTATTGCAAGAGACGCAGATAGCTAGAGTGCCTCTGAAGTCACAGCATGAAGTCAGAGATGACAGAAAAGTTGCTAACAAAATGTTCGTGGCCACCACAGCAAGTAACATTTTGGATCCTTGAGACAACCCATCATTCTTACAAGCTGTGGCCAATTGTATGAATTACTTACATTTTCAACAAGTTTCACATAGTAATCTGCAGATGTCAACCCAAGAGTTGCAATGAAGTTGTTAATATCACTGTCATGATGTCCCAGTCCAGAAAGTGACAGGAGATGGCACAATGAGATCTTAAGGAAAATCAATGGGAAATAATATCTGGTTAGATTTGTATCATTGCATCCTAAAACAACCTCTATTGTTTTCACAGATATAGTTTTAGATGCATCAGGTAAACATATGTGTTAACAAGAGATTATGTATAAATTTAACATTAATTTAGCACCTGTACCCATTATCACATATTATGGGAACAGCAAGAAAAGCAGACCTTGATTTGATCATAAATGATATCCAGGATCTGATGCAAATGATGAACCACTTGGCATCAATGACCCCACTTGATAACAAAATCCTAAACTATAAGGGAGAGTTTGGTATATCAGATACCCTCAGAAAGCTTATGTATTTAAAAATCACTATAATACTTGCTCGGTAAAATCACTCTCAGTAACTGGCAATGACACAAACCTGCTCAGGATGATGCTACCATGGATAGCAGTCAAGGAAAGCATGAGTTTAAAAAGCTTCCATTAAGTAGGAAGTTATATTGTTAGAGTGTCTGTTTGGATCCAATGACTCCTTTCCACTAAACAATAGAGGCTTCCTCCAACAGAACAAGGCTCATCACTTTTCAGAAAGGATAACTGATCCAACCTTTAATCCCAATCTGAGTAGATCCTTCTACTAATCTGAGACAACAGGCATCCCCTTTGTATGACACAGTGCAACTGCATGATGCAGTAAAGTGACTATTTGCACACCATAGGATACATGGATTTGAGGGGGCATATTAGAGGAGCCTATAAGATAAAAAGTTTAAAGGGAAGGGCTTTCTTGGTGGGATACAACGATCCTAAGTAGTGTGTGTTCTCTGTTTCTCATGGGATCTTACACAGGTCTTACTCAGGCCTGGACCACCCTTTCCAATTGTCTCTATTTCGTCTGGATCCTCTAACGTCTCCTGGTTCCATGAGACCACCAGTTTCTGCAGTCTTTATTTATATAAACATTTTATGCTGCCTTTCCACCCCCACTTATGGTCCCCAAGGCAATGAACAATCAACATTAAAACAACCTTTTGAAACATAATATAAAAACCATTAAAAACAATTTAAAAAATATGCACACAACTAAAATATATATACAGTGAGCACAAGCCGTGTTAGCAATGTCAGTCTGCCAACATGTTCTTCTGACCCAGAGTTTTTCAATTTGATATTCAACATCTTAAGTCTGAAAGACATTGCATGTTTTACAACCCATAGTTAGTACAGAAGTGAGAATTCAAAAATTAGCTGCTGTTTCTAATATCTGAAGTGGTACATTTTGTGGCAACAAAATAAAACTTGACTACTTATTCATATCTGCTTTCAAATAATCCAGTCTAAATGTTTGTAAGTATTTTTACTGTCAGCTTACAGAGCAGTGGAGCAATGGTTCAGGAATAAAGATAAAGATGATTCAGGAATAAAGATGCTGATACACAGAATGATAGAGCAATAAAGAATATATTAAATAGCTACACAAAAATAGAATGAAAAGCACCCCCCCAAATTCTTACTTCCTATATTTTTTTTGCTGGAGTACTATATGGACAGAAAAATCAATGCTTTCAAAGCCCTACTTGTAATAAAAGTTGTTCTAACCTCCATTTACAGAAAGCTGTTATATTGCCATCTAGCGGCTCTTATGCTAAAACTGACAGAAGGAATAAATGCTTTGCATTTTAAAAGCAATTGATAGTGAGGACTTCCCAAAATAATGAAAACATTAACAAGGTAACAGAAACTCATCTATCTACATGATTTATTTAGAATGCCCATCCTCTATCCCCTATAATTACCCGAGAAGTTCAAGTTGGCTTTAAGCCTTAAAGCTGTTCTTGTTCTTCTCTCTAGCCAAATTCAAGATTTCAGAGATGGTTCCTTTTAGCTATAACCCAACAGTGTGTTCCAATGGGTTGCAGTAGTCTCCAGTGGCCATGATGACCCAAGCCATTGTCCTAGAGGCTGACAAGGCTTTTTCACCACAACAAAGCTCTGAACCCAGAAGCATAGTTAGGTAACATCAGGCGATTAAAGACAAGCCTCCACATTTTAAACCTCACTAAGACACAGCAAGCTACAGTCACAGTCACCAGGGTCCCCCCTACAGGAATTATACCTGTTGAACATTGTTGGCTGCATCACAGGTGACAAGAGCCCAGATAAAAGAAGAAAAAACTGTATACAAATGTCTGAACTATATACAAAGAAACAGCAACTACATAAAGAAAAACAATGAGCGATACAGATATTTCAAGAAAATATGTGTGAGAGGGGAGACTCTCAGAGAAGTCCAGAAATGCTGTAGCAGCAGATGAAAAAGAAACTGAGTGGGAATGTATGACACCTCTCCTTGGGCATGAGATTCTGAAATAAAAATCTTGAAGCACTTCTGAAAGATTCTCAGGATATTGTTTTGATTAAAACGGAAGAGCCACTCCTGATGCTAAGCTAGCCACAGGAGGATCCACCACCAGAACTGGTTACCTTAGGAGGAAAAGAATACATTCTTTTAGCCTGTCCAGCATGTAAACAGTTATTGGTAGGATCTGTCTATTCCTTTTTAATCTCAGTTTTCAAAAAGAAAGGTAAAGGAAAGGTTGAACCCAGAATCCTAATCCTAGAGAACGTCTCAGGACTCCTTTATCATAATCATCTCCCTGCTGTTTCTTAGTGTTTTCTACCTTGGGGACAGAAAGCTGCAGGATTTTAAAAGCTCTCTGTAGCAAAGAAGATAAATTCTCATGAGAAAAAAGTAGTGAATTGGCTTGCTCTGTTGAGGGACTTCCTCATCAGACAGCTGGCCTTCCTCTTTGTCTAAATCTGCACCAGAATTCTCAGGCCCTAAAGGAGAATCCCTTCTTCAGATCTATAGTCTGAGAATTTGAATAATTTATCCTAATGGGAAGAGGACTTTTATAAGCTGTTTGGTGGTCCAGGAAGAGCCCTGGCTTTTTCCTGGATCAAAAGATCCTGAAGTATTGCATGGACAGAGAGAGAGTTGAGGTGGATGAGAGGCCTTGCGTTGTCTTTTCCTCTAGGGTAAAGAGGCTCTTTTTTTCTTCTCTGACTGGAGAGAAATTGTTCTAGCCGGGCCTGAAAGCCTGGTGGGACAACAAAGAGCCCTCTGCTCTCCTGGCTTCCCACAGGGAGGGGAGCTATGGACTTCCTTCACAGCCCTGAAGGCTGCACTGAATGGGCCTGATGGGCTCATACAGGATGCCTCAGCTGGTCAGCAGGGGGTGCAGTTTTGGTGCCAAAAAGCTAGCTAGCTTTTCTGTTCTTGGAGCCACGCGATCATTGGCTCTCTCCAGGAGCAGTGCCATGGCAGGACAGCTAGGCAAGAGGAACTGCAGGGTTCTTCTGCTCCACTGTGTGGGGATATCATTCCCCAACCTTCCCTCAAAGGAGGCCCCAAGGTCAGAGGACTCAGCTGCCGATCCAGGTGAAGGGATTGCTACAACTGAAGCAGGGGACAAGAGAACGCAGCCTCAGGGAAGATGAGACTAGAAGGACAAACTGAGGATTTTTTAAATGAAAGGAAAGGCACACAAGTGGGAGGAAAGGGGGAAAATGAAACCAAAGAACTCATAAAAAGAAATTCTCAGGAACTCTAAATCTACTGCCTCTCACAGTGGAAGGCAGGAAAAAGACTAGGGAGTGGGTTCCACCACCACCACCCCGAGATGGAAAGCACAATCAATTTCCTGCCTCCAGGGGTTGTGTGAAGAGGAACCCAAGTGTATCAGTGCCCACCTTTCCCTGAAAAGAAAGGTCCTATTCGAAAGCAAGGAAGCAACAATTAGCTTCTCTCTACAGCTTGTAGACATTCATATTTGATTTCACAAGAGTCCATCAAAATAGCGTTCTTGGTTAACCAATTAAATCATACTGGAAGAAGCTAGTTCTGTGCTAGTTAACTTTGTGTCACTTGATGTGGCAACCACTACCAGAACACCACCTCTAAGATCCACCTTTATTTTTCAGATGAGACAACAAAAAAGAACAAAACTTCATAGACAGAAATCATTAGATGTAGTCCTGATCTCAATGATCTCATAGCAAAGTCAAAACTGATTTAACTTGTTGCACCTTAGACAATGCATGTGAAAGAGCAGGAAAATTTTTGGTAAGTATCACTATTTCCTTTTTTTACTTATTAAATGGCTGCCTTTACTCTGTTGTAACATGCAGCCCCAATTGGGACATTAGTGAGCATTCTCAAGCTTCATAAGAAACAAGCATCTTATCTGTCCTCACCATCTCTACCCCCAGGAAAAATCACCGGCAAAACTATGTCCTGTGCTAAGTGGAACTTGGTTGCAACTTTGGAGAGAAAATCCAAACTGGGGTACAACACTACACACTCATTAAAAAACTTTAGGGGGTGGTCAATTCAAAGACATGCTAGCACTTGCACAGGTCAGTCACAGATGGTTTTTCTCTAGCTTTAAAACTCCTAGAAATGGGGCGATCCACCTCAGGAAAAATGTACATGAACTAGTTTTCCCACCAAATCCATCACATGACTAGAGGTGGACTGCCCCCATTCCCTCAGTTCCGACTTAGCCACCCCATGCTCAGTAAAAACAGATACAAGGTATTCCTTTTTTCTTTTCTTAAGAGCTCACAGCAGGGTAGGAGGGAGGGAATGTGTGTCTGCACAGAAGATGTTGATAAACAACAGTTACAGGTAAGTGCAACTATGTTTTCATCTCGCTGTGCAGCCTCACATTGGGACAGAGTTGTTACCTAAGGAGGCGGGGTGAGGCTCTCACTGAAAAAGGGAATTCCAACTTCTGCATCTTTCCTCGATTGCAGGTCAAGGGCATAGTGGTGAGCGAAGATGTCTCTGGAAGCCCAAGTAGCTGCTTTCCAGATGTCCAGCAGCGGAAGATTATTATGAAAGGCAGCAGATGAACCCTGCATTTGTGCTGAATGTGCCCAAACTATGAGTGGGCAGGTTTGTCCAGACACTCTGTAGGAGAATTGTATAGCAGACACTACCCATCTGGTTATAGACTGAGACAAAGCTGCCCTCCCCTTTCTCCAATAACAAACTCAGATCTCATGTTTTATTAATGAAAGAGGTTTTTTGCCTAACAGCTGCAACAACAGCTTGTTTGAATAATGCCAAAACCTATCAATTTGGACAGGTATCTGAAAGGTGGTTCAATGGGTTGACCAGTTTTTCTGTTCTCTCACATTCCTTCAGAGGCGAGTCCCCATGTAACCTACTCAAAATCTTTTCCTTTAGCTTGGGGTTTGTAGATGTAATCTGCAAGTCCAGTGATTTGGCCATCCCGACCATTTGCTCTGTATAAAGTTTGAGGTCCTCAGTAGACAGAGCAGGTTCAGAGTCCCCCAGGGTGTCGGCAGCAACAGTTCCAAAGGTATGTCGAAAACAGCTTCAGATGGAACTGCCCTGTGTTCCTCATATGGATCCATGTGAAAGACGGCTCAATGAGGAACTGAGAGAACCAACATGAATTGGGAAACCACCACAGAGAGGGACCATTGCCGAACTATGTAAGTATGTATGCCCTTGGGGAGAGAGGTTAAGCAACCTTTTTATGAAAGTATTGGAGACTAGATGGGAGAATAATGTCTTCCCCTGGATCTTAACATGGAATGAGGATATAGTGGCCAAGTGGACCTTAACAGACGAGACTGCCAGGCGAACCTCCTTTAAAGAGAGGCTGCCATGTTGGGGGATTCGCCCAGCCAAAAAAGCAGAGGGCATACTCATCTGAGTAGATATTCAAACACCAGGGGAATCAGGCAGTCTTCCACTCACATCCATAGATGTTGCCCAGTCAGCAAAACAGGCCCACTTGAAGGTGTATGACTTCCTGGTGGATGCCCTGCGTGTCCCCTTCTGAGATGGAGCTAGCAATTAAGATCTGCAGGGACAGAGTTCTCAGTGTCGAGATGACCTGCATTCTGTTGGCTGCATTCGTGTGTCAGCTAACCTTGCATCCGAGCTGCCCTTAGAACTCTTGTGCTGCTTTTCCTTGCGCTTGGATTTTTCCTGTGCTTTCTTAGACGGCGGTTCCAAAGAGCTAAGCCTCTTGGAATGGGCTTCTGATCGTTTCCTAGGGGCTGGTTCTGTGACTGGAATCAATGGAACTGAGGCATCGGAAGGCAGGGTCTTGAGAGCTCCTGCCTCCAACGAAGCCTTCACTGCTGAAGGAAAGACACATGTCAGTGGGTTATTTGGTTGAGGTGCCCGTGATGGTCCCACAATGGCCTTTTCCCAGAGGCTTGCCTTAAGTCGTACAGCCCTGTTGGTGCAAGCCTTGGGCATGAATTGCAAGCATGTATTGCAGGCTGCCATGTTGGGGGATTCGCCCAACCAAAAAAGCAGAGGGCATACTCATCTGAGCTGGGCATTTTGGACCCATATTGCAAGCATTTCTTGAAGAGGGGCTTCTCCGACATTACTGCAGGATTACTCTTCAAAAACAGAGAGAAAACTAAACTACTTCAACCAAATTTTCCTTGTTGTTTTACTCACAGGTGAACTGTAGAGAGACATCCTTCTTCAGCAATGGCAAAAAGGAGACTGAGGAGAAGAGGGAGCCCCATCCTGCAGACGTGACTGATTGGAAAATCAGTTCAGACAGCCTCCACAAGGGAGGGGCTCCCCTCTGAGTGCTTTTTAGGAAGTAAAGAGCAGTAGGGAGCCTCTGGTAGTCAGTCTGCGCAAGCACAGATCCCAATGTGGGAATACACAGAAGACCAGAGATGAACAAATGTTTTCAAGGTTTTAAGGACAGTGTGAAGTATCTCATACTGTGTAACTGGTCTTGGGATGAAAGGCAAGAACACAAAATGAATCACTGGGATGTTATCTACCCCCATGCCTGGCTCACTACACATAGTAGCATTCTTGAGGAGACTATGAACAAACACCATTTTATCTTGCATGTTTGCTGTGTGATGGAAGCGAACCAAGGTGTCTGGTAGGCAAGGCATACTATGTTGTTGTTAATATTCTGTAAGCTCCAACATGGTAGCTCACATAATAGGCTAACTCCATTTCCAGCTACATTTGTTTCAAAGATTCTTGGTTCTAAGGAATGAAGAGTTAACTGAAAACAATGTATATATTCATTGTTGTTCAAGATAGATAACTTAATCTGAAGTGTTAAATTACTATTATACTTGACTACACATATCACGCATGAGACCAAAGCCACCTCTGTTTTCAAAAAAATTGTAAATGTGTTTACAAAAAAATTGCCTGCAGACCTTTGATCACTTTGTCCCAATGTTATTAAGACCATTTCCAATTACTGTTGATCTACAATAATTATTGGACTCGTGTTTTTATAAAAGTGCAACCTTACACAGAGGTGCAACTCCAGACTAAACCTACTGATTTCACTGGGCTTGCAACAGAGTAACTCTGCATAGCTTTGCACTATAAGTGACTTGGGAGGGGAGATACACACCAAGTGACCCTCTGACACCGGGGTATTCTGCTGGATTTTAAACAGCAAACAGGGATATCTATGGTTTTTTACATGCTGTTAAACATGTGTATTCTGTGGTACAACTGATTAACAAACCATTTTGACTTCAATATGTGAGTCTATGCCACTATATTAAAAACACTCCCAAGCTCTTCTCTCTGTGGTGTTCAAGCGAGAACTGAAGGATGCACAGTCCCCCTCATGAGGGATTCAGGAAAAGCTCATAAAAGCGATAGTAGGAGAGAGAGAAGACAGTACTTAGAGAAGAATTGTAGATGGAACTGTACAGAAGCTATTTTTGGTAAAGTCCAAAGGAGAGCTTTCTCCAAAGTGAGACTCACATGCTGCCCCTTCCAGTGAGAAGCATATACTTCCCAGCAAAGAAGATATGAGAGTTCCATTATTGATATATGGAGAACAGCAGGAACAGTGGATCACTTGTTCCTGCTTCACCGTCTCTGAACTTAAGTTTCAAATCCAAACCAGTTTAATCAATTTCCCCAATTTCCACCAAAAAACAAAAAGTACAAGCACACATTTATGCGATCTTTAGAATAAACTCTTTAACCCTTCTTTTCCAGCATTCAGAGCCTCTCAAATTTACTAATGCTTTTCTGCCTCTCTCCCTTTAAAACCATTCTTAAATTGATTTCGTGTGCTCCATGCTATTTCACTGAAATGTCAAACAATAAAGCATAAAAACTCTACTGGTATTTGAAGAAATCCTTTCCACTACAAAACAAACAGAAATCTGGGGAATTATAGCTGTTAAGTAACTGAGAGGGGAAACCTGCTCATTTACAGACTGTCTCAACACACTCTGTTTATGTAGCCTATTCTATGAGTAGGATGCTGACATAATACCGTTCACTGATTTTCCACACTCTGATCCAATCATAACAAAGTCTACAGATCCTAATTTTGCTTACAGGACTTCTTGTGTGCTTATACATTAGTCTACCAAGGGGAGGATTTAAATCATTTTTCCACAAACCAAAATGCATTTAAAACTAGAATTTAGAATGCACAAAAAATGTTTCCTCTAGTATTTACTAAGATTGCTTCTTAATTTATTAGACATTATCTACATTACCTAGAAAATAAAGCATTAAGAGCATGGATACAACTAGAACATAAGTATATGTACCCATTTCAATCTGGATTCAGGCCTGGGTTTGGGACAGAAACAACCGTGGTCACTCTGATTGACAACCTTCACTGGGACAACACATCCTTGTTGATTCCCCTGCACTTTTTGGTGGCTTTCAATTGACCATGGTGTCCTTCTGGAGAGGCTGGCTGAATTGTGAGTGGCTGGAACTGTGCTGCAGTGGTACTGTTCTTTCTTGGCTGACTGATTCCAGAAGATGGTGCTGGGACACTGCTGCTCAGCCTGAAAGTATTTGTACTGTGGAGTCCTATAGGAATCTATCTTGTCGAACATCTATGGGAAATGCCTGGGAGAGATCATGCAGGGATTTGGAGTGCGGTGCCACCAAAATGTGGATGACAACCCAGCTTTATTTCTCCTAATCAGCTGTGTCAGGGGGTCTATGGAAGTCCTTAACAGATGCCTAGAGAAGGCAATGGGATAGATGAGGGCCAATATATTGAAGCTCAGCCCAGACAAGACTGAGGTACTGTTGGCCAATTACAAAGTTACTCAAGGACTGACTAATTAGCCTATCCTGGAGGAGGCTGCACTCCCCCAAAGGAGCAGATTTGTAGCCTGGGTTTGCTGCTGGATCCTGGCCTACAGCTGGAGGCTTGGGTTTCTTTTGTGGCACTTAGAACCTTCTACCAGCTTCAACTAATACGCCAGTTATGGCCCTTCCTTGAAAAGCATGATTTGGACAGTAATTCATGTTTTGATCACACCCAAGTTAGATAAATGTACTTTATATGGGTCTCACTTTTAAGACTGTTCAGAAACTTCAGTTGGTCCCAAATGTGATGGATAAGTTATTGTCAGAGACTGAATAGAAGGATCTGAAAGATCCACATTTGCTGCCTGTCTGTTTCTGAGCACAATTCAAAGTGCTGGTTCATACTGAAAAGGCCCTAAAAGTCTTGGAACAGGAGATTGCTGAGTAACAAGTTATTACAATACTCAGGACAATGGAATGCCTGGGCTTCTTATCCCACTACATGTTAACCTCATTCAGTTTTTGCATCTGTTGTAAACTCCTTTTATTATGATGCATGCTAATTTACTGCTAGTCACAGGTCTTACCGATCCCCTTCATCCAGTCTTAGCTATATTTACTGTTCAATTACTTATGCATCATGATTCTAATTGACCGTTCCTGGCAACACCCTCCCAACCTTCTACCTATATGTAATGGCTGGTGACTTGTTTCAATGTATCTGAAGAAGTGTGTGTGTGCACGAAATTTATAATTTCACTTTAATACTGTTGGTCTTAAAGATTTATTTATTTATTTATTTCACTTTTACCCCGCCTCAGGCTCAGGTCGGCTTCCAGGAACTGACAAGCAGTATACATTCGCAATAAAATATAAAACATCAGTTAAAACATAACCAGTCAATACAAAACATTCATTAGATGGCGATAAAACTAAAGTGCAATTTAGGGACACATTCGGCGGTACCGCCGCATTAGCTCATATAGGATCGGAGTTCACCACAGGGCGCTGCTGGTAAAATGTCGCTCCTATCAGAACACCTGCCTGAAAAGTTCTGTTTTCACGGCCCTGCGGAACTGTGACAGGTCTCGCAGGGCCCTGATCTCGGCAGGGAGCTTGTTCCAGTAGGACGGAGCTGCAAACGAAAAAGCCCTCGTCCTGGTTACCATCAACCTGACAACCTTAGGGTCAGGGAGGGCCAGGCGGTTTTGGGATCCTGATCGCAGTGCTCTCTGGGGAACATGCGGGGAAAGGTGGTCCCTCAGGTAGGCCGGTCCCTGACCATAAAGGGCT
>NW_015167066.1:391004-391186 GCF_001447785.1 Gekko japonicus
GTCCAACCTCGAGGTGACCATAGCGTGGATCACTGTAGCCAGATAATTGCGTTCGAGGAAGGGAACCAACTGCCTAATCAGCCAAAGATGGTAAAAGGCTGCCTTGGCAGCGGCTGCTACCTGGGCCTCCATTGTTAAGGAAGCATCCAGGAGTTCCTGACCTTCGAAGCTGGCACCAATGG
>NW_015167066.1:392880-393146 GCF_001447785.1 Gekko japonicus
GATATGTACAAATGTCTTCCTATTTGGACTTTCTACAAACCAGGATGTCTTGAATTGTATGCATATTTGAGCTTTCTAGTCATATATAAGTACCATTAAAATTTTGATAATGTGTTAGGAGTGAATTAAGTACAAGCTAAGGATTTTGAGCTTATACTTTGCAAGTATCTATGCATATTCCTTACCACTACTAGAGTCTCCCACAAGGCTAATTAAAGCATGCGTAAGGAAGCAAATTCGGTAATGCAACATACTATCCCCTTATG
>NW_015167066.1:393403-406751 GCF_001447785.1 Gekko japonicus
GGCCCAGCCATAGAAGCCCCAAAGACTCACCAGTACACACAAGGGGACCCAGGGAAGGGGATGAAATTGCACGGGAAACCCCAGGACAGGGCAGCGGCTGAGCTGCACGGCGCGCAGGGCCGGGGCTTCTACGGCTGGGCCGCTGAAGCGGCCCAGCCATAGAAGCCCCGAAGACTCACCAGTACACACAAGGGGACAGGGAAGGGGATGAAATTGCACGGGAAACCCCAGGACAGGGCAGCGGCTGAACTGCCTGTGTCTTTGGGTGGGGGTGTTCATGGTGCATGTGGAGGAGGAGGCAAGTCAGTGGCCGCCGGCCCTGCACCGCTCACCCAGGAACCGAATTCACCGTGCGCCCCCCCCTGACGAGGCAGGCCTTCGGGGGAGCATAGGGAGGGCCGCTGTGGCCCTGCGCCGTGAGCCCGATTTCGGCGCCCCCCCACCTGAAGAGGCAGACCTTTGGGGGAGCCCTGGGAGGGCCCCGGCGGCAGCAACTGAGACGCAGCATTCCCGGCTTCAGGCCTCTCCCCCCCCACACCGCCCCAGTAGACAGCCGGCGGCGATGGCGACTGAGCCACCACACGCCCTGCTTCGGTCCTCCCGCCCAGTAGACAGCTGGCGGCAGAGGTGGATGAGCCGCCACCCACCTTGCCTTCAAGCCTCTCCCCCCCACCCGCCCAGTAGAAAGTCGGCGGTGGCGAACGAGCTGCTGCACGCCTGGCTTAGCCCCTATCCTCCCCCCCTCACGGCTTCTCCCACCCCCTGGCAAGCCGTGAGGGGGGGAGAACCTTTACCAGGACCCCCCCACTTTTTGCTTCTCCCGCCGCCCAGCTAGCCGGATGGGCAAGAGAGGCTTTCGCTGTACCTTCCTTTCTCTCCCCCCCTCACTTTTACTCTGTCTCTCTCTCTCCCTCCTTCCTTCCTACCTTTCTTTCTTTCTCTCTCCCCCCTCTTCATTTCTTTCTTTCTTTCTTTCTTTCTTTCTTTCCTTCCCTCCCTATCCACACCCACACAACCTACCTTTCTAGGCCCGTTGTCTTCATCCACAACGGGCTTTGCTCCCTAGTTATTTTATAATGCTGTAGATGCTTACATAAGTCCTGGTCTGAAAAAAGCATTTTAATGACTTCAAACAAACAAAAAAGTTCTTTTGAGGGCTCCTCTAGGCATCCAATTTTTCCTCTTTGAATAACTGAAAAAGTTCTTGGAAAAAAATTACTGGGGTGTTTTTCTAGGCCTTCATATCTCTATTCAAGACTACACTAATTTTTCCTGGAAATGCTCACAGTACATGTGATTCATGCCATGTTTGTGTTCTGGACATGTGGTTTGAATGAAACCCGGTAAGTCATTCAATAGTTGGTGCCTTCTGCAGATCCCTCCCACAACTACCTCTGCTTGTGGCAGATGCAGCAGAACAAGGAGAAAGACACAGAAACAGCAGCATTTGTTAGCAACAGCCATGCTTTCAAACGTCCCAGTCACCCAGCATCACCCTAAACAAGAAACCAATATTGCTTGGTGTTCATGAAAAACTTTAAAAGAACTGACAATTATGTGTCTGGGCACTATTGGGTATCCAAAGAATAGAGGGCAGAATATGTGAAAAGCTAAGAGAGAAATGTTTATGGAGCACAACTGACTACCAAATTATGTAACAAATAAATCACTTTAATACAACATAAACATGATTGCATACTAAAATCACTTTTACTAAAACATACAATATATACAACAGGTTTCTCCCTCCCAGGCTTTCTTTTCTTCCATTTTTTTCAAATGAACAATTAAAAACTATGAAGCATATTACACCAATATCATTTCACACACAAACACCAAAAAAAGCCAGAGTAAAGATTAGAGGCTGCAATGCTAAACATAGGCTGCGGTCACACGGAGCATTAGGCACGCTAGAAGGACGGAAGATAGGTAGATTTTCCGGGCGCGATCTCACCGCCACATCTGGGAAGCGTCAAGCTCCCGTGGCTCACCCGAGGCTTCCCGCGGAAGATGTGTGGTAAAAAAACTAGTACCTTGGAGGTATTAGTTTCCTGAAACCGCGGGGCAAGGGCGGGCGTCTGATTGCGTTCCGGTGGTAGTTCCGGCGCCTGCACATGTCCCCTCGCAAAAAGGTTTTTTTTCCAAAGTCTCCACGGATGCGCACAAGCACCCAAGGGAGCATGCGCACATTTGAGTTAAAAAAAACACCCAACCCCGTTTGCCCCACGCCCCGCATTTTCCTGCCCATGTGCCTGCAGCCATACTTATTTTTGAAGCAAATCCAAGTGAAACCAGACTTCTTCTGCATTAACATGTTTAGGGTTGAGATTCAAACCTCAAAGTCAGTTTGGGATATTTTAACTTTACATTTAATAGATGACCTCTATTTGAGATATTACAACTTCTGGAAAATCAATAATGAAAGATACTTTCAATATGAGAGCTTGGCATGGGTGTCAAAAAAGGAGAATCTTAGGGATACTTTGGTTATTAGACACACTTTGTTTTTAATAGAACAAAATGTTGCAGAACTTAGGGTGATAAAATAATTTAAGAAAATTAATTCAAAACAGACACAAAATGTGAACCATTAAATAACACTTATTAAAACAGATAATAAATCTATGCATTAGAATTGTTTCAGCAATCAAGCATTAAGCTGAGGAGAAGTGAGAACATCCTTTATCTGAGAAGACAATTTTACTTCAAAAAGAACCTATTTTTTCAAGTGCATGTCCTGTATAACTACTGCTGACAAAACTGAGGGTCTCAAAATCAAGAGGAAACCACCTATCAGAGAAGTTTTCATTATGAAAACTCTTGTAGAATGCTATTTACATTAGTACTGTTACAATTAGTGTTACGAGGGGAAGGATTGACTGTAATACTGCAGCACTATGACCACCCACATTATGATTAAAGTGGGTTCCATGTTCCAATAGCTGCCAAGGCAGACTGCTCCATGTTGTAATTACATCTGCAGTTTTCTTTTAATTACTTTCATATGCTGCAACAAGTCCCATTGCATTATCCAACTTGAAAAGCCCTGAATTTCGTAAGGTATTTTTAATGTCTACGAACTATTATAGAACTTGAATATGATTATTATTCTTTGAACAAAAACCTGACTGTATGGTTAATATCATAACACATTTGTTTATAAGTTACAATATAATTAACATTACTTGTCTAGCGTTAAAACAACAAATAAGTTATCAGTGCAAATTAACCGCATTTAAACTGCAAAAAGAAAACAAAAATCCAAAGCTATATGACTTTTTTAGAATAATTATGGGGAAACAAAAAAACCTCACACTATTGACATATCTAATTCTCAACATGGCACTCTCTGTAGATACTTACTTCTGGAGACTGGAACCATGAAAAAACAAAACAGATATTTCTACAAACCTGAGAAAAGCCCCCTAGTTTGCAGAAAAATCTGAAATTTAAAAAGACAAAAGAAAACCACTGGGGGTTAACCCCCCCTTTAAAAAAATAACAGAAGCATAATGTGTACCTTTACAAAATGAATGCCCTCTGTAGTGGCCATTGCACGGGTTACTAAGAAACCAAAACAACTGTACTGCCAGCCTTCAGGCCTTGGTTTCTGCCAGTAAAAGGCAATCGGGGGCAGGGTCCTTTGCAGGGCTGTTTTGGCATTTGAGGGAGGGCTTACTGGGGCAACCACAAGGTGACTTATTATCAAGTAACTCGCATGACTCACCCAGTCCCAGTTGCTTACTATAGTTCAACAGCAGCCACCTCACATGGGCCAGTGTGGTGTCGTGGTCGGCAAAGAAGGAAGACTTGAAAGATCAGGTCTGTTCCTAGCCTTGCCCTTCCCAGGCCAGACCCAGTCACCTGCAACTGGGTGGCCAGCCAGTAATGCTGCAGGGTCCCTTCCAGAAAGCTCCTCATCACCACATGAGGTCCCAGCCGCACCGGCAGCTGGAGGGTGGCCCACTCCTTTCCTGGCCCTGCTCCTCACCTTGCAGCCACAAAAGAGCCCTAGGTAAGTCCAGGGTCATTGTTTGCGGGAAGGAGGATTCAGGGAAAGTAAGGTGCTCCCTGCATGTCCTCACAGGCTCCCCACCATGCAACTTGGTTCAGCCCAGCACTGAGCAACTGGACCAGACGTTTCCTGGGGAAAGGTTGCCAGGGGAAGGGAAGGAGGGAAAGCTGAAGGGGGGGGGCAAAAAAGGTAGGCTCGTAGGAGAGAAGGAAGCAAGGGCATAGAGCAGAAGTCACTGGGGTGGGGTGGGGGGTAGTTGTGAATTTTCTGCATTGTGCAGAGGGTTGGACGAGATGTCCCTTGGGTCCATTCCAATTCTGTATTTCCAAAAAGGGAGAGACTATCAGAGCTTTCAGGAAAGGCAAAGAGGAAACAGTGAAGAAAAGGAAAATGAGATGTCACCAGAAAGTCCTGGCTTATAACTCCCCTGCTTGTCTTTATATCTATTATGGGCATGGCCCTACATTGCATATAAAAATCTGTGCAGTGCGGCCATGTACAACTAGGAGTGATTTTTCTACAAACATAAAAAACTCAGCCTTTGCAAAAAAAGTGAAAAAAGCTTACAAAACTTTCAAAAATCTTCCAAACACCAGCCAGGGGGGATGAGATCTCACAATGCCACACTGTGAATCCCCTGATGCCAATTTGAGGGATGACTAGCAACACCACATATATTGTTGAAGGTGACTACAGCCATTCCCTGTAAAAGTGAAACACAACAGTTGCAGCAAAAGGGATAAGTGGTAGAGGAAAGTGGCAGCTTGGTGGGCAGGCAGGAGGGAGAGTGGCAGCAGCAAGCAAATGAGGGGAAGGCAACGGCGAAGGAAGACATGGGAGGCAGATAAGTAAGCTGGAAAGGAGAGTCAGCAGTGTAATGATTCCTTGTTTTATATGTGTGTGTGTCTCTTTAAAAGTTTGGTTGCATGGCTGTGTGATGGACTAGAGTGCTTGAAAAGACAAGTGTGGTGTGATTGATGACTGACAGAGAGGGGGAGGGGTTTTAGAAAGTGTTTCTGAGTGGATGAATGGGTATGTTCTTCAGGAGTGACACTTAGAGGTTGGACAGTTGATCAAGATAGTTGTTAAGTTAATTCGTTCTGAGGTCTGGAGAGAGACAGTCTTGTGTGTGATACAAGAGTTAAGTTCTGTGTATGAAAAAAAGTAGAAAGTAAAGTCAAAAAGTTAAATGAAAGTCTGAGTGACAGACTAGAGTGAAATAGGAACCGTATATGACCCTGAGTAATGAGTTAAAAAGTTACTTGAAAAATCCCTGTCAGAAAGGGAGCAGATCTTGTGAGACACAACGAAATTGTTAAAATTATTCACATTACTGGTTACATTGTTCTACACTTTTATTTATGAACTGTTTCAATAAATCTTCTTTTATTTAAGTCTGCCAGCTCTGAAAGAAATAATTTCTCAGGAAACACATAGACCCTCATGAGACTTAAAAACTCGACCTACCTATCCAGTGATAGCCAAAAGAAAGTATAAAAGTTTGGAAAGCCTAAAATTTCCTGGTGGCAGCCTAACCTACCCAGTTGAACAAAATAAAAAGAACACTTTAAAGTGAAACCAGGCCTCCCCAGATAAGGGGACGTCACAAGCAGTGACGGAAGAGGTAGCAGGGCAGGAAGAATGAAGCAGAAGAAAGAAGCAGTGACAGATCAGAGTTCCCCTTTTCCGCAAGTTCCTAGTGGGTCCCTACTTGTACTATTCTCAGCTGAAACCTGTGTTGTTCATAGAATCTCAACAAGCATCCAAGAGTCTTATTGTGAAAACCCCAGAGTTACAAAATGTATGCTGGTAATACTTACAAAACAATCTCTGCTCAGTTAAGAGACTGTTTGTTATTACTACTGACATGGTTCAAACAAAGGCAACACCATTAGCAGACAATGGCAGTAATGCAGAAGATAAATAAGTACACTTAAACCTCTGACTGGAATGGGACTAAGTGAACAATTACATATTCATATTAAATTTATTCTATCTGGATTTCATATGCTTAACTTTCAAGTTCATGGAGCCCAGCCTGCAGTTTTACTACTCCTGAACCAATTCAACAACATAGTCCTACCACAGTGAATATTAGCAGAAAAGAAACCCCACATATTTCTACCCAACAAGGAAGCAGTTTGTTAAGCTTTGTGAGCACTTATCATTGTATATGTTCGCTGTTCACTATATTACACATTGTCACCAACTTGAATGAACTATGTTGAATAACTTGTGCCTTATACTGACAAAAAGATCTTACATTTCCTAGTCTGTGCTTCATTTAATGCAGTGGTTCTTAAAGTGTAGCAGCCCATGGACCCTCATTCTGACTTAAATATTTTTCATAGACTCCCAAGCCCTCCCCTCCTTCCTTACTAATGCCCATCATGTGCTGCACAGCCTATCAGGGGACCCCTACTCAGGATCCCTTGGAAGGGAGCAGGTCAAGGAAGGACAAAATCAAAAAAGGTGAAGTGTGAGTCCTCACACCACAGAGTAGCGCCACTGCCAGACCTTTTCCACTAGCCAGACAGCCGGAGACGAAGGGACAAAGCCTCCAGCCCTCCTGGGACTAAGATCAAGACAGTCACCCTTGCAAGGAGGGATGTTTACAAGGCAAATTTCACAAAACAATCTGGTAGCTGTAGCCAATGCAGGCTACAGTACTGAATTCAGATTGAAGCCTCCTAGAATTCAAGAACTCCACAAAATATAAGCAAAGTGTTTCATTTTAAATGAAAGAGCAGTGAACAGTGAGGATAAAAATAACAAAGCTAGAAGTCTAAACTAAGCACATGTACAAGCATTGGTTCAAGATTCAAATATTACCAATAAGACTGAGTCCAATAGGATCCCCAAGTCCAAGACAAGGGTTCCAGTCAGTATGACCCACACAAAACAAAAAGTGACCCAAAGTCAGAAATAATCCAGATACAGGGCAAAACTAAAAGTCAAGAGCAAGCCATGCATGCCCCCATAGAGATCTCCATCCGCTAAACTAGGGGTGTCAAACGTAAGGCCCAGGGGCCAGAACCAGCCCATCCAGGGCTCTTATGTGGCCCACAAGCAACTAGTGCAAGGGAGAGAACAGGAGACTGCGGGGGGAGAGCCACTGCGATTATGGCTTTAGCATGGTGGAACAACCTCGCTTGCAGCAGTCAAGCAGTGTGGGAGCATCTGCCCAGTACTGCACCACTGGCTCTCCAGTCAACCCATATGAGTCTTCTTTTCCACCCCCTCCCAGCTAGGGTTGCCATACCCCCAAAGGGGGGGGGTTCCTCTGATTTCAGGGCTCCCAATTTGCCACTAGCCAGCTGACCAGTGAGGGGAGCCCCACCCCCAAAGAGCCCCATCCTGCCCCACATTGCGCAGGGACACTCTAGCATTTGGGTAAACTCTATGGTGACCATAGAGTTTTTTGCCCAAATGCTAGAGTGATCCACCAGAAGACTCTCAGAGCAAGACTCCCCCCTGCCAGCAACCAGGAAGGACCTAGCAACCCTACTCCCAGCCCATGAGGCCTTCAAATGAGCTTAGCAGCTGCTGTCGAAGCTTACCCACTGCTGTCCTTTATATAGTTTATTTCTCCGGTAACTGGCAATACATTTTGTGGCATATATGACCCAGCCCGACAAAGTGATACTTATGTCAGATCCAGCCCTCGTAACAAATGAGTTCAACACCTCTGTTCTAAACAATACAGTGAGAACTTCACCAGTTATACTTTAAAATAAAGTTTTAGTATAATGTTTGTACTGTCTGCAAGGTCAGATTTCAGAGGCAGATGGGTCTACAGGGCCATAACTCAAGACTCTGACTTAATTCTAATTGATCTGTCCCTTGTTTGCAAGAGACTTTGCACTATAGACTGTAAAAATCTTCCTTATGGGCCAGCAGAACAGTAGAAAGGAGTCGCAGAAATTTTCAAAGCTGCTCACAGAAAACAGAAAAAGACCTGTGTCACACAAAACTGAACTTACAGAAGGCAAATGAAAACTGCCATTGGTTCTTATCATCTATGGCCACAATATGACATACCTCTCAGTGGTTAAATCCTTTGCACTGGAAATAGAGAAACTAGCTCAACGTTATAGCTGGAAAAACTGTGATGACTGTATTAGGGCAGTATTGACAGGGCCACGCCGCCAATTAGATTTTGTAGAGGTGAGCCATCAATCAATCAGTATATTTTCCATCTAGTGCTCCCAGGTAATATAGAAGTCAGATGAACGCAGGTGGTAGGGGCTCTGAAAGCTTCCCTTCCACCCCTGAAAGAGGGGAAAGCAGATTCTACCTTCTTCCCCGATGCAGAGTCCCTGTTCTCACTCCTAGAAAACTGTGAGGGTTCTCTTTTCAAGTTTATTTATTTATTCAAACATTTATATCCTGCTTGGTAGCTTATGTCATAGTTAAAACATTACCATTTCAAACCAATAAAACCAATACCAAATATTTCCCCAATCCAAATACCTTACCGGTATTGGACCGGGAAAATTCGGCATTTACGAATATTTTGGGGGGAAAACCGGCATTTTTTTTTTTTTTTGCACACCGCTAGAGAAGATCTCAAAATCCCCCAGAACAACCTGGAAACCAACAGGATCCATTAATTTTCAAGGGTGGACCATTTGAATTCATCCACCAACCCTGCAGAGAGGAAACAGCAAGCTCAACATTAGTTGGATGAGAGGCACTTGCTCTGTGTGCTTATAGGGAGACCACCTGGAGTACCCTCATAAGAACATAAGAAAAGCCAATGTTGGATCAGGCCAATGGCCCATCAAGTCCAACACTCTGTAACACAGTGGCCAAAAATACCAGGTGCCATCAGGAGGTCCAGCAGTGGGGCCAGGACACTAGAAGCCCTCCCACTGTTGTCCCACCAGCACCAAGAATACAGAGCATCACTTGTCCCAGAGTTCCTAATAGCCACTGATGGACTTCTGGTCCATAGGCTTATCTAATTCCCTCTTGAAGCTGTCCATGCTTATAGCCACTGCCGCCACCTCCTGTGGCAGTTAATTTGGCAACAACAATATTAGCACTTTTGTATTATTGCTAACTGGTTTTAGCATTGTTTTAAATGTTTTAATTGTTTTATTGTAATATGCTGATTTTATGTAAGCCGCTCTTTGGGTACTTCCTTTTATCCGTTCTACCCTCGTGGACCCCAGTTTAAAAAACACTGAATTACTGAATCCCATATAAAGCAGAATAAACCTGACTATTTCCATATCTGTTCTAGTTCTATATCATTACAAAGAAAAGGCTATCAAAGAGGAGAAAATAATACCATTTAAAGTCAGACAAAATTAGCCTCTTCAACAAAAATGCAAGAGTTAACTGTATATTCCTGAATTAGTCTATTTTTAAAAAGACTGATTCTCTGGACAACAATCCATATTGCAACAGCATGCCACATGCTGTATGGCTTCAAAACCCTCATTCAAGGTGAACCAGATGTCAACTAATGTGGAAACTATATCACTTTCATTAATGTAGTAGTTTCACTAGGTCATGGTTGATTTCATGGGTTAGCAATTTATGGAATATTTCATCTTTCCTCACTACATCTGGCTAGAATATGAATAAGGGACCCTGCATTACAGGTCTGTAGCTCCTTCAAGACCATGAAAAACTTCTTGCAATTTTGACAGTGTGCATCACACCATTTAGCCAATTTCTAAATTGCCTGTTTTCAAGGTTAAGCAGAATCCTAAAGGCTTAAGGATTTTCATTCAACATTCATCAGCACATGCACATTGGAGGGAAAGTCCAATAACAGTTGGCAAGCTATCTTTTGGGCAGTTTGTCCATCAATACTGGTGCTCTCAAGAACTCCTAACAAACATAAAGGGATCCTTATTGCTCCATGGAATAGAGTTTGAAAACCAATGACCAGGGGAGAGGTAATTAGGAATTGTGATTTGTCCTCTTTTCACCAATACTAATTTCCATTTACCTAATATTGATTGAAGATATGATGGATTTATGATAGCGTAACAGCCATCTCAACATTATTCAAGTACAAGAGTGTCTGATGCTGGAGCTACTGTCAGACTATAACTGTGTTTACTACAGCACTCAGGTACACTGCTGTAATAGCACAAACGCAGAAGAACCCCAAGATATCTACAGAGGATCTCCAACAACAGCATGAAATTCTAGAAATTTTAAAGGTTAATAACTAATACTTCAGCTGTGTCTGTTTTCTAGGAATACATGGAACCAACTTAACTTTTTATGTCCTGATACCAATGAAATTAAAACAACTACTTAATATACAGGTATCATCTTATTACACTAATTAAATAATTCTACAGAATTAGTAAGCAGTACAGATTTATAGGCCACTGAAGACCCTACTAAATTCATTTGACACATTTATTTTCTCAGTACATAGTCCTGAGTATATGTTTCTCTTCCCTAAAAAGATAATAATAAAGCCTGCATTTCAACTACTCAAAAGATACTGAAAATGGTATTCCACATGAGCTTAAGTATTTTGCTAGAGTAAATTGAGTAAATGCATGAGATGTCTTTAAAATATAACTAAAAGCATCTAAAAGACTCTCTGGATACGTAGTATTCAAGCAATTGCAGATTCATTTGACTTACAGCTAACTAAATTCTTTAAAGCTGCACACAAATATTTTCTTTCACTGTCTCTGAATAAAACTTGGATACAATTAGACCCTATCAAGGCTAAAAAGATTAAACAAAAGAGCAAAATTATAGAGTATACATAATTGCTTTCAAAACAAACAATGGCATCCCTCCATACTACATTATTTTTTCTCCTAATTGAAAGTTTGCTTTTACAGCTCTCTCTTGCTTGCTGATTTGTGGACTTTGTTGTTCACTAGAAATTGCCAGAGTTTAGGCTCTGTTGTATTAAGAGATATTAAAATCAGTCCAGTTGAAATACTACATCTTTTTAATGTTTAAAATGAGACAGCATAGATAGTGTTTTAATTAAAGTGGAACATATTTCACCACAATGTGAACATACAATGTCTCTAGAGTGTTTTCTAAAAATGACACACTGTCTCTATGCTGTAGATGCTGCACCTTTAAATAATCAAGTTAATTTAAAGCAGTCAGAGGATTCATTTGCTTACTTGTATCCAGCTGTTGGCCTTCAATTCCACAGGGTTCTGTGGTTCACCACTGTACAGACAACATAAGCACCACATTAGACTCTTCTGGCATTCATCTACAGATAGCAAAGCAAATAAGAACTTTTAAAAAATCAAAGCAGAAACTTACACACACAGCAATAGTAATATTTTACTTACATTAATAAACAAAGCATCAAAGTCAGCCTTTATTTTTATTTTTTATGATGGGATTTCAAAGTCACTCCATTCTTCCCTTATTGTAATTAATATTAATAAACACAAGCAGAATTAACATTATACATACTTTAGCATGCTTTAATAGAAAAGCAGTCCAAAACATTTATAACTAGTTTTTTACAATTTGCTTCCCCCCTTCCCTTATTTATTAATATACTGAAGTATAGATAAAAATATGAATTTATACAAAAAAACCCATACTATATCAATTTCAAGTACGTTAGTGCTACAATTCTAAGAAAACCATTCAAGAGTACCAAGTAGGATTCAGAATAGATCTGTTGAGGATTGCTCTCTAAGTGGCATTCCTTCTCCCATCATTATTACAACTGAACTCCAAACCTCTCATTAAATTCTGATGTTGTAGCAGTGATGTTTGATAAGCAGAAAGCACAACCAAAATAAATTCCACAATTTTCCTAGCCATTCAGTTTTTCCTAACAGAAAGACTGATGCACATCATTTTGCAAATACTAGCCTTGCTAGCACTAAATCATATAAAAATATTGAGGGAATCACTTTCACATTTCTATTTTCAACAAGTTAAAACTACATTCATGGGAAAAAAACACTACAAAGGGTGGCTAATGCTTTTAATGATATATTTCCTATTTGTTATAAAGATTTGTAAAGACCTAAATCAGAGGTTGGAATCAGATAATACAGTGCAATTAAAGATAAGTAAATTAGCAAGAACTGGAAACAGCATACTGAAGACAACCCATCTTATTTTTTTTTATATATATATATAGCACTTTCTACCAAAATTTCCCTCCCATAAACGCATCGTCTTATCTAGATTAGGGATGGGCATGAACCAGATCAGGATGGCCCCCCCACATGCTAGACACACCAAACTTGCAGCAAATCTCTGTCTGACTCTCCTCTATCTCCTCTCCAAATTTGGTGAGGATTGGATTTATAGGGTCCGAGTTACACCCACCCAAACAAAGGTGCCCCCAGGAAAGTGCTTTCTGGGGAAATGTGGTGCAGGTTCACAAGGTTCAGGAGTGTATGGAATACCCACCCACCCCAACATGCTGGAAACACTAAACTCGCAGCTAATCTCCAGCTGACTCTTCTCTACCTGCCCTCCAAGTTTGGTGAGGACTGGATTTATGGGAGCAAGTTATGCCCCCACCCAAGAAAGTGTCCCTATATTCCATTGTTTTCAATGGAGGAGAGAAAAACAGCAAAAAAAAGCAAGGGCAGAAGCCCAGCAGAACAGAAACAAAATCAAAGTCCCTGAGAATCTCTCCAGTATAAACTGAAGGTGGGGGGTATTCCTGCCAACCCATCAGAACCAGGGCAATGTGCCCTGAGACTCAAACCAAACCAGCATGCAATGCCATATGTAAACATGGTGGCTTGAAGCCCTGAGAAGGAAGTAGAAACGGTGGCTCAAAAGCCCTAAGACATAGTCAGACATGGTGGCTCAAAGCCCTGAGAAGGAAGTAGACATGGTGGCTTGAAGCCCTGAGACATATGTAGATGTAGTGGCTACAAGTCCTGAGTCCAGCTCTGACAGCCAAAGACCAAGCATGCAACAATGTCTGTAGACATGGTGGCTCCAATCTCTGAAAAGGGTTGACCAGTCAGAGCAATCTTCTCCTCAATGAGGCGAGCGAGTGATTGCTTCAGGGGTTCCAAAGGACAGACAGGATGCAGAATTGTTCCCACGGCACGGCTGGGAAACGAGGCCCCATGGTTGGAGCAGGTAGAAGGCACAGCTGCTTTCACAGCTCTGTATCCACCTTAGACTCACACCACCTGAACCAGCGTGCAACAACATATGTAGTTGTGATGGATCGAAGCCCTGATACATTTGTAGATGTGGTGGTTCCGAGGCCTGAGTCCTCCGCATGAATGCAGGAAAAGCAGACCCAGATGCAAAAAACTTGCACATCCCACAGCATAGAGCACAGGAGATCACTAGTGGGGGGGGGGGGGATATAAAAACATCAAAAAGCAA
>NW_015167066.1:407187-425721 GCF_001447785.1 Gekko japonicus
GGAGCCTAAGCAATCTGAAGCTGGGAGTATGGAAGTCCCACTATACCTGCTGGTAGTGCTTTGAAACGGAGATGAGCACCGCAACCCTAGAGTCGGATTCGACTGGCTTTCGAGCAAGGGAACCTTTACTTTTTACCTAGTGCTCTGAATGTGAGAGTGAGAATGTAAGAGTGAGAGCCCAGTGAGATAAAGTGAGAGGATCCAGTCCCAAAAATGAATTAGTCATTATGCTTTCATTGTTGAATGGTTTGTTAGTATTAACAAAACCTTTGTCACGCGACAACACCCATAGGTCCCTTTGAAATGGGTTCTCTTATGGAACAGACTCTAGTTAGTTTGAAGAATATCTCTATGCATATCATGAAAAATATGCAATGCTCCTAAGAATACTGAATCAACATTAAAAGATTATATTAAAATGTACCATCAAAAATATGTCAAACAAAAACAATCTCAATGTGTGCTGTCACTGAGTAGTGGCTTGAAATACACTGAGTGAATTTAAAAGTAAATCCATTTTACAAAGCACCTTTGGTAGTTTCCTTCCCACTTTGGTTTGGTGTAGTGCCAGTTTGGTGTAGTGGTTAAGTGCGTGGACTCTAATCTGGGAGAACCGGGTTTGATTCCCCACTCCTCCACTTGCACCTGGCTGGATGACCTTGGGCAAGCCGTAGCTCTAATAAGAGCTGTTCTTGAAAAAGAGCAGTTTCTGTCAAGAGCTCTCTTAGCCCCACCTACCTCACAGGGTGTCTGTTGTGGGGAGGGGAAGGGGAAGGAGACACCTTTGGGTAGTGAAGGGCAGGGTATGAATCCAATCTCTTCTCTTCTTCTTCTTCCACAGATTGGTGCTGCTGTTTTGTGGTTATATCTCACAGAAGCAGCTAAAATCAAAAGTACTAGACATTCTCTGCTATACGGTTATGAGATCAGTCTGCAAATTTTATACACTGCATACCAATCTTCAAAACAGCTACAAGTATGAAATGATAGGGCAGATTTAGCCCTCTCCTTTGAAGTGGCCAACAGTGATGAGCAAGCATCTCCTGACACAATTTAGAGAGGGTATGATTAATAATATTATGAACTTGATTGAAATCAAGTCCAAAATTATTTGTTGAGGGACACCCCCATTCTCAGAGGGTACTTTAGCCAATTTTCTGCTCTGTATTCCCACTGCATCCTCCTACTTTCTCCTTTATGTGGTAGCAGCAGCAAGGAAAGATTTTATTTATTCAGCATTTCTCCACAAGATGCCTGAAGCAGCTCAGTGGTTCCCTCAAGAGATCTCAGCAGGATCCTTGGTAAGCCCAGGGCACTGCTAGGACTATCACAAAAAAAATTCTGTCACATTTCCCATCCACTGACCCACAGTACAAGCACAAGTGCCTTCTGCTTGTACAAGGGGGTCCTTGGATTCAAGCCAATGATTTTAGCCAGAATTGTTCAGGAAGCCCATAGGCATTATCTTCTCAGTAATTATCATCTGTGAAAAACAAGTTCATCAAAGTATGTATCTGAATAACTCAGAAATATAGTGCTTTTCAATATATGCAAGGAGATACGCAATTTTATGGATCACTCAAGCTTCCTAGATTTATTTAAATCAGCATGAAAAGACTATTTACCAGTTTATAACATTTCACTTAGCTTATAAATGTTTCTGCACTACAGTAAATTAGTATTCAAATTATGTTCAATAAAACTGTAAACAATGTACAGCACCTCTGAAAGCATTATTTAAAATATATGCCCTACAATAAAGAAACTGGCTTTTTCACAGAAATTCCCTATTACATTGTAATTTTGTTTGTTTCTCTCTACAAGGCTCAGGATACAATTGCAATTCTTTATTGAAAAACAGTAAAAGAAAACGAGTTTCCCCTAGTAACAATAAAGAGTCTCAGACTGGACAGGGGCTTTTGCTGAAATTCAGAGAATACTTGAACCCAGAAGGAAGGGACCAGGCCCGGGCTGCATGGCGAGCAAGCCAGAGCCACCATATGGGGGCCACAGATGTCATGGCCTTTCTTTGAGCACAAACTTCTTGCCAGCTCCACCTCCTCCTCCACATCCTTACAGGGGGCCAGCTGGCTAGCAGGCTGCCCGACTCACACTGTGACCCGCCCCACAGGAGCCTTGGTCCCACTTCGAAGCCAAGGCTGCAAGCACCAGGCTTGGCCAGCACGCAGCCACCAACTCCGGCAGGAGGGGAGGAAAAGGGCAGTGGGAGAGAGGGAGGCAGAGATACGCAAACAGGAGGTGGAGAGATCAGCTGAGGGCGGGGAACAGAGCAGCAACAACTTGAGTGAGGTGAACAAACGAAGCTAGGCTGCAAGCGGGGAGCTCCACTTTGACTGCTACTGTTCACGGGCGCTTGCCAAAGGAGCCAGAGTGGGGATGACGTTCTGGGTCGTTTTGCCCAACCCTCCCCCTATGTGCCTACGTCAATTCCGGCACATCACTTCCAGCTACGGGGCTGGAAGGGACCTGTTAGTCACTGAACCAATGAATAAGTTATGGGTGCCTTCTTCTAGCTAGGAAGTAGGTCATCATGCAAGACATTTGCAGGGTAGAATGCACTTGGATCAGAATCATGAATACATCTACCTGTACAAGTTCCCATCTGTAACCCATGTAGAAGTATAATACACATACAATACCTAGCAACGTAAGAGTGCAGACACAAATAAATAAGATTTTTTTGCTGCACACAGTGTAATCCTGTGCCATAAAAGCCCATAGGCATAGGACTGAACTGTCAAAACTGCCCCTGGAAGCTTAGTAGGTTGAATTTCCAATACAGGATAAGGATTGGTTATAAGAAAAAAGAAAAGGGAAATCTGAGAAAAAATGAGCAGAAAGGAACAACCTCACAAACAAAAGATACATATTCTAAATAAGACCATCACTTTAGAAGGGGAATTATGAATTTCATATATAATATAGCATTCATTTCCGAATCACTGGCATTTTTCTAATTTGTCAGCTACCCTATTATTTCTAGCAAGTTTTTATGGATGCTACTCAAAGTATCAAACAATGTCTTGAGTAATAATTGACAGTAAAACAAAAATACAGCAAAAACCTTTTAAAAAACCGGCCTGTACTTCAGGATTCTTGCTTTTTGATGATTTGTACAGATAACCTGTTTTTGATCCCTAATTGACTTACACATGTACAGCAAATTAAGCTTTTCTAATTTTAACTGGATCGAGGTATGTAATGATTAAACATGTTTAAATTATTAGTGTTTCAGTAGGCAGTCACTGGTTTCATCTCCAAGGGTTTTTACCCAATAATTAGTAGAGCTCTATGACAAATATGTTTAATCTATTAAAATAGTTTCACACTTACCATGCCCAATGACAAACGGATTCCAACAAAGCCTCCCCAATAATTGACCGATTAATGGAAACTTTTGGACTGCATCCGTACAATTCTGAAATTAAAGACAACTCAAACAGTGTATGAAAACATTATCAATTAATATGAATGAGGGGACTTTGGAGAACAGTACATCTACTCTTCAAAGACAAACTCTTATTCTGTGCCAAAAGCTACATGAACATGGTAAGATTCCACATAAAACCCCTTTAAGTTGAATTTATCCTGCACCAGCATAAAACATTTTTATGCCTTACCTGTACACAGAACCAAAAGTGGGCAGAGAAAAAAGCATGGCCAGTTTAGTGGGCATCCTGTCCACCTTTTCTGGATATGTAGGCATACTGCTATGCACAGCAAGTATAGTGTTTTCATACTGTTCCAAACAAGCAATACTAACAGAGAAACACAATGACTCTCATTTCCATAAAAATCAAATAGCAAATGTACAAACTGAAAAACTGGTATTAACTTCCACGGACAATCTGACCTACAGACAATCTAGAGGTGTACAAACCAACAAAATGCATTTAATTCTGGTAAAAGGCATATATCAATGACAGAAGGCATATCTACATCAGTACTTCTACGCATAAGCAATCTGCAGAAGATAAAAATTCATGATGCCTACAAGAATCAAAGTACATGAGAAGGAAAACAGCAACAGAAAACAGCAACAGGACACAGACACACAAAAAAACCAAACCAAGTACAAAAAGGAACAAATGCACATACATGCATCCAACAAGGCAATGAGACACATGAAAAAGAGAAGGATTAGTATTCCAAGATTAACCCTTGGTATTCCTACTCATGTTTCTAGACTCACCCACTATAAACCTGACCTAGATCGCTGAAACAGAAAAGCAAAAACAACAAAAACATTCAGACAAGTTAGATATTGCCTACCAAGGAATGTGGAAAAGTGTCAGTGGTTGTGGCCTGAGCAGGAAGGGCAGGGTATAAACCGAACTAACTAACTAAATAAATAAATAAATTTGTGTTTGGTTTCCTGGGTGATCTAGTGGGAAATCTGGTAAGAAAATAAGCTTCTTCTGTGCTTGACCGCAGCTGGACTGGCAGCCAAATTACCAAATCTAGCCAGAAGTTCCTGGTGCTTGCAAACTGTCATGGCAAGCCCCAGAGCCTGAGCACGAGGTCCCTGGTTTGATATCCCTGTTCCTAAAATGAAAGGTAACTCAGACTACAAAGACCAGTCATCCCTCCTCCAGAAAACAGACACAAAATAAACATGAGTATCTGTAACATATGAACAAAGGCTTCTCTGTGAAATGGGAACAAATACTGGGCTACTAATTTTAAACCCTCTGGGTGTGAGTATGCATACAGACACACCTGGTAAGAATCACAAAAGAGAAAAACGGAAACTCACAGTCCCAAAACTATGCTAAGCTTCTATCAGACCTTACAGGAGTAATGGGAGGCTCAAGCAATTGTAATTGTGAACACCAAACTCTACACACACATGCCCTGCTGGCCAAAGAATCAGACAGAAAAGACAAGTCGCCAAAGCTTATGACTTGAAGTTACCAGATGTATAAAATAGTTCCTCTAGCACGCCAAACAAATTCTTATCTTGACTGAAAGGGTATCAACTTAAGACACAATTAGCCAAATATGATGGCCCAAAAGGGAGTTGGTATGATTTTTTGTGTGCCTGAGACTGCAAGAATGGAGGTGAGGGGAATGCAAACACTTGGGAGGCCACAGTACATAATGGGCTACTTTTGGCCTGATTTAGGTAGGACAAGCAGTAACATTAGTAGGTCCTCCGTAACTGTGGTGTTCCCTTTTGTAAGACCTTCTGTTGCCAGTACTATATCTATACAGGGCGGAATTTTAATATAATACATAAACAATTAAAAATTAGCATATGTTTTTAATCTTCTGTTGTTCACTCAATTTTAAAAATGGGAAGAGTTAAGTGAAATAAAATAAAAATAGCAAATTATTCAAGATGTCATAGCTCTTACAACATCTTAGGAATTTCTGAAGATATGAGAGGGAGCCACAGTTACAAAGAAGTACTGAAGCTTCTATTTACTACATGCCATCATACTTAGTCAGTTAAAATCTGAAATTTAACAGACACTAAAGCTACAAAAACTAAACATTTAACCAAATGGAAAGCAGCTTTGCAATAAAAGTAGTACATGGTGCAATTTATAAACACTGTTAAGCAAACAGTCTATTTTTCCATTTTTGAAACTTCAGTGCCTAAAAAATAAGGCTTTTGAAATGGTACTATTGTGATAATCCGCAAGTAGCAGAAAAGACAGCCATCTCACACCACTGCAATAAATTCTTCAAATTTCTTTCACATATGTTGTCTTAAAGGTACCACTGGACTCTAAATTTGTTCATATGAGGCTAGTGCTAGCCTTTGCGGGTCAAGTACATAAGATCCATTTGTGTCCACATTTCATAACTCATTCCACAAGCAACATTTTAAATGAAAAAAATGTCAGTTTCACAAGCATCTAAGCAATCAGATCTATAATCTTTTTCTGTAGTTCCTGATATCTGACATACAATACTATTTTAGAGCACTTTGCTCATGTTAATTTATTAAATACAAATACAGCAAAATGTTGAAGACTTGTAATTCATCTTCTAAAATGATTAAGAATTCAGAGACAATAATAAAATCGCAATAAGTAAATCGAAATATTTGCTTGTGATCTAGTGTCAGCGCCTGACATTTCTTTGTATGCCCAACAGGCTCTCTAAGAAATCAGTTATAATTTTGTGTGTATAAAAGTCTTTAAATAATTCAATTTATGACCTAAAAACCAGAATCAGATACTTGTTTATTTTAGAGTCTTTTTTAAAAGGTTACTGTGTTGGGTATGAAGTCTCATGTGAGAACATAACCAATCAAGAAGAAACAGCTCCTTCACAATAAATCAGGCACACAGGAAACACATTCCTGTTTGCATTACCTGTGGCTGTTTCCCCAATTTGCTTCTGTGATCCAGCAATACATTAGGTCAATACTACAAGGCTCTCTGCTACTGTTAGCTTTCTGTCTTGTCAAAATGTGGGGTGCACAATGTTTCCGTAACAGTCTTCGAAACAGTTCATTCTTCCAGTTAATTCACTTACCATATGTTTCAAAGCTCCATAAATCTGCAGTAGAAATTCCTGTAATTCAGGCAAGTGAAGGCAGACATCTTGCTGAGATTCTGGAGTGGTGATCTGACCCCACTCAAGGGCTTTGTGCAGCCAAAACTCAAAGCTTGATTTTGTGATTCCAGCATCTTCAGTCATCCTGTAACCTTAACAGGCGAAAAAGAATTCTCATTTGATGAATCTCTTCTTTGAGGGAAAGCTTTGATATCATTCCGTGCAAAAGAAGGTGCAGAATTTTAGGCAGTTTGCAAGATTCATAAAGTACTCTATAAAATAACAAAAGAAACAATCCTGTGCATTATGAATATTTATTTCTTTAATTTATACTTCACACTCTCTCCCAACAGGGGACTTGAGACCGCTTACATTTAAAATACAACAAATGTAAATATAATACAAATAAATACAATAATTATTTTAAAAGGAACCAATTAAAACATCAGTTTGACAAGCCAATCTGAAGGATTAAATCAACTGCCCAGCTCCCTGGTTCATAGTGTTAACCAAAGGCTGCCCCAAAACAAAGCAATCTTGCATGCCCTATGGAATGCTGAAAGGTTCCACAGAGCACAAATTTCCCCGGGCAACTGGTTCCAGAGAGAGGGGGCAGCCACTGAAAATGCCCTTGCCCTGGTGGATGACAGGTGGGTAGTTCACAGGCCAGGCACCTGTAGAAGCCTCTGCAATGATGATTTAAGGAGGCAAGGGGGTTCACACTGGGAAAAATGGGTCACCCAGGAGGTAGACCTGTGTGTTATCCGCATATTGGTGGCACCCAACTCCAAACCTCCAGACAATCTCTGCCAGAGGATGCATACAGATATTAAGCAACACTAGGGAGAGGATCAACCCCCATGGGAACCCATAAACTGGGTCCAGAGAGCCGATCTCTCTCCACCACCAGCTACCCACTGTGAGTGTCCCCGAAGGAACAAGGAGAAACACCTCACTGCAGAGCCCCTCACACCCAGGGAAGCTAGGCAGTTGGACCAGGACCAGTTGGTCACCTATGCTAAAAGCAGCAGACAGATCCAAGAGGATCACCAGTGCTGGCCCACCTTTATCAAGGTATAATCGGAAGCTGTCAACAAAGGCTACCAGGGCTGTCTCAGTCCCAAACCCCTGCCTGAAACCAGATTGGAAGGGATCCAAGGCCGATGTTTCATCCAGGAATGTTTGAAGCTACTTGGCCACTGCTCGCTCAATCACCTTTCCCAGGATACAGAAACTTGCATAGGTATGTGCAGTATCTAACACGTGGGAAAGAAATACACACTTAGAATTCTTCTTTATAAATTAAAGACTCTCTTGGGCCACAATATTTCACCCAGAAACCACATGTTTGAAACAAGAGTAGTACTACTAATTCCCAGCATTCACAAATTTGAAGTCTTAATAAATCACAATATTCCTTGTAAAATACTTCTTGGAACACTCTTTATGTCTATAGCAGCATCACAATTCAATCATAAATTAAACATGCTTCATACAAAGAGAATGTATATTATCCTTTCTTACTTCATTGACATGGGGAACCTGTCAATCTCTGCCTCTGTCTATAAATACAGTCTAAGAAGTTAACACACTCAGATTCTCACTCTGTGCTACCACAGGATGAATTCAGCTGATGATTAGGTGTGAGGTGACATGCTGAAGATACTATGAATTGCTGCTTTGGGCATTCTGATCTATCTTGCAAATACTCCAACACAAAGATCACATATTACTATGTTCCCAGCAAACTTTCAGATGGTGACCATTTATGAACCTTGAGAAAACACAAAAACTTTGCTACCACATTTGGTCTACTGTGTTACCATTCATGACCCCCCTCCAAAGTAATAGAATACCTAGAACACCATCACCTCCAGTGTGCCCCCTCTTTCTCTCATAACAATTGCTTTAAATTCTTTGCATTGCATTGACTGTTTTTAATTGACTTATGAATGTATCTATTGGAATTGTTAAATTGCTTTTAATTGACTATGAATGTATTTATTGTTGTTCACCACCCTGATCCCTGTGCAGAGGGGAGGGTGGTCTAAAAGTATAATTCACAAATAAATAAATAACAGAAAATTCAACCAGAACTGTGATGTTCAGACACACACAAAAGGAAACAGATGCGCATGCTAGCTCCTATGATAAGCTAGCAGTATGAGGCTACTGGGCTGGCAAGGTCAAGTATAAATACTATGAAGAAGAAAAGAAGGGATTGGATTTATACCCCGTCCTTCACTCAGAGTCTCAAAGCGGCTTACAAACTCGTTTCCCTTCCCCTCCCCACAAGAGACACCCTGTGAGGTAGGTGGGGCTGAGATAGCTCTTTCAAGAACAGCTCTGACAGAACTATGGTTTCCCAAGGTCATCCGGCAGCTGCAAGTGAATCAAACCCAGTTTTCTCAGATTAGAGTCCATGCACTTAACCACTACACCAAACTGGCTTACTTCAGTTCTTACTTCATTTCACTCAGTTGGGTTCTTTAGAAAAATACTTTGCTTTCTCTAGGGAAGTGGCGGATTTTCTTTCTTTCTTTATGGAATGAGTGAAATAATTGTTTTTTTCTTGGCCTCTTGAGAAGTGTGTAGGTATATTAGAGAGGTATAATAAAATGTAAAAGAGGGATTTCTTCATCGGTTTTTATATTTATTTACTACTAAGATGTCATATACAGTAAAGTACCTATAAGTTTCTTGCCAATAATTCAGAAGCCATTCAAGAATGGTCTTATTTGGGACAGCATCCTCAAACTACTGCTTTTGATTTTTAAATTTATCTATATAAGGCTATGTATGAGAGATCCAGTTCTTAGATGCCAACAAGACTGCACTGCCAGTAAAGAATTTTAGATCTCTTCTTACAAATAAACACATTTTTAGTAATAACTTATAGAAGATTCAGTTGAAATACTAATCATGCTAAAATTTTGTGATAAAACCTCTCCATGAAAACGGAATCATGTAAAATTAATATGTGAGTCAGACCTAGGGGTGGGGATAAAGGGTAGGGGTGAAAATGTAATAGGTTCTCTACTTCATAGACTATGAAATCTAGCCCAAGGCTGTGAAGTGGCTGTATCTGGAAGCATATCCAAAAAGACTGTGCGAAGTGCAGCAGATAGAAAGTACTGCTGTACTGGCCATACAAGAGTGTGGCAGGCAATTTGAAATGGAGAAATGTTAGGTGATGAAATTTCCAATTCTGCTTCACCATTCTGTCTTTCTTACTTCCAAAGCTCTTTTAATTTTTAAAATAATGGCATTGTGGTTTTGTTACACACATTTATACATAACTTATGGTTAGCTCCGTTAGCTATTTTTGAATGCTTAATGTGTGATTTTAAAAAAATCCAGGCAAATTGCCACAAGATATAAAAGTTCTAAAGAACATTAGAGACTAAAGAACATCATTGAAACAACCACTCATGCTCAAAAAGCCTGTTTTCAAACTTCGATATCATCTCACACATGTATATATACATGATGTGTATACATCTGAACTGTTCTCACATCACTGCAAAATATCCTAATGGTGAGTTGCATACCACCTGAGTCCCTTTCGAAGAAGAACAGGATAAAAATGTACTAGATAGTTGAGGAGCAATGTACAAAGTCACTGTTTTCCATAATGTTTAGACAATACTAGTTGGCAGTGTTACCCTACCCGCCTGCTTCTGCATCTACGTAATTAATGCCAAACATAAATATACGGTATCCAGGGGTCATTTCCTACAGGAGCGCACAGGAGCGGAGCTACGGCAGTAAAGAGCCCAGGGGGCAGGCACATGCAACAAGCCCCACCCCCTGCTCCCAGCAGCCCTCAGTCAGAGCAAGAAGCAGCCAGGTAAGTTGCAGAGCTCCCCCCCACAGCCCCCCAGTCCAAAACAGTCCAGTTGCACCTTTAAGACCAAGTTTTATTCAGGTACAAGCTCTCCCTCCTCTGCGAGGACAGATCTGCACGTTCCCCCCCCCCCAATAGCTAGCAATCCAAAACAGTCCAGTGGAGCCTGAGCGGTGGGTGTTGCCTTCTGACACACTTCCGGTGATGTCAGGGGGTGTGGCATATGCAAATAAGTTATGCTAATGAGCTCCTGCACCTCTTTTTCTACGAAATGACCCTTGAATATACCAAGTAGTACAAAGCCTTTATAGGACCTCTGGCACTCTTTCTTCCAAAGAATGTGAACCAGTCCTGAAGTTCTCACCACTAAAGAACAGAGAGTGCAGAACAACAGAACGATGCTTATGCAGCTGCAGCAGCTGAAAAGGCACCATAGGATCAGGTCTGCCAGACCCATAAGATCATAACAGCATTTGTTAGCATAAATTATAGTTGGGAAAGATCTTTTAACCAATGACACTGCCACTGAAAAGCTATTCTCTTTAGTTTATTTTCAGTTACAATTCAGTTTTTCCAGTTAATACCTACACTGCTGCAAGTGTGGATGCCTTTTTTCCCCCTTTCTGCAACTGTTGACTCTTCTTCCTATTACATTTCATGCTACTACAAAATTACCACTGGCTGAGGCATGCTTAGTTTATAATTTTGTTCAAATTACTCTGACTGCTTCCCGGGAGAGAACAAAATAAAGCCTTGCTCCTCCTGTCTCAGAACCTCTCAAACAGTTTAGGCATGGGGTATTTGTTACAACCTACAGACTCTGTAAGCAGTATTTCTAACATGGACTGGATTAACTTTATTCTGGCAAGTGAACTATCTGGATTAGTGTTTTAGAGAAACAATACAGTCAGTAACTTTTGTTAACAGTTTTAAGGCAGTGTCCTACAGCACACACCCATGGATTGTTAGAAACCCACTAGATATCATTTCATATATTAATTTAGCTACATTATGAAAACTCAAGTGAATGAGTGAATACTCATGGGAACATACCGTATTAATCTGGTAAACAAAGCATCCAAAGTCTACAGAAATTGTTCATAGTGATTTCATAAGGGGGGGGGGAGAATCACACTGTAAAACATAAGTAATACATTCTTCAGATACCATTTTCCTTTCATAGCTCTTTATTTAAACACTTTAATATGTACATAAAATCACATAAACAGATCTGGGGGGAAATCTAATAATAAAATGAAAGTAGGAAACAGAACAGTCTAATTAGATCAGTTTAGAGGTTACCAAACAAAAGCATCTAGTCTATATTGCACAAATGAATGTTAGAGAAAAAATGCTTTTAAAGTAAAAAAAACTAAGTAATTTTTTATTTATAAAAATACTTTATTTTTCAATTCAAAAAAGTAAACGTTACAACTATACAGCTACAGGCTCACTATATAACATATATAAAACTTAAATAAACATACATTAATTACACTACAGATCACAGTCACTAATCCTATACATCAATTCTACAGCCCGAACACCCAACAATAAACCTAAATATTTTACATTGCCATACCTTCCCACTCTAAATACACATAGATATCTTTCATACAGATTCCAGTATCTGTTGCTGCACATCCTGATAGCTTTTACAGTTATTCCAATACAATGCAAATAATTTCCAAGAGCAAATTTAATAGCAGACCAACTTTTAATCACAGACACAAAAATGGCACCAACTGTTCCTTTTATTTCTGTGCCAATGCCATTCTTGCTGCAATAACCAACTGAGATAATAAGACACTTTTGCGGCAAATTCACACTAATGGGGCAGTCATTCAATAAGTAGAACTTTGGTGAGCAATTAAATGTACATTGCAAAGTAATTTCAATTTCTTAACACATACTACTCTAGTATTTTTTTAACAACTAGGCCGGTCCACCATAGATGAAAAAGGATCCCTTTACCTTTCCATACTTTCAACAAATGTGAGACCTTGGCCACTCTTGCCAAGGTCAAGTACCAATGATAAAGCTATTTCAAAGAATTATCTCAAAGTTCCACATTAAATGACACCTTAGAAATCCTATAAAATGTTTTCTCCCATTCCTTCAGTGAGATTGGCAGATCTAGATCAGTTTCCCACCTGATTTTACAATTTCACTTTAACTTTCCTCCAAAGACCGGCATACTTTTCCCCTGACTCTGCCCACCCAATACCTTCTCAATACCATTTAATGACCGAAATACATTCATAGTCCTTAATAATGACAACATGCCATGTCTCAGTTGAAGATACCGAAATATGGGGGTTTGTCCTGAAACTCTACAATTTCTCCAAAGTCAATAAATCCCTCATTCCTTTCAAATCAATAAATTTTACCAACCCAACTTGAATCCACCAATCCACCAATCAGAATCCCCAGTCTTCAGCGGATGGTGACATTCTTTGACATATATCAAAGGTTTTAAAGGAGAGTTCTTAAATCTTAACCTATTAAGACATCTGTCCCAATTTTTAACCAACACCTCCATAATCAGATTAAAACAGCTAACCTTTTGCCTCCTGTCCTGCCATACTCAGAGGTATTGGTAAAACTTCCTGTTTGAGTTCCCAAGTCGAACTACTACCATCCCAAAACCAGCTGGGCACTGCTGGTAATTAAGCAGCTTGATAGTACATTGTTATATTGGGGATAGACAATCCACCCTCATTTGCTGAACTCTTGTATTCTTATCCCACCAAAAAAAATTATCCAATGTTAACCAAATTCTCCTCCATGAAGACAGATTCAGCTGGGTAGCTGTGTGGTCTGTCTGAAGCAACAGAACAAAGCTTGAGTCCAGTGGCACCTTTAAGACCAACAAACT
Source organism: Gekko japonicus (assembly GCF_001447785.1). Lineage (NCBI taxonomy): Eukaryota > Metazoa > Chordata > Lepidosauria > Squamata > Gekkonidae > Gekko > Gekko japonicus. Next base: position 420,444 of record NW_015167066.1, read on the forward strand.
TTAATTCTGGGTGTAAGCTTTTGTGTGCATGCACACAAAAGCTTACACCCAGAATTAAAGTTTGTTGGTCTTAAAGGTGCCACTGGACTCAAGCTTTGTTCTGAATTCTCCTCAGCAATTCTTGTTCAAGGACATAGAATGAAAAATCTCAGTAGAATCTTCATCTTAATAGCAGCTATCCTGCCTAACCAGGACCATCTAAACCAAGGCCACTTTTTCAAATAAAACTCCACCCTCTGTATCAATGGCTCTAGAATCTGTACCAACCTCTCTTTTATCTTTGCAGGGGAAAAACAGTCCCAGATATCTAAGCCCTCAGTCCCTTCAACCCGAGCCTGTACATGCAGAAATACTTTTCTTTTCCTCCATCGACATATAAATCACCAATACTAATTTTCCATGTTAACTTTATACCCAGAGACTAAATCAAACCTATCCACTACTTCTAATATGCAACTAACTGAGGTCATTGGATTTGTAACCATTAACACATCATCTGTATGAAGTAATAATTTCCTCACTCTTTCACCTATCACAAACCTAGAGATTGATTCTTTTTTTCTCACCTTAATTACCAGTACGTCTAAACAAAAATCAAACAATAATGGTAACAAAGAACAACCCTGCCACACTCTGCAGCATAACTGAAATTGTGGAGAAAGAAAACCAGGAAAGTAGACTTGTGCCCCTTAACTCCTATGAAGCAACTCAATCCATTTACAAATCCCTGTACGAAACCCAGAAGCTTTCTGTGTTTCTCTGTTAAAAAATCTCAATTAACTCTGTCAAATACTTACTAGGCATTTGACATCCCGTCAAAAAAGTCCTGTCTGGTCTAATCCAAAGTTTAGCTAGCTGTCTTCCAGCTTTACTTGCAAACCCAAATAAGGACTGCTTTCCTCTTAAGAACATCTTCAGTGCTTCATGAGCATCTAATAACCTAACCTTGTTTCCCAACATATCCAAATCCATTTTGTCTTGCTCAAATAACTCACTCTTACCCAGTCTTTCCTTTCCTCATTCATCACTTCTACACAAACTTTATTATTCTTTCTAGACCAGTAGGCCTGTTGGGAAATCGAGAGACCCCTCATGTATGCCTTAAAGGTTTCCCAAACTATACAATAATACTTTTAGATCACTGGATTTTTAAAAATGCACTATTTCCTCTTTTAATTTTATTCAGTCTATTTGTAATAAAGAAGCATTCATTTTCCATCTTTTATACCCATACCGTTTTTTCCTCTGACAGATTAACCATAAATGGTGCATGATCAGCACATATCACTCCAGTCCTTATATTACTTAATACTCAAAGCTCAACAAAACAAAAACAGACTATGTAAGAATGAGATGTTCCAGTATGAGAATAGAAAGTTAGGTCCCTTTGTGTTGGATGGAAATAACAAGAAACATCATATACCTCATTCTCCTTCAACCAGTCTCTAAACTGACTGGAAAACAAATTATTACTTAAACTCTTCTCTGAGGTGTCTAACTTCTGACCAAAGATACTATTAAAATCTCCTTCAATAAAGACTTCACTCTCCAACCAATGTTCCCTCTAAGCTGCGGAATCTTGTGAGCAAAAATTCTACCTTGTGAGCTACTGGCATTACAGTTGTGAGCGAGCGATCTGGCTGCTGCATAAATTAGTTTGCTCTGGAGCCATCCTTCCAGAGCTAAGACAAAAATCTGTGAGCCAGACGCTAAAAAACTGTGAGCTAGCTCACACTAACTCAGCTTAAAGGGAACACTGTCTCCAACCAATCTCCAAGCTCCTCAATCAAACGTTTAAAGAAATTCTTTCAGGCAGAGTATGGGGCATATATAACCCAAACAACATCTTAATACTGTTCAGCTTCCCCTTAACAAACAGAAACCTCCCCTCTGGGTCCTTAATCACTGCTTCCACATACATCTGTGCTCTGTTATCAAAGGCAATCAGAACTCCTCTAGGGTTTTTTTAGGCAATGGAGTACGGAATATCTGCCCCGGAAATACTAAAGATAAATATCTTTCATCCTCTACTTTCACACATGTTTCCTGAATAAAAAGAATATCAATCTTCTCCTTTTAATCCTACTTCTCTTAATAGGGCTATTTACTCCATTAACATTCACAGAAAGACATTAAAGCATATCCATAACTATGTATCTAATAGCGAAGTCTGGCTTCCATCTCCTAAATCCACGGATCAGGGCCATGCTGATGTTAAAGAGAATTTTCTGCAAACTTGGGGGACCTCCTAGGTTTACAGAAAATTCCCAAACCTTAACAAAAATATTATGGTGGGTCTAAATTGCCCTCAATTAAAAGAAAAGAAAACGCACTTACAATTGGAGCTGGGGGTGGTCACTGCTCCAGGCAACCACTCTGTATCCAGCTGTGATAAAGGATGTTGCAACTGGCTCCTTGCCTGATGGCGGCGGATGGGGGAGCAGCTTCTTGCCCAGTTGTGGTGGCAGCTGACACCAGGACAGAGTCTGGGCCCAGCCACCACAGCAGAGCACTCCAGGAGCTGCTCCAAGTCTGGTCAGCACGACAGAGCACTCTGGGAGAGGCTCTGGGCCTGGCCAGTGCGGTGGAAGCTGTTGGAAGCCACTCTGGGTTCAGAGCAGCTCCCAGGCACTGTGCTGTCTCCACCATGCTAAAGGTGGGTGGTGGGGCCTGGTACCGCTATGGGGGGAATGGGATCCTCCCACAAGTCTCCTGCCCCCAGAACTGAGCCTTAAGGGCAATTCACTGCAATGGGGGGAGGGATTCCCCCTGAATAGCGTGGGTTCCCACTTGTCTACCTCGAAACTCAAACTTCCAATTTCCCACAACTGACCATTAATCCCTTTTTAAGCCTTTAATTATTTTGAACTTAAAGGCAACAGAATCCCTTCTATGCTCACTTTGCCTGTTATGAACATTATTCAGAGATTTTGCAACTACTTCCTCCTCCTCACTGTTTCCATACCAAAAGATTTTGCCTCCTTGACCATTCTGGTTATCGTACCTCAAATTAGGAAATTACGCAGCTGGAAAAAGTACAGAGTAGGTCAACCATAATTGTTAGAGGGTTGGAGCACCTTCCCTATGAAGAAAGCTGAAGAGTCTGGGACTTTTCAGTTTAGAAAAGAGACAACTAAGGGAGAACACTACAGAGGTTTATAAAATTATGCATGGGGTGGAAAGAGTTGACAAGGGGGAAAAAATCTCCCTCTCCCAAAATACTAGAAGGAGGGTATCCAATAAAGCTGATGGTCAGTAGGTTCAGAACAGACAAAAGGAAATACTACTTTACACAGAGTGATACAAATGTGAAATTTGCTGCCAGAGGATGTAGTGACAGCCACAAGAATAGGCAGCTTTGAAAGGGGATTAGATAGATTCATGGAAGATAAGTCTATCAATGGCTACTAACTATGGTGACTGAAGGGAACCTCCACATTCAGAGGTACTAAACCTGAATCCCAGAGCCAGGAGGAAACATCAGGGGAAGGCCTTGGCCTCTATGCCCTGCTGTTGGCCCTCCAGAGGAATTAGTTGACCAATGAGTGAGACAAGGATCAGTTTCAGACAGCCTATGTATTCCGTTTCAGGAACTGGTCACTAACAGGTTTTTTCTGTCATTTCAAACAGACCCGTTTTAGTAACTGGTCCCTGCTGGAATATATTTACCTGTTCAGAAAACACGCTTCTGCCCCATTCAGGAAGCGTGCCTGAAGCATTTTTGACTCAAGGGAGCTCCCGCCCCCGCCGAAGGCAATGGCAGTCAGGGGCTGGTTTGCCGCCGCAGGGAAGGCGGGACGGCAACAGCGTCCCAGCACAGAGTGCTGGGACGTGGGGGGAGGCGGAGCTGGCCTGGCTAGGCTCGGCTCCACTCCCGCCCCTCTAGTCAGTTGCAGCCTCGTGCTCGTCTGGAGTTGTCCGAGGCCGGGGTGCTGCTGTGCTGCCGGGGCCGAACAGCCTTTGTCCGGGAGGCAGTCACGGCGACAGCAGCAACAGCTGGCTCGGGGGACGGAGGAGGTCGCCTGGCAGGCAGCGAAGAGCAGGCGGCACCGAGAGGCAACGGTGGACGATCGCATCACCGGGGAATACCCAGACCTCAGGGAGTACCCATAGGCTGGCCAGGGACTAGGGAAGCGCGAGAGTTGCTCCGACGTGCTCGTCTGGAGAGTAGTACACAGAAGAGTGTTGTAGCTGGGCCGGGGCGGGCCTTAAGAGCGGCGGCCTGATTTGGGCAGGCTTTGGTCCAGCTCGGCGGTGGGGTTGTTTGGGCGCTCGTCCGCTTGCACATGGGGGCCCAATTTCGCTGATCATGGCGGAGGCGGCACGAGCGCAGCAATTTCAACGATCACAGCGGAGGCAGCACGTGTGCGGCGGCTCGAGGGCGGCGGTGGCACGACTGCGGCGGTAGAGCTGGCTGCAGCCCGAGCGCGGTGGGGGAGCGACACGGCGCTGCATGGAGGCGGCACTTTGAAGTGGGGGGCGAGCAGCGGCTGCCATTCTTTTACGGGAGAGCCCCTGGTGGTCTCAGTGGAGGCAGTTGGTGAGGCTGCCTGGGCCCTACTTCCTTCCCATCATGGTAGTCACCCCCCTCCCAGACGAACGATGTCCATCAGGTTTCTCTCGGCGCAGGGGGGATTTAATAGGTTATTCTCCCCCAGGCGGACGAACAGGGCCCGGCTGATTCCACTCGGCGCGGGGGAATTAAATAGGGGCCTATTGCGAGGGCCCCCCACGATTGTTGGGCCGCCCCGGATGATTTTGCTGGGACTACATCTCATCTTCCACGGGGTTATGAGAGGTGATCCAGTCAGTTTAAAGTGGTGCCCTCACATCTTTATGGAGCAACGGGCCGGGACCCATTACACTTGCATTGTCTTGGGCGGCGTGGTCGAGGCCATTTTGGGCTTGATCGGACTGGAGGTGGCCGCTTTACGGGCAGTCTGCACCCAAGCTCGGCGTGGGTATAACGCATATATTTCTGTAGTTTTCAGAAGAAGCGAGAAAGTTCTACTAAAAAATTTCTCTAGTATCCCCCAAGAAGGGAAATTACTGCTGCTTGCTGAAACCAACAAATTCTTAGTTTACTTTGTAGGAATTTTACTTTGCTTTGTTGATGCCAATAGGGCTAGAGCATTGATTTTTCTAATTTAGGGATCATCTTTTAAATTCGAATACAGTATAGGGATATATAACATGCCAGATCGTCAGTAACAAATAAGACCTTGTGTTTAGCTCAGTGGGTAAATTCCTGCCCAGTAAATCAGGGCATTGTTGGTTT
>NW_015167066.1:427713-450308 GCF_001447785.1 Gekko japonicus
GGCCCACAATGGGATGGTCCGGGCAAGGCCCTGGCGTGACAAGCTGAGGCTGTCCTTGTGATGATAAGGACGAGATGGTTTAGAGTGCAGATAGTCTGGTTGGCTATTCTGACTTGCCATGAATTACAAAGACCTTGTTTGAGTGAGACTGACCTTGCGTTGATAAGAGCAAGGTGGCCTGGGTTGCAGATGGTCTGGTTAGCTATGCTACTTTGCCATGAAGGGCTACACATTTGCAGGGTGGAGACTGACCTTGTGATGATAAGAGCAAGGTGGCTTGGAGTGCTGATAGTCCGGCCAGCTACTTTGCAATGACATGAAGGGTGTTGCAAGCAGCGGCTGTCCTTGCGATGATAAGAGCAAGATGGACCAGAGTGCAGATTCTCTGGTTGGCTGTTCTGACTCACCATGAAGGGCACGGCCCTGGTGTTTCAAGTGGATGCTGACCTTGCAATGGAAAAGCAAGGTGTGCGAGGAACGACGTGGGCCGTCTCCTGATATTTTACTGGTGCACCTTGGGGGCAATGATCTCGGATTGATGAAGGGCAAGGCCCTGGTTATCCAAGCCACAGAGGACCGGAAGCTGATTCGGGCGAGATGGCCCATGGTGCAGGTGATTTGGTCGGCAATTCTACCACGGCACGTGTGGTACAATCTGGGGGACCCCAGATGCACGACTGGGCTAGGCGCAAGGTGAACAAGCAAAATCCAGAAGGTTTTGGAGGGTGGTTTGGGCCAGTATCTACCACACCCTGGAATAGGGGTCCGGGACCCAGACCTATACAGGGAGGATGGTATCCACTTGTCAGACAAGGGCAACCAGTTATTTTTAGAGGACATCCGGCAAGGGATCAGGGCTGCCTTAAGTGGTTTGGTGGCCGCGCCAGCCAAAGCAGAGGCTTGGCTTTGCGAGTGGCAGAGATAAGGCAGCGGAAATGGTGAGCACCGCAGCGGAAATGGTGAGCACCTTAAGCCGTCCCATCTTTTGGGAACTGGTGGGTCTTCAGGAACGGCTTGCGGGCTATTAAGGCCCCGGGTGGTGAATGAGGATCCCCTATGGGAGCCTCTTGGGTAAGCTCCTCTCTGCAAACTGTAGGGTTTCAGGGGTAGGCGCTCCCGGGGGGCAACCCGTGGCTGGGCTGCTGGTCGCAAGCCAGATTAATGGCCCAAGACGGGGGTTGGTGCCTCGCCCATGTATATCAGACAAGGAGGCTGGTCAGCCTGACACCTGCCTTGTCTGTTCCGCTACTTAGGAAGTGCTCCCTTGCCGGTTGCTGTCAATAAATTGTATATAGTTAATAAAGTGGCCCTTGTTTGATCCAAACTGTTGTCCGTCTCGTTATTCCCGCTGTGGGGGCAAACTGCTTTCCACCAGTCTTTAATCCTTTCTAACGCTTCTGAAGCACTATGGGGTGCTGTATAAAATGCCCTGTAGTGCTTCCTATGACAGTTCTTTTCGCACCCTATTTTTCCCCGCACGTGATCGTCCTCTTTTTTTTTATGTCCTATTGGGAGCACTATGGCGCTGAAGCAGGACTAGAAACCAGCGCCATAACAACCCCATTGAGATGGCTGGACTCCATTTAAATACACTGACATTGGCTACTGCTGTCACATGGAAAAAGTACCTGATTATAGGTAAAGGTAAAGGTTCCCTTGCTCGAAAGCCAGTCGAGTCCGACTCTAGGGTTGCGGTGCTCATCTCCGTTTCAAAGCCGAAGAGCCAGAGCTGTCCGAAGACATTTCCGTGGTCATGTGGCCGGCATGACTAAACACCGAGGCGCACGGAACGCTGTTACCTTCCCACTGAAGTGGTACCTATTTATCTACTTGCAATTTCTTGCTTTCGAACTGCTAGGTTGGCAGGAGCTGGAACTAGAGACGGGAGCTCACTCCGTCATGCGGCAACCCGGGTCTCGAACTGCTGAACTACTGACCTTCCACAGCCTGCAGTTCAGCGTCTTAACTACTTGAGCCACCGCAGCTGCCATAAGACGCAGTTCAGCGTCTTAACCACTTGAGCCACCTGATTATACAGCTTGTTTAAGCGGAAGTTCAGGGGCATAAGTGAATGGTGAGACAGATGTTTGGTCAATTTTTTAAAAGTTTACTTGAGAGGAAGTGTAGACTCAGGCACACACACACAAGCACACACACTCCATGGTTTGTGGGAGTTAAGGAAGGAAAACTTCCTGGGTTTCAAAACTGTCCGGTTCCCCACCGCCCAATGTTTGAACTCTGTATCCAGTGAACTCCTTGTTTCCAGGGGACAGCAGTAGTGAATGTCAGTGTATCTAAATGGAGTCTAAGCATCTCAGTGGGGTCGCTATGGCGCTGGTTTGTAGTCCTGCTTCAGTGCCATAGCACTCCCAGTAGAACATTTAAAAAAAACTGTCTCAGGGAAATTGTGTGCGCTGGGGGGAAATGGCGGGAAAAGAAAGCGGCACAGTTTGAAATGACACACCGCTTCAGAGACGGCTCCTTACCGGAAGGGAAAGGCTCTGTGAAACAGGTGTCTCTGTACCATGGTTTATTACATGACAGTACAATAACAGTTTAAAAAAGGGTAATGTGAAATTCCACAGGAAGTTGGACTACATGGACCACTGGTCTGATCTTATGTTCTTAATCCTAATAATAAACCACATCTATATTCCAAGTTAAACTGCAATAATTTTTTGTTAAAAATAGAAAACATTTATTTTATTCTATTTGTATCCCACCCTACCTTCTTTAAAGTTATTGGTGAAACATCTGAGAAGATTTGAACCACTTTTCATTTTACTACCAATTGGGAAATCTCTCTAAAAGCCCCAGAAACTTGATCTCTCACTCCCACATCATGGAATCTGACCAACACATCTCTAGGTTGATTGGTTCCTCCTCTCTTAAAACCTCTCTTATTTATATGAAAAGCTGAACCAATTTTTAAACAGTTTTTATTAATTTCATGGGTAAAGTTAAAGAGAGGGAAAAGAAGGGTAAAGAACAGAATAGAAATTACAGAAAACAAGTGTAGACACACACGTGCAACAATTTAGTTTTTTGGATTTCTATTCCTGAGTGGTTTTGTATAGTTTTGCTTTTGTTCTTGGGTACAGTTTTAACAATCATTTTGTTTTGTTTTGTAATTTATTTTCAAACCCGCATGCTGACCATAATTCTCTATTGCTTGCAAAAGTTGAATGATTGAAGTTTGAGGTTCTTCTAGTATGAAGACCAGGTCATCCGCGAATGCTTATAATTTATATTCCTCTCCTTTAAGTCTAAGTCCCCTAATTTCACCGTCTTGTCTACTCATATTATTTAATGTTTCCAATGCAAAGCGGGGATAAAGGACAACCTTGTCTTGTACCTTTATAAATTTTAATGTTTTGCGTAAGATCACCATTTACTATAATTCTTGCTGATTGTGTTTTATAGATTGCTCTAACCATTCTCTAACCATTGCTCTAAATATTCTCCACAGTTCCAAGCTAACAGTTGTTCCAACATGAAAGTCCAGTTTAAGTTATCAAAGGCCTTTTCTGCATCAAGAAATAGAAGTGCCATTTGTTTTTCTGGGTGTGCTTCAAAGAATTCTAATACATTCAGAATATTTCTCACATTGTTTCTCATTTGTCTTCTTGGTAAAAAACCAGATTGATCCTGATGGATTGTTCATATCAGTATCTTTTAGAACCTATTTGCTAATATAGAAGCATAAATTTTATAGTCCACATTGAGTAATGAAATTGGTTGATAGTTTTTAATTTCCCTTTTCATCTGTGTCCGCTTTGTGTATTAGTGTAATCAGTGTTTGGTTCCATGACTCTGGTAATTTCTTTTGTTCAAATATACTTTGAATAGTAATCTTCAATGGTAGTGCAATTTGATCTTCAAATATCTGATAAAATTCTGCAGGTAACCCATCAGGACCTGATGTTTTCTTCCTTTTTTGGTTTTTAAGAGCTTCAATTAATTCTGCAAAAGAAATTGGTTCGTTTAAGGCTTTTCTTTGATCTTCAGTAAATTCTTTTTTACTATGTTTTTGTAAGGTCTCTAATCTGATCTTGATTGAAGTTCTCTTCCTGATACAATTTGCTGTGAAACCTTTCAAATATACTCTTTATTTCTTTGTGCATATTTTTATCTTTACCTTGTTCATTTTTTAAGATTTTATATGCTTCTTATCTGCTTGTTTACATAATTTATATGCCAGCCATCTAGTAGGTTTATTAGCATTTTCAAAAAAAAATGTTTTGCATACCAACCTGTAAATAAATCTACCAGGTAGTTTAAAAAACAACAACAATGAAGTAATTTTTATTACTTTAAAATGTATTGGGTTTTAATTAAAACATGTTTTGAACATGTTAACACCGAGAAGTCCCAATAAGATGGAAAAGAGTTCAACAGAAAAAATGCCAGCAATATTCAGTCTTCCTTATAGCTGTAAGAACTTACTAGTACCAGAGGCAGCTAAGTCCTCTCAGTAGTCACCAAGACCAACACTATGAATACTTAATACTAAAAGCTAACTGGCAGTGCCATCTGATGAAGAGTTACACCCATCTAAGCTAACTGATTTCAGTGGGCTGACTAGAGTGACTCTGCGTAGGACTGCACTGTACTATAACTAAATGGTATTGTAAAGTCTATGTTTAAGGTCTGAAAACTGACACTCTAGGCTGATCCTCCAGCTGCCTTCATTGCTGCTAAAAAACACCTCCCTCATGGCACCCAAAGAAAAAAGTACAGATAGTTTGGGTAACAATTGCCTCAAGATATCAAATACATAAATATTTGCATCCCACTTTTCTCCCACACTAGGGACACTAAGTGACTAAACATACATGCAGACACAACCATGTATGCATAAAATATATTTTATAAATACATATGAATAGTAAAATGTACCAATGACAAGTGGGCAACATAATCTTCAATTTCTGTGTGTTCTCTACAGATGGCTCCCTGTTTGATAAGTGTAATCACGAAGTCCTAGTCACTAAATGCCATTCCATAAAGAAATTAAAAAGTTCACTACTGTAAATTAGTTGATATACCTCATAAATCAATATAGTAACAAAAGCAACAATAACCACTAGCCACCAAGAAATATATATCATACCAGTATCTAATAGCCTAGTGTTATGATCTACTGAATAAATACAGCCATTAGAACAGAGGATTTCAGTATGTGCAAAACAGGTTTTTTTAAGAAAGGTACATTTGCTGTGGAATTGAATACTTCACATGATCCCCGTGCAGTTCAAAATGAACAGCAAATTCAAGTAGTTATGTCTGAGCAGTGGCAGCATTCAGTATGGTGGCTGGCCAGGTAGCTGCTCTTGCCATACGGTCACAATTAAGTGGCTTGTTTGAATTATGTCCCAGAATTATCATTAGCTGGGAACACATCATTTAAAATCAGCTACATCTGAGCACCCAAGCAGCTGGTGGCATTGATCAGGCTGGCACACAACCAGAACTTACTGGATCAAACTACAGTTCCCAGACAGCTGTGGGAGAATGCATAAATCCAGTTTACAAATGAATGTGAAAATGCTTAGCTTTGGTGTCCGGCAGGATTGAAAAATGGAAAGACAAGCCACAAACCTCCCCCACCCCAGCCACACTGAGACAGACAAGGGGTGTGATCAGACAGGCAGTTTGGCCCGATATAGCTGCTTTTCCCTAACAGATTAAACTGGCTGGTTGACACAGCCACATCTGGCAGCTGTTCCCCAGTCATACTCACCCCATCATAAGGCGAGCTGGAGATGGAGTAAATAGACAGCAAATGAATTCCAGTGCTAACAGATCTCCACGCATTCATCCCATGTTGCTGGATGTCTGAACTCCCCGGTGCGTGCTCAAACCGGTTCAGAAGTGTGAACCTGTAGTTCCGGGTTCACTGGGGTTTTTTAAAATGGTAGTGCACATGCGCATGTCTGCACATTCGCACCCAAGAAATGTTCGTTAAAAGATGTCAAAGTTTACCATATGGTCTGAACTCTGGAAGTCCCCGATTTTTAAATCATCTATTATTTCAATGGAACATCAAACCCTCAAAACTATGACATCCCAACAACTCTCACATATGTGGCGTACAAAATCACCCTACTGCTGGAAAGGATGCCAACAACAAGGAACATATGCACATTGCTGGTGGGGGTGCGATGGGATACAGGCTTTTTGGGAACTAGTCTTACACCACATTCAACTCATAACAGGTGTCACACTCCCCCTCACTCCTGAAGCTCTTTTTCTTGACCACTGGCCAGATCAATTGGCTACGGACCACTCTAAACCAACTATTGACATTATGGTGTCTACAGCAAAAATGGCTATTGCCTCCTGCTGGCGGGAACCTTACCCCCCCCCCCCAACCTGAAATTATGGTTCAAAAAACTGTGGGAAACATACCTGATGGACAACATCACTGACAAAATAAACAGGTCTCTTCTGAAACCAGCCAAAACAAACTTTGATAGCAAATGGTTCCCAATACTAGAATTCTTATCACACCATGAATTTATCTCACCAGAATGGAAGCAACTGCAGAGATGGCTTTGAATCTTAATCTTCCTCAGGGCGTACAATACGTTCGATTTTATTATCAATATACTCCCATCTGACTTACTGTTAAAAACACCTCCCACTCATGACACTCCAAAGTACTCTGTGCTATACTCAAAACAGGATCTAAGTTATACCTTTTACTGAAATTGCACTACTGTTAAAATGTTAAGTTGTTGTTCAGTTGAATAATGTAACTAACCCAAGCTTTTTATCAATTACATTTCTGTATGTTCTAAAATACAAAATGTACTGCGCTGTTATGTCATTTTACTCTTTTTCGTTCTACAATTTTAAAAAAAGATGTCAAAGTTGTTATTTCTTTTTTAAAAAAGAGAGACTAAACCGCGTGCCCTGTGGTTGACACGCAGCTCTGATCTGAACAGTCTACCATGGAAGAAGCAAACAGAAGGAGCAGGGTGGGAGTCTGATTGAAAAATCTCAGTCAAAAAATGCAACAGAGTAATTAGCTACACACCCAAACTACGCCACCCTTCCAGTCCAAAGAGAGCCACTTTTTGTTATATTAGTGTTTTTCCATCTAATGCATTAGGTGGATGGATGGAAGAATGGCTAACCAGTGTGTTCTTGTGTATGTGCAAAGTATTTGTGATTTGGACCACAACACTGAGTCAGGCAAAATGTGCAACACTAGCACAGAAAGAGATGCCCTGCAGCTTCCCCCCATCCCATTCCAGCAGTGCAAAATACCTTGTCTGTTTTACTGATCTTTAACATGCATGACAGATGAAGTATGGAAGGTCATGGAAAGCAGCCTGAGAACACAAAAAGCATTTAAAATCTAATTTCGAGTGGTCAAAAAAGAATATAAAAGATTCAGTCAATGCCCTAATATTGCTGTTTGCAACCAAAGCTCAATTTAATGTTGCTGTTTGCAATCAAATTTCAATTTGAATAGACTGGTGATCAAGCGTCCTTAGATATAAGGGCCTGAATCTAACATAATGGAAAAGGAGCCTTTCCACCGGGTGCTGCAGCTGAGAGAAGACCTTCTGTGCGAGGCTGTAAATCATTGGATCTGCCCACCTGAATCAGCCACACAGAAAAAGAAGAGAATTCCAATAAATTACTAGAAATGGCTATTGCTTGTTTAAAGGCTCCAATATTCTTCTGCCTAACATGTCTTGAGTACCACTGTACTTGGTGGAAAATTCTTAAGAAACAAGGTATAGCTCTCCCTGATTTTTCACATATCGACCACTCACTTTTCCTAGAAGCTTTTCAACAGCAAGGGTCAAATTATAGGTTACATTTTACAAGAGCTCCAGACAGGAACTAGTAGCCATACTGCACTGGCAACTCCATTTAAAAGTGCCACACCAGCCTCATTTTCCCAATCTCAAACAGCTGTTCATTACTTGCCCTGTTTGGGGGGGGGGGGGAGCTGCACATGCAAGCATTCAGCACATACAAAGCTGCCCAAAAGGGCAAATAACACCCTTCCCCCCACATTATTTGGCCCTAGAAAATTGGAGGGGGTGTGGAGGCCCTCTCCCCCCAGTTCTGATACAAATCAGGCCCTTGCAGCACTTTTACACTGAGTTGCCACCAGGAACTAACAGCTAGAGAATGGCTGCAAATCCCTGGGACAAACTCGTGTAAGACATGATGAGTAGTTTGAGACAGCATGATCCATGATAACCATTTCAAACATCCATCTTCTTCAGATTCTTTTCTTTTCCTTGTGATTTCTAGATTGGTGTTACCTTTTTCCTGCCCTTATATCTATCACATCTTAATCCTGTTCTTCCTCCAGCGAGCTCAGGGCAGCACAAACTGGGTGTCCTCCTCCTCCTCCTCCTGATTGAGGTTGAGCTGAGACCAAGTGACAGCTGCAAAATCGCCTGGTGGTCTTTATGATGGAGCAGGGATTTCAATTTTGCACCCTCCACCCAAAGCCCAGCCTTTGATTGCTATATATGTATTTTATATATATATTTAAACACAATAGAAAGACACCATCATGGATGACATCATCGTAGATGACATCAATACAAAGACATCATCATAACAAGTAACAATAAATTAGCAACACTATAAAAAAGTGGAAAAACTGATTATGGAACTGGCCATGTCTGTTGGGTTGAAATGCTGAATCTATACAAACTATATATGCATCACAGAATGTGTTCTAATCTTTTCCAGTCCATATGGCAGATAACTGTTAAAAAATCAGTATTGTCAGAAAAGCCGACTTTCAGCTATGTACCATGACTGAGATACAACTGGTGTGACTTCACTGAATTCTTGGGGACCTAGAATACAGTTTGAAAAAATGCATTAAAGCATTGGCCACGCAACCAAAAGAATTATTGAATACCTACATATAAAACAAATCCATTCCATGTCCCAGAAATATTTTAAGAAGACATAAGAGGGGGGGGGGAGACTCACAACAGGAACACAACCATTTACCTAAATCATTTATGGAAAAGTAGTATAAGGGCTCATATCCTGGTTCGATTTTCTAAAAAAAATAAATGCCAGTCCACAAGAGGGCAAAACTACAACTACTTATTTAGCAAATCTGTTTCCATCCAAAAGATGGCAGTGGCAGATCAATCATCAGCCAGCACATTAGAAATTATTTTAAAGGGGGAAATTATAAACTAGAGACAGCTAAGCTAGACAGCTAAATTCTAAGTTTTTCAAGTTTCTGTAGAACAAATACGTTGATGAGCAGTCACCATCAGAAGTATGCAAATAATGAAATTTCAACTTGAAGTAAATGGTCTAATAGGAAAACATATTAATCTTGTGGCATTTAAAACTATTCTGGCATTCCTTAAGCATATAAATAAGTGAGGACTTACTGAAAAATCAATAGGTATAAAATTAACAGACTAAATTAAACCTGTGAACTTGCCTCGTTTGCAGATAGATTCTTTCCATTCATGAATCGAAACAGCCAAATGAATGTCCTTGTGTTGGTTATCTTGGAAACTTATTTTGCACAAGTAGATAATGAAAAAACCCTAAATATTCTATTTTACAAATTAAACATAATGAGTTCTTAACTCTAACATAATTATGGCTATGTCTAGCCTTTCTATAGCTCTGCTCTTGTGCCTTACATAGCAGCCTGACCTACAGAAAAGGGTAACATTTTTCCAATATTTAACTTCTTGCCAGGAAAAGCTTCACTGGATGTCAGGCTACCATTAACAGCCTAGGAACCGGGCCAAAATAGTAGTTACACACTCTCAGATTGAGAGCAATGTTTTGCTTTCCCTTATGCTGCAGTACAAAACTGCAGTTGGGGATGCAGTTGTGATGAAGTTAAAACCTTCCCTTCATCCTTGAGGAAGACTGACATTCACTGTTGGGGAAACTGAAAGAAGGGAACAGAACAGAACATGTATCTATCTCTCATGCACAGATAATGCTTTGCAACAATGAAGTCTATGTACACACAACCCATCAAATTTAATTACTTCCCTTATTATTTACCAGTTCTGTGATGCGGTGGTTAGACTGGGAGATCCAAGGTTGAACACTCTGCCAGGGAAGCTTGCTGGGTAACCCTGGATCCCTTGCTGGGTAACCCACTCTCAGCCTAACCTACCTCACAGGGCTGTTGTGAGGATAAAATGGAGGTGACAACAACGATGCAAGCTACTTTGGGTCCATATATACTAACAACATAGACTAACAATGCTGTATAATAACTTTTGAAATAGTTGTAGACACAAACATGTCATACCAAATTATATGTGGACAAGCTGGAATACACCCTTCCCTCATTACATGAGGAAAGGAGTGGAAACAGCTCTTCTTCTGAAGTAGCACCCTTATTTAGTACTGAAATGTTAATCCCACCCATGCCTGTAACCTTTCCTGCATCTATCTACATCACTACTGCTTTATCCCATCATTCCTTCAAAAAGTTCAGAGTACCTGTTTCTATCCCCCTCCTCCCTTTTGACCTCACAACAACCTTGCAAGGTAAGCTAGACTGAGGAAGGGACTGGCCGAAAGATCACCCAGCTGAGTGGGAATCCGAATAGGGCCTTCCAACGTGACACTCAACCCCTTTACTCTTCTATTCTATCCTCACTTCTTACCAACAGGTATATGAATCCCGCAACTTTCCTGGTGCGTCCATTGACGCAGAAGAATTATTTCAGCTGCACTGAAAAACACAGCATTAAGAAACAAATAGTTCTGTAGTAGAGCAAAGCACACCCAGCATACAGGCGCTCCCTCCCTGGATACAAAATAAGACAAGCCCAAAAGAACCGGAGCACAAACTGCCTGTCTTCTGCCGTTGTCCGCAGAGCACGCGCGAAGAAGTTTGAGAGGGCGCGGATACGCCTATGGCCCCGCCTCCACCTATTTCAGTGCGCCTGCGCAACCTGTAAAAGCGTTCGCGGAGGGGCGGGAAGCGAAAAACTTGAAACGGGCGGTATTCAGGGAAAGCGCGGGAAGCGGAGTCGCCGTTCAACGGCAAGAATGCTGTGGCGGCACCTTGGAAGCTGGGCAAAGCAGCCCCTTGTGCAACCCGGAAACAGAAGTTACACTTGGTCTTTTCCTACTGTTCCAAGCCTCCCCGCACCTACCCTGAACTTGATAGTGTTCTGCCGGACGTCAAGCCAGTTGGCCGCGTTGTTGGTTAACTTTATAGACCCGAAAGACACCTTCCTTTTCTTCCGGCCCTTGAATGCAACGGGAAGAAGGTACCGTTCCTTCGCTTCGGAGCTTCCCACGAACCGCATGCACACTATAGCCTTTCTTGTCCGCTTCTGCCTTTCATCTGCAACAGGAGGTTGCGGCGCAATCTTCTGCAAACTCGTTTTCGAGTTAGGTCCCGGAGGGGAGCGCTTACTCCCGAGGTAGCAAACTAAGCCGGCTTGAATCCTGTGCGCACTTACTTGGGAGAAAGTTCCTTTGCATTCAGTGGGCTTTACCTCCAAGTCAGCACGTACAGGATCGAGCTACACTGTTGTGTGTATTTATTAGAAAGCAAATCCCACACTGGACACGGCGGGACTTACTTCCGAGTAACATGCCTGGGAGCCGGCTACATAGCTCCGCTTAGTGCTGCCTGCTTGGGTTCAAGCAGCTGGCGAGCACCGACTCCTGTAAAGCCTCCCCGCCGCTGCTTCCCGCCTCGCCTTTCAAAATTTGGCTGGACGATCTGGGAGCAAGGCCGGCTGCGAACCGACAGAGTTGAAAAGGGCAGCTCAACAAGCCAATGGAGACTCGACGAACAGCCGGCCCCCGGCCTTCAGTACCCAATCGAGATAAAGGAGGTGAAATTTCCTTGTTGCAGCTTTAACCCGTTGCACTCCTCGAAACAAGCTACAATTTTTGTTAAATCGTTAAGGTGCTAGTGGGCCCTTGTTCTTTTCTACCTCTATAGACAGACTAACGCGGCTACCCATCCCGAAACAAGATGAAAGAGTTTTGGCTAAGGGTTCACTTTGGGTCAGCGGGAGCTCTTCCCGACTCCTGTGTCCTCCCTCCCTGCATGCCAGACACGAAATTGCTATCTCTGCACAAACCATTTCTGGTTGCTTTGTCCTGGGGTGGGGGGTGGGGGTGTCTGGAAAGATCCCCGCTTAATTCCTCCCAGTCGGCTTAATTTTATCTACTCTATGCTAACCCCTGCTATCTATCCCCTCCTCTCCCCGTAGTGGCCGCCTTTCCTTGGATTCTTTCGGGTTTGCCGATCTCCAGGTGGGGCCTGGAGAGCTGCCAATATTACAAAGTTTGAGTCCAGTGGCACCTGGATGTACCAAAATTACAGTTGATCTCTAGAGGACAGAGATCAGTTTCCCTAGAGAAAAAGGCTGCTTTGGAGGGTGGCCTTTATGACGTTAGACCCTGCTGAGGTCCCACCCCTCCTGAAACCCCAACCTGCCCAGGCTCCACCCCCAAAATATCCAGGTATTGGGGACTTCTGTTGCTTCCAAGTAATTTTGTAACTGCATGCATATACCAGCACATGAATGTGTGGAAAAAGAAAGGGGGGGAAATGGATGAATTGGGAGGGGGGCTGGGGGGTGAAAACCTGGCCTCCTCCACCCAGAGCACCTGCAGAAGGTGAAAACTGACTGAACTACTGAAAATCTGATAAGCAGGCAACTCCTCTTCTGAGTTTAGGAATGAGGCCACCCCAGAGTTGGCATTGGCAACCCTATTCCTTTCCTTTCTATAAACCCAAACATGAAACTGTTTTATCCTCTGAACTCAATTAGATTTCCTGTTAGGTATCTTTAGGATTGCAGCCTTGTGGACTATGATCAGGAACATCCAAATTTCTCTCCATTCTAATGGTTTCTGATCAGGGCTGTAGCCAGCAGTGGGGCATATGGGGCAGCACCCCCTATTGAATTTGCTGTGCCCCAGCCTCCCAGCACTAGGTCCCCTCTGGGTGCTTGGCCAGCCCCGGCAACTCTGTAAACCCTGTGCAACGCCCAAGCCGTCTGTCCCCAAGTTGGGTCCCCATTGCCAGCGGCAACCCTGGGGGGAAGAGGAGGGTGAGTATGGGATCCGGCGTTGGTCAGCCAGCTTCTGTAGGGGGTGGCAGCTAGGCAGGCTGTGGCGGGGCTGAGCACCTGTGCACCTGGTTTCTCCCTGCCCCAAGAGCAAGGGGAGACAGAAGCGCGTGCACACCCGGCCTGGAGGTGCCTTGTGACCTGGGGATGACTGGGCCCGGGGTAAAGAGTTTAAGATTGGGAAAGACTGGGGTGGGTGGAGATTAATTTTTTATTTAATTAGCAGTGCCCTGGTGCCCCCCTGGAAAAAATTCCTGGCTATGGGACTGTCTCTGACTGTTCCTGTTTACCAAGTAGACAGTCCCAGGACCTGCCCAGTTTGGCCCTTACATAGCATTTTCTCTGTTTTGCCTTGGGGTAGGGGGGATGCAGATAAATCTGCACAAAAATACACAAAGCATTCTTTACATTTCAGCCCTCTACCAAGTCTGTTGTGTTTTGACTAACCTCAAAGCAGATGTACCTTGACTCTAGTGTAAATGCATATGTATCGACACCAGGTCAGTTTGAGACCACTTTCTAGGCGGTCTGTAAAATAGTAAAGATTGCCGAGGATATATTATAACTATTCTGCATGTTGGAGTGGGAGAGGAAGAACCACTGTACAGCCACAAAGGAGGAAGAACCATAGTACAGCCACTGGACCACTCTTCATCTTGGGCTAGCTTCTGCCCAGGGTTGCTGAGAGCCATTATGGGCCCCCAGACAAAAACTCCATTCTCCCCCATGACCCTGATCTAAACCATCTGCCTTTTCACACCGCCTTTCTAAACTAGGTGGGTGGCCTTGGGCCAGATGTGCATCCCCAGCCTGACCAACATCACAGGGTTGTGAGTGTACAACAGAGAGGGGAATGCTATAAACCACGGGGGTGGGGATCACTAATAAGATGAGTGAATGGATGAGCCTCCTGTGTGTCTGCTCCAGGAAGGGGGTCCTGTGGCCATGGGGCAGACTGACATGCAGGAATAACAAATGAGGGTGACTGCATGCCTGTCTTTGGTGTGGGTCTCTGTCAGGGGGGCAGGGCAGGCGAGGAGAATGGAGTTCTCCTGAGCTGCCCTTCCTTGTCCCCTAGCTGTGACCCGCAAAGGCATCTCCCTCCATTCTGAGCTATCAACAGATGGTGTGGTTTTTTCCTCCCTCAGCAGCATATTCAGCATAGCTTGACTGGAAATCAAGGCTTGACTACTGTAATTCACTCTATGCAGGCTTATCCTTGAGGCTGACCCAGAAATTACAGCTGGTGCAAAATGTAGAGTTCCGGATCCATTTCAAGGTGTTGGTAATAACCTTTAAAACCTCATGTGGCCCGGGACCAACATATCTGAGGGGCCACCTCTTCCCGTATATGCCCAGAAGAGCACTACGCTCTATGGATGAACACCTCCTGGTAGTCCCTGGCCCAAAAGACGTCCGTCTTGACCAGGGCCATGGCCTTTTCCGCCCTGGCCCCTGCCTGGTGGAACATGCTCCCCATTGAGATCAGCGCCCTGAGGGATCTACTTCAATTCCGCAGGGCCTGCAAGATGGAGCTGTTCCATCAGGCTTTTGGCTGAGGCAGTGGACATCCATATATGGCCTCTCTGAGGTTTATGTAATTCTTTCATCTATGTAACAACTACTGGCTATGGCCAGGAACCTCCCACAACTAGAAAATTCTTCACTATCAGCTATGATCACCATTTTAATATTTATGATGATGTTTTACATTTTAATTTTTACTGTATTAACTAATATATTTTGTAAAAATGAACTGTTGCCAATGTTCCCTCTAAGCTGTGGAGTCTTGTGAGCAAAAATTCTACTTTGTGAGCTCCTGGCATTAAAGTTGTGAGCGAGCAATTCGGCTACTGCATAAATTAGGTTGCTCTGGAGCCATCCTTCCTGAGCGAAGACAAAAATGTGTGAGCTGGAGGCTCAAAAACTGTGAGCTAGCTCCACACTAACTCAGCTTAGAGGGAACACTGGTTGTGACCCACCCTGATCCTGCTTGCAGGAAGGGCAGGCTATAAATGTGAATGAATGAATGAATGAATAAATAAATCTGCAGAATGAAGCACTAAACATATTTTTGTGCACTCAGGATGGTCAAAAGGAGAGATTTCCTGGTGCGTGTTTATATTGAAATGTGCATTCTGATTGTGAGAACATAGCCAGGAATAGCAGATATTCTGGATTAATTAATTCTTAGTATATTTTGTTGAAGGCTTTCACAGCCGGAGTTCATTAGTTGCTGTAGATTTTCTGGGTTGTCAAGACACCTTGACACAGAGAGTACGCCATCTTTCTGTGTATACCTCTGAGATATACTGTTACTGGCAAAACGTCAGGTTCTACAATGCCAAGACCATGGCCACACAACCCAGAAAATCTATAGCAACTAATCTTAGTATGTTGTTTGTTCTTCCACATGGAATGGCTGCTTTCCTACTAAATAATGGCAGCAGGACAAAATAACATTAAGTACTTATAGTAGCTTTCGTTTTGGACAGAGCAGATTTGCAGCAAGAACCTAGTGCTCAGGAGTGGTGGTGACATACTCCAGACCAGATTTTATAGCTTGTCTGTACATAGTCAAAAGTTATATATGTTTCAGCAGCTGTTGCTCATGTACAGTCAAAGGTGGATAGTACACTTCCTAGGCAGTGAAGAGGGGAAGATGCACATTTTTGCCACACTGAGAACACTGTAGTAGTGTACCTCTGCATAAGTTATTGTAGCCAGTATAAATGATGATATTGTCCACCCTGTGAATCTTTCAGCACAAGCCTTTATGGGCCTCTGCACAGGGTCAGTGTTTCAGTGTCCGCACTGTATGCTACGAACTAAGCTTGCCTTCACTCCTGAATTGCTGCTTAGTACTGCAAGTGGCAATCAATAAATGGCCAGGGTTCTCTCATTCTCCTTTGGCTGTTACTCCATGGAGGCAAGCGGGAAGTGTAGCACATACCCTCACACTCCTAATGAGTTGTATTGATCAAATTATACCTCCCCCTCCCCAAAAGAATGCAGAATGACAATAAACAAGGAAATATGTCAGGCCAGCCACAACAATAAAATAAGAGATTTGAAAAGTACGCAGACGGAGAGTGATTTCAGCAAAGCGTACTTTATTCGATCAGGAACAAGACAGCTTTGGCCGGCTCGCAGGCCGGCTTATATTCCCCCAGAAACCGCCACCCAAAACACACCCCCACTTCCCAATAGGTTATTTACAGTGGCCGAGAGTCCCATTGGCTTCTCGGCCAGGAACCTAGCCCCCTGATTGGAGCGGGCTAGGATCCGCATAGTCCATTGTCTCTTGGAGCGAAGCTCCACAGTTGTCCCTGGACATGTTCGGACTTGTCTGGACTTGTCAGGACTTGATACACTACAAGATTGGATTTATACTCTGTCCTTCACTACCTGATGGAGTCTCATAGTGGTTTACAATCTTCTTTCCTTTCCCCTACCCACAACAGAGACCCTGTGAGGTAGGTGGGGCTGAGAGAGCTCTTTCAAGAACTGCTCCTTCAAGAACAGCTCTGAGAGAACTGTGACTGACCCAAGGTCACGCCAGCAGCTGCATGTGGTAGAGTGGGAAACAAATCCAGTTCTCCAAGATTAGAGTCCATGCTCCAAACCACTACACCAAACTGGCTCTCAGTAGCCAGTAAAAATGGCAATGATCTCTAGCCATTCCCCAGGAATCATTAAATAAAACAATGGCATCAAATAAATAATTTCTTTTCCCAGTTTCCACCACAAAATGTTATTGCATAGATTTTAGCTCACTGACATATACA
The DNA here is from genome assembly GCF_001447785.1 of Gekko japonicus. Lineage (NCBI taxonomy): Eukaryota > Metazoa > Chordata > Lepidosauria > Squamata > Gekkonidae > Gekko > Gekko japonicus. Next base: position 444,587 of record NW_015167066.1, read on the forward strand.
TACCTATTTTTCATAATCTAACTATGCATCTTGCTCGGCAGGTGTCTTCTTAATGTGATTGTTTTCATGGCTTCATATGTCAATGTCTATCCAGCTTCTATACCACTGCCTGTTTAGACTGCAAGATGTTTTTTAAAAAGTGTTAGGAATGCACAGTTTTCAGATTTTAAAATTAACATAATCTAATTATCAAGCAGCTGTCCCAACGGAATATTATCTTCAGTCTTATCTTCACCAGTATGTGAATCACTCTGCACATTCTGATGCTGCTTGACCTCATGGTTCTTACTAAAAGCATCCACAGGTTCAGAGGGTGATAGGAAATGCACCAGCAATCTTACTGCTCCCAGCGGCAAATAACTGCCTTACTTTCCTTCCAATACCACCATTGGAGAGCACTCAGGGGATAGCAAATAGGCTTTCTTAAACAATCATTTCACCACATGCAAATTCAGACCAGACGGGGAAAATGCATGGGTCTTCCAAATGGAACCTGCTTATTTCATGAGACTGGTGCATCCCTAATATATCTCTAAAATATAAAGTCTTGAAAAGCTAAAGTGAACAGTATACATTTCCTATCATTATACTTTTATATACTTCATATCCTTCCTGGTCTAGAATAATAACAGTAAGCCTAGCAAAAAGATAGGGAACTGACCTGGCCTGCAAAGTTTGGGGTCTTATCAGTGGGAGTTGGAAACTGAACTTCCACAATCTGAGTATAGACACAACATTACAACTAGCATATAGACAAAGGCATTTATAAAGGCTTTGGTTAGCTCAGTCAAAAATGGTAAGGAAACAAAATGTGTGAAGATGAGTCCTCCTCCTAAGCAATTTCTGGAACACCAGGTGCAACTTCTTGCATTTCCTTGAGATTTTAAAAACATTTCCAAATGAAAAGTATATGCAAAAAAGAAAGAAAAAAATATGCCTACCTGGTATTTATCTTGGATTCTGTACTATAATAACTTGCCAGTAGCAAATTCCACACACCAAAGCCAGTTTCTTATATGCTCTCATGTGGTCCCCATCACACACGTACGCTATGGAAAAACATTCAAAAAGCCAGCATCAACATTATAAAAAGAACCCCCAAAGCAGATTAGCACCTCCCTTATAGGTACAAACACAAGGCTTTTATGCCCACCATCTATTTATTTATAGCCAAGACTCAAATGAATCTCCACCTGGCACTAGTTTCAAACCTTTAATGGTCTGGGATGATTTACAGAACATTGATTTGGAAGAATGCCTCCCTTTTATTTTAAAGACATTGAGTCAGTAACATAGTGTCTTTTATTGGACCAACTGGATATTTAAAGATGCTTCAAACAACTCTTCATTAGGCAATTGAGTATTCAGATCACAAAAGGCTCTAATCAGCTTTAGAACAAAGTTTGAGTCTATTGGCACCTTTAAGACCAACAAAGTTTAATTCTGGGTATAAACTTTCGTGTGCATCTACACTTCTTCAGATACATCGAAACAGACTTCCTCAGGCCTTACATATAGGCGGAGGGGGGTAATTGCTAGGAAGGGCTAGAGTCAAGATGCATAAGCACTGAGCAATAAATAAAGTATCCACCTGATGAAGTCAAGAAACAGATTAACAAAGCCAGTATAGTACCCAGAGAAAGCCTGTTGCAAGACAGACCAAAAAGAGACAATAACAGAACACCACTAGTGGTCACATATAACTCTCAGCTCAAAACAGTTCAATGCATCATCAGCGACTTATAATCAATACTGGATAATGTCAGGTCTCTTTCACAAGTACTGAGGGGCAAATCTTTTCTTGCCCATAGACAGCCCCCCAGTCTTAAACAACTCCTCACCCACAATAATACAAGATCTAATTTGAACATGGATACTGGTATCAGAGCTTGCAGTAAATCCAGATGTCAACTTTGCTGCCACATATCCAGACATCAACTACACCATCTCAGGCCCATTCACTTCTTATATACCATTCAATGCCAACAATGCCCTTCAGTTCTCTACACAGGGCAAACAGGTCAAACCCAAAGGATAAATGGACACAAATCTGACATTTGTTGTTGTTGTTCACTTGCACAGTCGAATCCAACTCTTTGTGACCCCATGGACCACATCACACCAGGCCCTCCTGTCTTCCACCATCCTCTGGAGTTTGCTCAATTTCATGTTCGGCAACACTGTCTAACCATCTCACCCTTTTCTGTCCCCTTCTTCTTTGACCTTCAATCTTTCCCAGCATCAGGGTCTTCTCCAGTGAGTGCTCCCTTCTCATTTGGTGGCCAAAGTATTTGAGCTTCAGCTTCAGAGTATCTGTCCTTTCAGGGAACAGCCAGGTTTGATTTCCTTTAGGATTGACTGATTTGATCTCCTTGCAGTTCAAGGGACTCTCAAGAGTCTTCTCCGACATGAGGAATCACAAAATTGAGAAACCTGTAACAGAACATTTCAGCCTCCCAGGGCACTCAATGGGGGTACCTCAAAGTAGCTGTTTTATTGCAAAGGGATTCAGAAACAGACTGGAATGGGAGATTGCTGAATTACAAGTTATTGCAACACTCAGGACAATGGAACCCCCAGGGCTTAAGAGAGATATTGGGTTCTTATCACACTACACATGCTAAGTCACTCAGTTCTCACTTATACCCAGAAGTAAACTTTGTTGGTCTTAAAGGTGCCACTTGAATTCAAACTTAGTTCTCACATCTGTTGTTAACTCTTTGATTATCTGTATGCTAATTTGCTGCTATCCACAGGTCTTACCAACTATGTTAATCCAATTTTAGCTATACTTATTGCTCACTTACTTATGCATCTTGATTCTAATTAGCCCTTCCGGGCAACTAACCCCCCCCCCCCACCTATATGTAATGTTTGAGGAAGTCTGTTTTAATGTATCTGAAGAAGTATGCATCTACACATGCTAAGTTACTCAGTTCTCACTTATACCCAGATATAATTTTGTTGGTCTTAAAGGGGCCACTGAACTCAAACTTTGTTCTAATGCTTCAGACCAACACGGCTACCCATCTGAATATATCGGCTTCAGGTGATGCAAGAATTTATGCATTCCTATGAGTTCTAAATACGGGAACGCTCTCCAAATCTTGTAATGATTAAGTAGTCTGAAACACTTTATATTGCTGTCAAGACTTTGGACCTTCCTCTGGGTGTCCCCTCCCAGACTTAGAAACATTCCAGCATGACTTTTAATATTACTCCAGAGCAGCAGGATCTCTACCAGCCCCCAAGGTCCCAGTGGGGGGTTTCCTACTTTTTGGGGCTTTGAATAGCTACTGGCCAACTAGCCAGCAGGGGAAACCTCACCTACATGATGATGTTACTTCTGGGTGATGTCATCGCACCAAGGACGTCACACGGCAACACTCTGTTTTGGGGGCAAACTCTATGGTCTTGAAGCCCAAAAAACCATAAAGTTTTGCCCAAAAACCAGAGCACACAAAATCCCACCCACCCCCGGAACACCCCCCAAATCCCCCCACTACAACGATGAGGGGACCTGACAACCCTACTTCCTGCAGACTAGCTTATATAGATGTCAGTCTACCCACTATCTTTGTTTACATTGATTTCTGGGCTTCCACAAAAAGTGAAGTGTAAAACTGACTTAGATCTATGTGGCACTTCTCCTGCCCAGTCTTGGCCAGCTGCTTCTCAGCCATCTTGCTGTGAACTGTGCAAGCCTCCCTAGGCCTTAGAATGGGAAACAGAGGGGGTTGCTCCGCCTCCACCTTATTCCTCTCTTCCCCAGACAGCAGCTCCCACAACCTTGAGCTAGGGTTACCAGATGTCCTATTTTTAGAGGATATGTCCTCTTTTTTTGCTGTCCATTCTCTTTTGGGCTCTTTTTAAACACTGATGAAAATGTCCTCTTTGGGGGTTGGAAGGTTAGGAATATTCCTAGTTAGTAGCAATTATCATAGCTTAAATAGTAGAGGTATTTAAAATGAGATTTGTCATAGTGGTCATGTATTTGAAGCAGTCAGTCGGGAAATATGTCCCTTTTTTTGCTTTTCACTAATCTAAGATCATTAACTACAGTGGATTTCGAATGGTGTAACTCTGTTTAGGATTGCCCTTTTAATCCTGGCAGCCACCCCTGCTTCTCCACCAATTAGTAGAGGACTTTGTGAAGGCACCTGCACCAGCTATCTGTTCCAGATAAGAGTTTCTTGGATGAGTCATTGATGTGCAACAGTTGTCTTTTGCATTCTTCTGTTATTTTACTCTTTTTCAAACTTCAGGCTCGATGTTGTGGGTTTTTTTGGTAGCCACCTGTGTTTCTCTTCAACTTCGTGAAATGTCCCCCAATCTTTGATAGTTCTGAATATTGTTATCGTGAGAGGATGACAAAAGTTATAGCTGAACATAGCAACATCTCAAGCTGCTATAATCTGCTAGAGAAATAGGTCCTGATTCAGTAGTTCCTTGCATGGGCTGGAGTTCTGTGTGTGCAATGGAAGTCCTCAGTCAGTATTTATCTGACTGGCTTCTGTGGGGTCCGTTTTCACCAAAACAAATCGAGAAGGATGTGGTCTGTTATGGATCCCAGAACTGTTCTGCTGATTTGTGTGAGTCTTTAAGAATTAAAGATTGGCATGTGCAGTTATTGGCTATAAACAGACTCAGATCCTCCTTGGAAATGTAACTTACCTGAATTTCTAAAAACAGAACAGCTAAACACAAAAGGGAATAGATATAGCTATTTATATTAGCTGCTCCTCTCCTTTGTCTTATCAAAACCCATTGTTGAAATCTAGGAACTGCTAGGTCAGAACTGATGTAGGCCATCTTCAGAATAGATGTAGGCCATATCCAAGCATTTCCCCCACATAAATAAGACAGTTTTATTTGGGAAGTATTTTTTGGGGGGGGGGTCAACGATAAGGAGGAGAGAAAACTTCAAAAAATTAAATGTTCTTATTAACTGCTGTAAATTATGCTGCAGTAAACAGTTAATAGATACTACCATTTTTTTAAGAACTGGGAAGAAAATGAGAGGCAAGACAGAAAATTATTACTAATAGGTTAAAGAAAGATAAAAGTACTATTTTTCTTTTTGGCACAATGTATAATTACGAATTCACTGGCCTGATATGGTGATGGTTTGATGGACATTGTCTTAGATGGCTTCATGGTGAACATGTCTATCAACAGTAGTTAACCATGAGAGCTTAATGGAACCTCCATGTTCAGAGGCAATCTTTTGATAATGGCTCACCTCTTGCAATGTCACTCTTGTTAGCATTACACAATTTTGCTGCAAAACCAGACATTTTGCATTCCTTTTACCAAAGTTGAAAATGTTCTCCTCTTTTAGTTTTCAAGCTTCAAAAACTGAGAGCGTACAAGTCTTCCCCGGAGGTTTTATTAGCTAAAAATCTACTTTGTAAAGTCAGAATGGGAAAGTATTTTTAAGCCATTTATGGCACATTTCCTGGCATGCATCCTGTCCCACTAATGGGGTCCACTGTGGCTACAACACATAGAGTAAGAACAGTTCTATGAATTACAGGTCCTGGAATTATTCTCCTCCTAATTTGTGTTAGTCATTACAAGCAATTAAAGTTTGGCGCATGTAGTTGCATGGATATAAACAGCCTCTGTTTTAAGTTGCCCTTGGAGGTGTACTTACCTGAATTCCTAAGGAGGGGAACACCTGCTTATGCAGCAATGCTGCTGTAGTTTTTAAATGAATGGC
>NW_015167066.1:450345-472569 GCF_001447785.1 Gekko japonicus
CATATGTTTACTTTAGAGTAGACCGGAACAAATATTTCTGGTCACCAACAAAAATTTGATTAAAATGTTATCTAAAGTTAATTAGACTGTAAGAAATAAAATATGTTCATAAGAAACATGGGCAGGCTGTAATAGAAGGCAAAGAATTAGGATTGTTAAAATAAAAATGTATGTTAAAAGAATCCAAGCTGAAAAAACTGTCACCAAATTAATTTTTCTCAGTCTGATGAAGCATGAAGGAGTTGTTTCAGGTGTAACCAGAGTGTCCATACTGGTATCTTCAGCTAATCAGGACTGAATCATTATGAACCAGTGTATGCCCCAGGCTTTTAACCATAGTTTGCTCACTCCAATGATGTCTCATTCCTGTTTTTACAGCTCTTTCAAAGCTACTACAAAATAGAATGGCTTGTTCATGAAGCCAATTCCTTTCATTAGATTTTTTGGTCATATGGCAAATGTCCCATTTGCCCCAATTATATTTTAAACTTTGAGATTTCTCTAATCACCACAAGGCAGGCTTCCCAGAGACTAGAGTTACAGGCATGTAGTGGGTCTTTCCAGACTTTGCCATTAACTTTTTGCCCAGTTGATCAGAGATGGAACCAATGTTCCCTCTAAGCTGTGGAGTCCTGTGAGCAAAAATTCTACTTTGTGAGCTCCTGGCATTAAAGCTGCGAGCGAGCGATTTGGCTAATGCATCAATTAGTTTGATCTGGAGCCCTCCTTCCTGAGCTGAGACAAACAATGTGTGAACTGGAGGCTAAAAAACGGTGAGCTAGCTCACTCTAACTCAGCTTAGAGGGAACACTGGATGGAACAATGGTTTCTGTGCAATGATGACGCTGTGAGATTTGTGCCCAAACCTGTCAGCTGTAGTACCTGTATTCCTCCCATTGGAATGATGTCATCTCCACTACTTCTAAATGGGAGAGAGGGGGCATCAACGTTACATTGCTTTCTCTGTGGTAGAGACCTCCCAATTTTTAAAACACATGTTTTTTAAACCAGTTTGTTATACAGTTTGGAAGTTACTTGTTAATAGGAGGAGGATGCTAACATTATTGGCACAATGTAATTTCAAGGAAATATCATAGGACAGACATTCTCCTGTTCCACAGGTTTTATGTATGCAGTTTTAACATTATCCTTGGAAGTCTCTTCTTGATTTAAAACAGCATGAGCAGACAGTAACATGGCCACTTTCTACATCTACTGATCTTCAGGATTCCAGGAAGCTTAGGTATCAACAACGATCTGAAGGTTGTGGGACTATGTGTAGGACTGTTAGCACAGAACATATGTAGCCCAATAATAATAATAATAATCTCCCAGTACTTTTATGTGGTGCCATTTTGTCATAGTGTAAGTACTCTAGACAGTCCTTGTTTAAACCCCCCCCCCCAATTTTGTCTAACTATGCATTTGTACATGTCAGACTAAAATCTGTGAGATCAAGAAGGTTTGAATCCCCACTCTGCCGTGGAAACTTCCTGGGTAATTGTAAGCTACTCTTTCTCAACCTAATCTACCTCACAGGATTTTTGTGAGGATAAAATAGATGGGGGAGACCAATGTTGTAAGCTGTTTCAAGTCTCCATTGAGAAGAAAAGTAGTGTATAAATAAATGTTACTTTCCTGTTCACTTACAAACTTTACATTGTAAAGTTCTTGCAATATATAATTTATACCTCTAACAATGTTATTGTGTTTCTGGATTCATCTGAGAATTAGTATTTCCTTGACAGATGGCATTCAGATACACAGTCCCTTTACACAAAGGGAGAGAATAATAGCATTGTCTTCACATTTCTGCATAAATATCATTAAATAGATTTTTTAAAATGTGGGCCCTTCTCTGCTTTTGCAGACTGACTTACAGCCAGTCACCAAAAGCTAGAGGCTTCCTGTATGTCAGATGACGTCAGATTTGTACACAAAATAAAGTACAATAACAGCATGAAATGCTGAACTTCATTTATCTCTGAATATCAAGTCTAAAAAGGGAAACTGAGTTTCATTACTCTCCAGAAATACATTGATAGAAATTAAAAAGATCACCAGAGCCAGTTTGGTGTAGTGGTTAAGTGCGCGGACTCTAATCTGGGAGAACCGGGTTTGATTCCCCACTCCTCCACTTGCACCTGCTGCTGGATGACCTTGGATAAGCCATAGTTCTGATAAGAGCTGTCCTTGAAAAAGAGCAGTTTCTGTCAGCTCTCTCAGCCCCACCTACCTCACAGGGTGTCTGTTGTGGGGAGGGGAAGGGGAAGGAGTTTGTAAGCCGCTCTGAGACTCCCTTGGGTAGTGAAGGGCAGGGTATAAATCCAATCTCTTCTTCTTCTGAGCTCCTTGAAAGCATTTCCCACCTGTTTGGAAACCTATGTTCCAATCCCGGGTTCAGATTTATCTGTGCCTTACAGCCTTATCAACTTGCCCCACTCATATGGAAACCAATCACCTTTATTCCACTAGAGCAATACTTCTCTAGTGCCAGAGACAAAAGTCTTCTGGCATCTTAGAGACTAACAAATTGACTGTGGCCTAATCTTTGGAGGGCAGAACCAGCTTCATCAGATGCAGGATAGTAGTCTCTCAACCAGAAAAGCTTAAGCCAGAATGAATGTATTAGTTTTTAAGGTATCACAAGATTTTCTTCCTCCTCTGAGCAGTACAGTAGTCTCAGCCCACAAACTGCCAATGATAGGGTTTTGGCCAGGCACAGGAGAACTTAGTTCTTGTAATCATTGAACTATTTTTTATGCATAAAAAATTCAAATCCCTTATCTAAATGTTTCATGCCTAATAGTGATAATAATTATCTTAGAAGGCTGTAAGCCATGTTGTTTGCACTCAGTTCCTGCTTCAAGTTAAAAGATGATTTAAAAAAAATAAACATTCCACAGCCAAATACAGAACCAATAAGTTATAATATTTTTATTCATGTTAGAATTTCTATCAGTGTGTGAACATTAATGTTTAGAGAGTTTTTACAATTTCTCACTCATGATTTAAAACTGAGAACCACACTAGATCACAAAATGGTAACTAAAACAGTTCAGAATGACATAAGAACATAAGAGACGCCAATGTTGGATCAGGCCAAAGGCCCATGCAGTCCAACACTCTTTCACACAGTGGCCAAAAATACCAGGTGCCATCAGGAGGTCCACCAGTGGGGCCAGGACATTAGAAGCCCTCCCACATGAATATTCACACTCTCTTTAACACTGTTAATGTTTTCTTTGTTTGTAAAATGGGGCTTATGATGAAAAGTGTGCATTGTATTTATGTTTCAGCAATGTACCAAAACATAATGGTTATCATCATTACATATAAACTCTTTAAAAATATAATTCTGTCAAAAGAATTGAGGACTACTATGTACACTACAAAAATAAATTTTCATATAAATAAATTATATGGCATACTTTTATCTTTGTAACTGAAACATAAACTCATCCCTGCTAACACTGGCAGGCAATGAGACCCAGTTTGAATATTTTTTCCTTTTAACTCTTTGCACTAAAAAAGCTACAAAATGAGTCCTTAATGTAAATGTTATATACTCTTTTCCTATTTAACATTAGTAAGCATTCTATACAAATAAAAATTCCATTAAGAAGTAAAAACATAGCTGTAATAGTGTTTCCAATAGAAATAAAATCCCTGCATTGTGTTTGTTATAAACTGGCATGACAAATACTGTAAGAAAACACTCTTATGATACAAAAATATAAATATCAACAACAATTAAGTAAAAACAAACAAAAGCCAGCCACTGAGATCCCTTTTTGCCAATGTGACAGTAAGAGAAAATGGTCTACACTATGCACCAAGGAGCAGACACAAAAAGGGAGGGCCATTTCTCTCTCATACACACACAAATACACTCACAGACATACTTACGTGGTGAGGCCATTTAATATCAAATCTCATACTAGTTGATCCTTCTCTTCCTTTTTTAAAAAACACAATGGGCTAGAGTGACTGAACAACAGGTCCCAAAGCAGAATCACTGGGGTATTTTGACCTTTCATGCAATATAGCTGGCAATTAGGTATCTGGCACTCAGTATCGTGCAGGTGTATCGTACAGTTTTCAAACCTCAAATTACTACACTGTTAATGCTTAGTTGGGGGCCTGATCTCTTATTGCCACTAAGACAGGAAACTGGGCCAGCTGGTTCTGTCTTACTGCACATCTATACAGTAGTTTATGCACCACTGAAACCATACGCATCATACCTTCTTCCTATCTTTTGAATGTACCCATTAGCTATATGTAAACAACTCTCTCATCTCAAAGCATTTTGAAGATAAGAGCAGGAAGAAAACAACCGATTCACACATTACAAGGACAAATATCTAGCTGCATGTGACAATCAGTGGACAAAGGAGTGACCTAGTGAAATAATGTCTGAACTGGAATGGCCAATTGTTGAACATCACCTCAAGTCAGTCCAACATGGCCCACCAGCATCCAATTGGTGAAATCTGTATTCATCAAAGCTGAGCGAAGTTCACGTGACTGCTCTCTCTAACACTAAAATCTGATGATCATATGATGCAAAGCTATTTGCATCTTTCTAAATCCCTGCTGACCAATGTGTTGGTCTGCACATGGGGCCATTTCTCAATTGCAATGGAATCCCCTTCCTGGATCAGATTTTAAGAACCAACTGGCCAGCTAATCTATAGAGACAATCCCCATACAAGAGAAGTAGGGAATTACTGTGGAAGCCTCTGTTAAATTAACAGAACTTGCTCAGAATGAGTACCTGCTGGACTATACATCATGATCTGTCTGTAATTAATAACTGGACCTTAACAATAACTACATGAATTGAAGTCACAGACTAAAGAATGCCAGTTGAATTACCTGTTTCATTTTCAAAAATGTAGCAATGGCTCTTTCTGTAACGTTCATCTAAATATAATCAGCACATGCCATGACTTTCATGAGTTAGCATTCAACAGCTTCAAACTATTGAAATTATTAGGAATTATTCTGTGCTATAGCAGTGTAATTCACTCAGGCTTTTTCATGAGGAGGAAGTACAATAATAGCCATTGTACAAATGAAGAAAAAAATGCAATGAAGGAATTAATCTGACTAAAGTCACACTCAGATCAAAAGAAGATTCAGAACTGGAACTTGGACAAATGCAGATTCTCAGTCTCTTCACTTTATCTCTGCCCTTCAGTGATGTCAGCAAATGATATTAAACCACAATGGTATTTCCACTGATTGTCTGCAAGAAGCTCATTCAGACTGGTTACAGTTCTTCATGCAGCTACACACATGGAAGTTCCATTGATTTTAATGGCCATTATTCACAAGCGACTATTTGCAAGGATGAAATTTTGGCGAACACTGGTAAATTAAGCTCAAGGGGGATTACACAGTGGGCCCCCACATTCCAGGAGCATCTTCTGCACATGAGTCATCTGTAGTGTAAGCCATTGCAGTGGGACTTGCGCAAGAAGTTCCTAGTAGTCTGTGCTTCATAGTCATTACAGTACACAAATATACATCTCAAAAACACAAAACACATGCAGCTACACATACTTCAGTCACCAGGGTTAACATACTGCTCTTCATATCTGCTCATTTAAAAAAAGGAAAAAAATAAAAATAAAAAAATTATCACGCATAGCGTGTTGACAATTAACAGGAACATTTCATACTACCACAGGCCTGTGATATGGAAATTTTAAAATATTTTAACATACACACACACCTTTACAAAAATCCTAATACATTAGCAATATTTGCATAGAATTATACATGTAAATTATACAATATTTAAGCAGCAGCAATGTATGCTGAAATTTGACTAGATTAAGCTTAGTTGTGGCACAGATATCAAAGTAAAATACCTACAGAGCACAAACAATATTATGCCCACTCTGTTAAACAGGAGTTAACACAACTCCAGATTATACTATTTTACATGGTTCTTCTTGTATATTACACATGTGTACACCTTTTAAATATTTATAGAACTATTTAACAAATAATACAATAGGTTACAGTAACAGCGAACTGTTGCCCTGATGCAGCATGTCCTTTTCCATAACTTCAAGCAGTTTCTCTTCAAGCAGTTCTGGAAAGAGTAGGTTTCCCATCTTTGGCCTCTTCTTTGCTTCAGTTATTTCCCTATACAAATAGAGCAAAAAAAAAAAAAAACACAAAAAAAACACTGTTCACCTAAAGTTCAGCAAAGATAAATAAATCACCTCAGCCCCAAGCCATCTGACAACTCTTGCAATTAAAAGCCAGGAGGCCTATGTTCTTTTTCCAGCAATGTTAGCGGCTTCCTGTGGGCAAATGGTTTCAACAGGATTTTAAAAAACCCAACTCCTTAATGTTTAGTATGTCCATTTCTGAATATCTAATATGATGCACCTCTCTCCAGATCTACAATTACAACCAATAGGTACAAGTCGCACTTTTCTCACGGTATCACCAAAATCTGAAGCAAATGATAGCTGGATTTTACTGAGTTCAGACAGATCTGCTTTTGCAAACTCTCAGAGATGATGAAAGGGAATCTCAAGGCAATCAGCCCAAGCACTTCAGCTATGCTTAACCAGCCTTTGCACAGAAGGGTCTTAGGAAAGCAACTTTAAAGCCTCCTTAATGCAGTTGTTCCACCATAAAAATAACCTAACAGAGCAGCATCTTTTCCTACATCTAACCTTCCATAATTCATGCCTTTTGCTTCTTTATCTTCCATAGACTGGATGAACAGTCTTCTAAAAATTGCTAGGAAAGTCCAAATGTGAGGTTTGCATGCCGAATTTCAGGTGGTCCATCGTTTTTTTACCAGATCCCTGAATATCATAGTCTGAAGTAGGCTCATATGGCTCAATAATGACAAAACTGAAGCTATCAGGCCTGCTGTGGCCTTGTGGCCACAAATAAGGACTTTCCTCCACCACCTTCCCCTTTCTGTTACACACGGAGGATGATAAGGATGAATACATTAAGCTGCCTTTTACTAACAGACCATTGGTCCATTAAAGTCAGTATTGTCTATTCATATTGGCAGCAGCTCACCAGGGTCTCTGGTAAAGGCTTTCACAGCACCTACTACCTCATCCTTTAAACTGCAGGTGCAGGGGTTTGAGTTTTGCACATGAGTTATGTGAAGTAAGGTCAATTGCAAATATTTAACACCATGCTGCAGTTGTTTTAATACTGTCACTATATATCCTTCCATTAAAAGTCATCACTAAGATAGAATTCATATAGGATCCTACTTTAGTTTTATATGATTATTTTATTTGGACCATGTGTGACCAAAGGCTAAAAAAATAGTGTTGAATGGAGTAGATCTACAAATCTGTAAACCCAACTGACATGTTATATGCTTGTATATACATTGGTGCACAGAAACCGTCTGTTAACAGAATTGAAAGTTCTCTTTGAATAATCCTGACCATGGCATGTGTATATTTTTAAGTGGTTCCATCCTTATTAGATATGTTGCCTAAATGCAAACTAGGTAAATGTAGCCTAAAAATCATGTTCACAGATCAGAAAGCCAATCTGCATCCTCAGAAAAGACCTTCCTGGATTTGTACAATGCGGTGTGTGTGTGTGTGGGGGGAATAATACACTTGGAGATACCGCCTCATCAAAAACTAGCATATTTGGAAGAAAGACAGACTAAAAATCCACTCCTTTAACATGCTAACAAGAGTTTTCAGTGCAATGGAGTACTCTTCCCCAACAGCCTTCTGAAGCAGCGCTGTCCTAGGCAACTATTTGTCATGTGCCTTTTTTTAACCACATAATTTGTTCCAAATTAGGAAACTCTAGTTTCTTATCCCAGCTTCATGAATACTTCACTATTACTTCATCATGTGCATTTATTAATCTCCTTTACAACTTTTTGCACCTATTGGAAATATTATTTTGAACCAAAAACTAAGTTTGTAATATATTACTATTACTGGTATTATTCTTATTATTATTAATGCGATCATCCTTATATTGATTTTTGGATGTTCGAGCAGGCTGATGAGATTTGGGAATATATGTATTTTAAGTGAATGCACGTGTTTTTCACTTTCTTCAAGTCGGCAGCCGGACTAGGCAATGTTGTCTAGCAAGGGGAAAAAGCCGTACCTTAATCCGAGCTGTTGCCACGCATCCTTTCTTCACATTCAACATCTTGCAGTTCTATTACTTCTACTTTAGAGTTCCTCCTCTCACACCGGACATTAAAAGGCACATGAGGGTCCTCAAATTGTCCATGGTCAGTGTCATGATATCCCTCGTAGGATGGAAAGCCTCCTGCATGAGTATTGTGGCTGTGCACAGCAGGGTGTACAGCAACAGTAACTGAAGCTGAGGCAGTCACAGTTGTGATAGGCTGGCAGTACACTGGCACTGAAGTGCCCATGGTAGTGAAGACTGGGCTTTTGATATTCTGAGAACGACCTCTATGGCTAGAGCAGTCCCTGTTACTAGGACAAGAATGCCCATCAGTAGGGGTTTCAAAAGCATCCCTGCGTGGCCGATAAGGCGGTGGCCGGAGGCCTTCCCTTTTGGGATGCTTATTTTGATGCCACATTTGCTGGTATCCAGGCTCTCGATACATCTGTAATCTTGGACTTGTCTGATGATACCTTGTCTCTGGTTGGACCACCTACAAACAAGAGAGATAGTGAAAAAACTTTGAGTCAGACTATGAAAACAAATGGTCACATGAGTCTCCACTGTGGGATAACAGGAACGTTCTGTAACTTACTTATGCTTTTCCTACATAATTCTCTCTGAAAATCATGAGCAAAGGATATCACAATTGAATGTTAGACTGTACACCTGTGCAAAAATAAATGCTTTCCATACTTTTCAGTATTTTTGAAGAGGGTGGAATGAAAGTACTCTTTCAAGTGTTTTTTTAACTAAATGTTGAACTTTGGCAAACTACAGTTCAGCTTGGATATTTACACAGGATAGTAGCAAGATGATTTACAAAAGTTGTTAAATTTGGCTTTTTGAATCCTAATAAAAAGCATGAAGCACAGCAGCCACATCACTCATGCAACCATGACCAGCTTCAAACATGGCTTTGCTTATACCTATTTTTAGGTCTCTACTGATCTGCATTTCATCCCAGCATGCATCACCATGGAAAGAATGAATCTTAGCTGGCTGGGGGGGGGGGTTGAGCCACCACCATTTCCCATTATCTATCTCATTGGGTAGTGGAGAAAAATTCATTTATTTATTATAACAGCTTTTCTATTAAAAATAAATTATCAAGGAGGCTTACAATATTAAAAGCCATACAAACAATTAAAATAGGTAACATCAGCTGTTAAAATCGTATAAGGACTGTGGGTGAAATTTAACTAAATAAGGACTTCCGGCATTAAAAAAAAAGTTTCCACCTGACACTGGAAGATCTCTAAATTGGAGGGGGGAGACACTATCAACAGTCCAAGGGGAAGCAAGTTCCAAACAGCAAAGGCAGCTGCTGAGAAAGCTCTCATGTGGGTTCCCGTCAGTTTGATTTCCCAGACAGGAGTTCCCACAGTAAAGCTTCCTTGGCTGACCTCAGCACACGAGCTGATACGTCTGGGAAGAGAAGGTTCACAAGGTACTTTGGACCTAACCCACTTAAGGTCTTAAAATCTTAAGCTTTAACTCCAGCACTTTTTATTGGACTAAGAAGCACAATGGCAGCCAGTGTAACTGGCACAAAATTGCCCTGCGCATCCACCCAAACCTCCCAGGGGAGTACAACCTCATCCAATGCAAGGTGAACATGACAATCTCTGCTCTTCTTCTGGTGGCAATATCAGCAGACTTATGAGAATGTGTCAGCTTCACAACTATCCCCAAACTCTGCAACTAGGAAATTCAGATTTTGCAATCAGTACAAACCAGTCCGCTAGTGCGGAACTGGTTCAAAATGTTCACTTTCTGAAATGCTTATGAAATCTGTAACAAGCAATGCCGAAATAAAAGATGATCAGAGATAGTTCACATTTAAGAGGCGTCATTTATTTTCTCCTTGCAGCTATCCAGCTGCATGGAGGAACTTGACAACAGACAAGCCACTGTAGCCATTCCCATGACTGCAACTTCAAAGAACAGCTATGATAATAGGAGTGCCTGAGTCTGTCTCGGTATATAAGTGAGTGACTGACCTTAACTTTTCCCCAATATACACCATACAGACAAACTAAGGGAATCAGTCCTCAACCATGTATCAAAGTTGTGAAACTCAGCTTGGTATTGTTACTATGCCATTGTTACTGTGTGTATATGTCTGAAGTTTCAGACTAAGCACTGTCTCCTAACACATGCTAATCTGGGATGCGCAACTAGCAATTCCATGTGTGTGTGTGTGTGGATATATATGTGTGTACATACACACACATATATATTATATACACACAAGAGAGAGAGAGAGAGCACATCCTCAAGAAACTGAAGCCAGAAAAGAAACCAGGTACAATTTGTGCTACTTACAGAGGATCTGGCAAAGACAGGGTTTTCGGTTGCTTCAACAATTACGTGGTGAACAGGTGCGCCAGACCTTTGTGTGGCCTCATACTGATGGAGCTCTTCACTGATTCCTGACACTGTGGTCTGAGAACTGTATTCAGAATCAGAAGAATCTGATCCATTCTGAGCCTGGCCTGGTGGTATGGCGAATCTCACAATGCTTGGGGGAGGCTCAGAAGAAGGTGTAGGTAACCTGCTTCTTCCATCTGCTGGAGAAATCTAAGTAAAACAATTTAAAAATTCTTAGTGGCTACCAATGCGATGGCATGTTCTTGGGGACATCAAAACAAACATGGCTAGGTAACAGGATCACAGTCTTGCTCTGGAGAAGATTAGCATGGATCTACTCAAACACATTTTAGAAAACCAATGAGTTAAATGTGTTTGAACATATATGTATATGCATCAAATTCAAATGTTTACAAACCACTGATATCTTTCTCAACACTAACAAAAGACAGAGAACAAGTAGAATGCTTCAATCACCTACAAAAAATGATTTGGTAGTTATTCCCCAAGAGAGTCCCTGACATGCTTCTTTTCATTAGACATTGGTTTCCAAATTTCTCTCAAAATACCCCAACTGTCACCTGAGATTCAGGTTTCCTTCAACTGAGTATGTGATGAATTCAAACATGCTCATTTCAATAAACTGCAGTTATTTTCTTCCAAGGATAAGGCTCTGGGCTATTGTGAATAATGTGGGTAGAGTTTGACCCAACCCTTGTTTTGGTGGGTATTTGTGGAAGAGGCAGTTTGATTCAAGCCCTGTACTAGGGATAGGCAACTCTCAGCATGCATGCTGAACAGCAACATAATGGACTGGTTCTCCATGCATGGGTCTGCACAAGCAGGAGTGAGAACAGTGGAAATGGGCCACTCCACCCTCTTTATTGCAATATATTAGAAATAATTTTTAAGCTGCTAATGTAGGTTCAGGCCTTCAAACTTCAGGCTTTGAAGCCACAAATTTACATAATTCCGTTAAAGATGTATGTTAAAATATCTTCCAACGTTTATGTAAAATAGTTTCTAAAATTCTATGATGAACTATGGCCCTGTTCACACGGAGCATTTGGCCCATGGAAGGCACAATAGTTGGGCGGATTTTCCGGGCGCAATCATACTGGAACATCTGGGAGGCGTAGCACACCCGTGGCCACACCTGTGGCATGCCGCTGAAGATGCACATTTAAAAGGTACCTGCAACAACCTACTGGCAAATGGTTTGCCACGGGCTGCATACAGACTCCAGCGCTGTGATCGCGCCAGTGCGTGGCTATTCCCCTGGGTCATCATCTTTGCTGCGTGCGCTGATAGAGGAAGCCCCGGTGTGCTGCCATCGCGTCTGATTGCCTAATGGCGGATCAGAATGCAACAGCGCAAATAGCCACGCCTCCCCCCCCCCGCGTTATCTGGCCCGTGTGACCAGGGCCTATATCTGGTATCTTTATTAAGCTACAAGTAATTCCCATCTTATGGAACTCAGTTGTAGCTTATGATATGTGGGGCTTATAATTTTAGCTTCAATGCACACAAGAAAGAAATATTTACTCATCTATATAAAAAAAATCACAGTACAATTGCTGCTTCAAAACAACACATTCAAACTTAGCAATCTCTGGGCCAAAACAAATGTGATGCTGAGGTTCCAAGTTGGGCACTCCCAAGCATTTTTTAAAAGCAGCTGGTGCCCAGGACTCTAAAACAAATTGGGATCACAGCACAGGGGAGGAGCTTAATGGTGCAAATTCTAAACTGGGTTACATCCTTTGAAGTCTACAGAGGTCAGTGGGCTTTGAAAAGTTTAACTCTGCTTAGAATTGCACTGTAAACCTTCCCCTCCCTCATGCTGCTGTTAAAATCTGAAATACCCCCAAAGAACTGTCATTTATACTGATGAGGTAAACATACTGGCTCTAACTGATGAGCTGTATATTTGCCCTAACAGGGCCATTTTAGGTTAGGAAAACAACATGGAGCAGCTTACTCCTTCCATGCCAGTTCAAATTGAGGCCTGCATGCCAGCTATTTAGAAGAAAGGAAGGTTTTGGAAGCCCATACATAGAATACCTAGCATCTCATCTGGTTTGTCTCTATTAGTGGGAGATGGGCTGTGCTGAAGGAGCAATTGCATGCATTATAATCTGGAAAGGGGTACAAGGAATTTCAGGAAGGAACTTGGAGATCACACCCCACCTCCTAAAATCTCCCCTCACAGGATTCTTTAAGCTTTCAGGAGCATGAACAGGCTGATTTCCTGTCCTTTCCCCCCTTTTACTATCTCAGCCACTATCAACATTCTGTCCATTCTACAGTATATTTTGCACTCATCAGGCTTTCTTTCTTTTTTTTAATAAAAGGGTTCTTCCCCTTTGGGTTAATTTACAAAGTCTTGTTTTTTGTGTGCCCCAAATATGTAGAACTCTTCTACCTTGCCTATGGGTGCCCCTACTGTATTGATTTCATTGACCACACGGGCATCCACTTTACTGTTAGATGTGATATGAATTCATACATCTAGGAAGAATCTCATTAAATCAGCACTACAGATACAACAGATAAGGACAAGCTGGGACTTGCACAACTTGCAGGGAGAGGAAATCCTATCTCTCTGCACGAGCTCCCATCTTCTCCTTTTTTAAAGGCTCCTCCCACCCATTTTATTCTTCCACACACACCAAGGCTTTCTCCCATGTTTTCCTCTCATTCTTTATGTGCAGGTTTTTCTCTACCCACTCCCTCCTCTTTTTTCAAGGCTTTTCTTCTCAGCATTTTCAACTCTGTCTCTTTGAAGGTTCCCCTCCATTCCCCCCCCTTTTCTCCTTCTGTTTTTCAATTCCCCTCCATTTTCATCTCCCTCTCTCTTCCCCCCCCCCTCCTTGCTTTTTAACACCTTTCCTACATTTTCCCACTCTTCCTCTCCTTGCAGCCTTTTCCATATACTCCTCTTTTGTCCAGGCTCCCCCCCCCCATTTTCTACACTCGCTGTTCTTCCTACCCTTTTCTGTACTTTGCCCCACTCACCACTTTGTGTTCCAGCCCTACCTTCTGCTGTCCGGCTTGCCTAGGCAAAGGCTCTAGTGCCTTGGTTGCTAGAAAACACTGTGGTGATGACTGACCTCATGAGATCTCACGTGGCATTTGTACATTCAGGGGAAATGTCCACAGAAACATCCCCTTTCTCTGTTCATGGCATTATATTCATCTGCATTTGTGGCCATGTTCGGAATTAGGTATTTGATCAGAATTTTGTCTCTAACAAAGGTATCATATTGTATCACAGCCTTCATGGGGGGGGGGGGGAATTCCATCGTTCATGATTGTGGAGAAAAACTGAAAAATGTGTGGCTTCTTAGGAACAAGAGGATCTTTGGGTGGTCAGGGAGTACTAAATCGTCCTTTGCCACATCCTATCTTGCCTTTGCCTGTCCTATCTTGACTTTCTAAGATTTGTTTCAAATGATTTACAGCCTCCCCTTCTCAGTCAAGAGTAAATTAATCACAACAAAATGTATAAATAATCTAAAACCAACAAATTCTACCAGTGAAAACAAATATAAAAATTGTTTCAACAGAATAAGGTAATGCAACAATAGCATTTTAATTCTGATAGCAGAATCTGGAATTCTAGCACAGCATTCTAAAGCCCTATGTGCACATGTGCTTCCTCTTATACTTTACTAAAAGATGTGTTTCACACACATATGGGGATCTTACACTGCTTCTAAGCCAGGAACTACAGTAGGGTTTGTTTTTCAATATCAACAGTTTGAGAACTTGGTGACTAAATCAGTCCTGATATTCAGATGTGTTTTCAATTTCAAACTTCTGATTTCTTCATTTTTTTAAAAAAAAGCATGAAAAGTCATAAGTAGTAGTAAGAGTTAACAATGATTTTCAGTGAATCCAATACTAACCTCAGGATATGGTCCAAAGAAGGAAAGAAGTACTGGAAGTAGTACCAGTCCATTCAAAGCACCCAAGATGGTTAAAATCGCCAAGACAGCAAAGAAATACCTGAAATATTTTAACAGAGGGCTCAAATATTAAAAACAGGAAATGAAAATGTAACTATTTATTAACATTCAAAACAAACACACCAACATAATACAATTACTTGTGTTTAATGTACAAAGGCAATATGTATTTATTTTTCATTTTACCTTTTGGATTAGAGAGTCTACATTCCACAACCCAAAGTGTTAGTTTTAAAAGGAAAGAAAAAAAGATCTTGTTAATTTATCAAAATCTTGCAGCATGTAATGTTATTTCTGAATGTGTTACACAAACACAAAAATATGGAATGTGAACTGAATGACTGAGCAGATTGAAAGCACAAACACAATGAAGAGGGGGGCCCCATTAGCGAAAACCCTGTAGAAGCAAACAAATGAAGTGAAGGGTGTAGAATTTAAACAATTTAGCCTAGAAGGAAAAAGAAGTCTACTTCTCCCAGCAGTTAATCCACTGTGAAATGCTTCTGCTTCTAACAGCAGAATCTCTAATTAAATCTCTAGTGTATCAAGTAAGGCTTTCCCTTGCCATTCATTAATCACAACTTTCTGCCTAGAATTCTGTGAGTTCCAGTTTTACCAAATAGCTCAAATTGCAACCTTTTAGACACAGGAACCAGCTTTTTTGCAAAGAAAATGCAGACCATTCTATGGAAAGCCGGAGCATTGTATTGAGTAAGAGAACGCTACAATAGGAGAGCTGCATTGCAGGCTGATCTTTTGTTGAACAATTTAGCATCTCTGAATGCTCTTGTTTTGTGTCAGCCAATTCAAACATAAAGGCTGAAGGGACTATGGAAGACTACGGAAGAAGAGGAGAGTACACAAGTAGTTATCCTTTCCCATCATTGAGTGCTAAGGTCTGGTATCTTCCATTAATACGATGGCAAACCTGCCAACAAGAGGAAAGCCTTTCCAGTTTGGGGGGGGGGGGACACAAGCTAAGCTCAAAGATGCATTTTATAGCAAGTGAATTTGGAGGCTTAAAGCAATAGTTTGAAGGTGAAAGGGCAGAAGGCAAAGTTGAGGGCAACCTATTTGCCAATGTGTCTGCAAACTATATAGTTTAACAGGAAACAATCTCTCTGAGGTTCAACAGCTGATCCAGTCTTTCAACATGCAAAACAGCAACCATCATCCTACTGCAGAAGGATTACATCTGGAAACTTCTAATTTGCATTAGCAGAAAAAAGTGGGGGAAAGCAATCTCTCACACTAATGTAAACTAACAGAACATTATACTGGGACACATCATCAACAAGAGGCACTGAACACATTTGCATCTCATCAGTCTAGTTCTGGAGTAAACAGACTGATTACAGACCTGACCACTCTGAATATACAAACCCTCTACTCAGATACACTGTGGACTAAAATCTGTTCTCTGCCAGGAATGTGGAACCTTCCTTGAAACAATGCCCAAACTTTGCTCATTTACTTTAGATCCATCTTCAAAAACAAAACAAAAAAAGCCAGACAAAGTCAGGCCGGATTGTGCTGGACAGTGAGAAGGCCAAAAAGACAAGGAAAGTTTTAAAATGTTCCATGCCTATTTCAATATTTTTCAGCAAATATTCTATTAAGAGTTTGAAAATGGTGTGGTGCAGATGATCCTTGTTAAGTAAGGAGGCAATCAGCATAAATCCACCACACATACTGTACAGTGCAGTACTGATTCATTCACTGCAGTAGAGTATGAGCAGAAGCCCCATGGAAATAAACAGAGCCTGCATATCAGTGCTTGGAAGATTGCTCCCAAATCTTTTTCAGCTGTTCTTTGCAGTTCTCTCTCTCTCTCTCTCTCTCTCTCTCTCTCTCTCTCTCTCTCTCTCTCTCTCTCTCTCTCTCTCTCTCTCTCTCTCTCTCTCTCTCTCTCTCTCTCTCTCTCTCTCTCACACACACACACACACACACACACACATACGGACACACAGAGTACTGCTTAAACTGGCAGCAGGGGTGCAGTAGGACATCAACAGTGACCAGGCAATTTTTACATGGTTTATTCGTAACAGCCAGGCCTAACAACAGCAAAGGTCAGTGTTTCCCAAATGTTCAATTTGAGACTCTAACTGACATGGTCTGGGTGGGTATCAAGCAGTGTGAGAGGCAGAGAGAAGGACTTCAGCACAATCAGGTAGGGAGGGCAATTCCCTGACCTGGATAGCCCAAGCTAGTCTGATCTTGCCAGATCTCAGAAGCTAAGCAGGGTTGACCCTGGCTAGTGTTTGGATGAGACCTCCAAGGAATGAATACCTGGGTCATGACACAGAGGCAGGCAGTGGCAAACCACCTTTGAACGTCTCTTGCCTTGAATACCCTACAGGGTTGCTATAAGTCAGCTGTGACTTGATGGCAAAAAAGGGGAGGATGAACTTAGGGAGGGGCTATGAGGGCTAATTCACATGTTACAAAGTCCTTATGCCCCTTACGTGTCTGCCCCAGTCTTGCTGATCAGACTTCTTCTGGGAGCTTAGTGCTTGAAACTTAATTCTGAGACACACATCTGCCTGATTTGGATTGAGACCATGGCCAGAGAAAAAGGAGCAGTTGTCATCACCATAAACCATTTTCCAAACTTAAAAATGTTCTAGGGAGCTCTACCGGGTACTAGGGTTGCCAGCCCATAGGTGGGAGCAGGGGATCCCCCAATTTTTGCAGGCTCTTGCCCCCCAACAGCCAGGTGACCAGAAAGGGGAAGCCCCACCCCCAACAGCCACAACCTGGCACAACATCCCCAGCATGAGGACGTCACATTGAAGTGATGTCATCACGCCAGGGACATCGCATGGCGATGCTCTGGTATTTTGGGCAAAACTCTATGGTCACTGAGTCACCACGTGACTTCTACATGACATCATCACATTGGGGACGTTGCGCATGGCAACATCACCTCACCACTCCCAGAGAGCTCCCTCCCACCCCACTGCCAAGAGCTTAGGACCTGGCAACCCTACTAGGTAACATAAGGGGTATTAATGGGCTACATGCAAGATTCCCCAACAGGGCAGACAGTGGCTCCCTGGGGCCACTGCAGGTCAGGGAAATTGTGGGGGGGAGGGGCTTAGGCATTCTCACTCCATGGTCCCAAGTATGAATCAGACCTGTGTGCACCTGGGAATTAAGTTCTGACCATGGGCAAGAGGGCTTTATTACATGTGAATGGGCCCTTCTAAAATATATGCTACCATATAAATATTCTCTACCATTTTGCAGGCTCCTGTTTTTCACATTATATTACGTTAATTATTTTTCACACTATCATAAAAGCTCATGTCACTTGGAAAAGCCCATTTTTATTTGGGGCTTCCCTACTATTTCACCCTGTTTGATTTATTTCTTTATTTAACTGTGTAATGCCTCACAGAGCCAGTATTGCTTTTCTCCTATGCAGAGACTGGAGCAAAATGGGATCCATTTCACCATTCCTCTCACATTCTCTTCCAAAGAGAAAAACTTGTTCTACAATTTTATCTGCCAAATTCATATTCTTAATTAAATCCAAAAGAAATCAGGCTCCATTTAACTTCAGACATAAAGGCCTTTAGGCTCCACTGTATGTATTTTATGTTACATTCTGTAATGATGTTGAATATGCTGGCCTGCTCACATTCTACACTGGACTTTTTTCTTTCTTTTCACTTGAGCTGCAATCAGGAAAACAGGAGGAAAGAGAGAGGAAAAAAGAGTTTCAGTTTCAGGATGTTTATAGTTCTTCAGGCCTCTCCATTCAAAGAGCTCAGCATGTAAATAGTTTGGAAGAGTGGTAGGTTAAAGGTCACCTCCAGTTACCCACTGGTCAATACCAGCTCTTTCATTCTAATTTTACTTTGTAGCAGAATGAAGTATAGGTTAAGAAGACTGTTTTTGATCTGGAGTCTATTTTTTCAGGGGGGAAATTCTAGTGCCTACAGTTGGGTCAGCTATTAAAATTTAATTACCAGTTAATAAAGCAGTGAAAGTAGTACCATGAAGCAAGCAAGCTCAATACATCATGCACACAGCAATGCAACAGCAGGTAATTGGAAAACGCAACAGCACTTCCATGAAAAAGATGTTACTTGATCTCTTTTTTATTCAAATTTCACTGGGATACATCAATATAGCTCAGTGTTGGAGTGAAAACCAGTTGAAACAACACTCTCTTATCCACACTGATATCATCCAATCACTGTGCAAACATCCTTAATTAGTCAGATAAATGAAGTTCTGTTGCATTCAGTTTCTTTCAATAAAAGAGAGGGAGAGATGCAGGATGCACAGATACTTTACCTGACAATAAAATCAAACTCAGATCCTGCAAGCATTAATACACCAAGCAGAGTAGACACAGCTCCATCCAGCACAGGTGCAAACATATGCTCTAATGCAAGGACAGCCCTGCGATTCTTGTCTCCTATTGCGGTCAGAAATGCCTGGAAAACAATGAAGTTCAGGCCATCAGATTTTTTTTCATTGATGTTATTTATAGTCAACCTTTCTCACAGGGACTCAAGGTGGATTACACAGAGTGAGTCAACAAAATGGGTAATTCAATAACGAATGCATTAGGATTTTAGAAGTCTGGAACCACCAGAATGAACTGAAACATAGCATAAGTATTCACATGACACATTAAGCGGCACAGAGATTACATAGTAGGATTCTACTACAATATGCTGTACATAGCAGTACAGCCCACAGCCCTAATGATTTATCCAGGTAAATTTGTGAGCCCTTTTGTACAGTGCAACCTTATTACCTGCGCAGAAAAGCCCTCTTGAATAGTTCCATTTTGCATTATTTGCAGAAGGCCAGGAGAGTGGGAGCCTTCCTGACCTCCTCAGACAGGCCATTCCACAAGGCAGGAGCAACAACGGAGAAAGCACATGTATGGGCAGATGTTGATTTTACCCATTTGCAGGCTGGCACCTGCAGAAGCCCCTGCTGGCACAAGCGAAGTTGTCATGGAGGAGCATAGGGAGAGGCAGTCCCGCAAATAAGATGGGCCAAGGCCATGAAGGGCTTTGTATGTGATAGCGTATACCTTAAACTGAGCCTGTTAACAGATGGGCAGCTAATGGAGCATTGGCAGAATGGGAATAAATATGCATTCTCCATCTAGCTCTGACTAATAACCAAACTATGATGTTCTGTGCCAACTATAGTCTCCAAGTTGACTTTGAGGGGAGACCTATGTACAGTGCATTACAATAGTCTAGTTTCACTGTTACTATGGCGTGGATCCAGGCGGCCAGGCCGGCCATCTTACAGACTTGGCTGACTTGGCAGAAAGCCATTTTTGCAGCTGCATTACCTCGCTTCTCCAGTAATAAAGCTGGATCCAGTATGACCCCAAGGCTTTTAACTGAGTCAGCAGGGGTCAGCTGAACACCATCAAAAGTGGAGAGAACAATGTTCTTCAAGGCCTTCACCTTCCCAGCCAGTTATCACCTCTGTCTTTTCAGGGTTTAGTTTCAATTTGTTCACTTAGCATTTACAGTCTATGGCAAATCTTTTCTGAAAGGATATAAAAAACTTGTCATAGTCCAAGCTCAGCAGCTGGCAGTTTCTTACTGCATCTCTGTGGCCAACTGCTCAATTAACATTCAAAGGAGATTCAATACGCTTAACCTGTAAACTGAGAGGAGCTACAATTCAACCCTACCTGGAATTCACACACTTTGACTGGAAGCCCTGTCCCCAGTTCCTGATGTTTGAAGGTTAGCTATGGATACAGATTTATAAATTGAAGGCATGCCACACAAACGCAGAGGCATATTCCTCATCAGTTCCACCTCATATATTATAGGAAGAATTACCATGGTGACTGTGTGCCTAATCTCATGCTGAAGTGCTTAACTCATTTTGGATTTGCTTCAAGCCAACAGAGAATTCTTCCTATATATGAAGTATTACAAGGATTACTAACCAGTCCTACAATTCATAATCATGGGCTGTTGAGACTCAACCTAGATGCTTTAAAGATGATGTCTCCATACCTCCAAAGTCCTCCTATATATCCAAGTTCCAACTGGAACCAGAAAACAGCATTTGAAATAACACAGAACAGCAATAGCATATACATTAAAACACTGTATAGTAACATTCTCTTTTCTTTCCATGTGTATTCCAGTGAAAATCCCAGGGTAATCCAACAAAGACAACTTGGGGGTCATTCATAAAGTGAAACATGCATCTCTGGAATTCTTTGCCCCTTCTTATTTGCTGTGTCATCTTTCTTTCTTTGAGAAGCTTCTTAAAATTTCTTCACTTCTAAGGCAGCATTCTTAAGGATTCAAAGAATTAGTGATGCCTTAGGCCCAGGAAGGACTGATTTTAAATCAAAGATGTTTAAATAATGATTTAAATCCTCTAGGGGGCGAAAGTGATTTAAATCAAGCTTCATATATTGAAGCTCACTTATTTCCTGAACAAAAACATACACCAGTTGGTTGTAGGGTTGCCATTCCCCCAATGTGGGTGGGGGTTCCCCCTGCTTTTGAGGCCCCCAATCCGGCAACAGCCAGTTGGATAATGGGGGGAGCCCCTCCCCTGAAGATCCTCATCAGACCTGACGTGGTCATGCAGGGGACACTAGAGCGTCCCTGGTATGATGACGTCACTTCCAGATGACATCATTGCAGCATGCACGCTTTACACACACGCCAGAAATCCCAGGATTGGGCAGGAGCACCCCTGCCAGCAGCTGGGTAAGACCTGCCAACCCTAGTTGGTTGCTATATATATGTGTGTGTTTGCAATTAAGTAAAGCTTTTATATACTTCAGGCACATAATTCAGACTCTTTGGCCATAGTGCCCACACGCCTTTTGCACTGCAAAATTATGCCTATTTAGAGATTATGGGTTGGATCCTGTGGCTCCATTCCGCTAATGGTAGCACCGTCTTTCATAAGAGCCTCTTGTATCAGGTAAAGTGGCTTGGGTGGAGGAAGATGTTGCCTTTAGCAGAACGGATCCACAGGAGCAAACTCAAGAGACAAATTTCTGCTGTACATACACAGAGATAACAGGATATGCTGTACACAGACTAAGTAGTTTCCAATGAACAAAGTGGAATACTCTTCCGAATAAAGACACTCAGATTGAGTTTAAATGTCCAAAACTTTCCAGAAGCAAGGGATGGTACTTATTGAGCAAAACACTATTTCTCTAATGATGGAAAGTATATATACACCTTACTTGGGACAAAGAATCATAAATATCTACAATTTGATACAAACTCAGTGAGATACAGGGTAGCATATGTTTAATTCTAGCACCTGTGATAATGTGCTAATCTTCAAGTCCAGGAGGAAGCACATTAATAAAAACAGTCCATGGTTCATTGTGTCATTTCTAATGCTTAACCTCAGGTCAGGTATTTTCCTCGAACCATTCTCTTTTGTTACACAGAGAGGCAGCCTTTAGCCTAGTGTTTAACAGATGAAAATGGATTTCATTTAAAGAGATTGTAATGCATAGCTTTAGAAGTTGTTTGTATTAATTCATATTTCCTTTTATGGAAGCTGCTGCTTTATCGTGTGCCAGAAATTGACTCCTAAGTCAAGGAAGAGAAACTTACTTACTCATCTAATTTCTAGGAGGGGAGAGGCAGAAAAGACAGGCTTCACATGACCCCAGCAGCACAGGAAGGTTCTACTGCAGTTTCCATGCTGCCAGTATTAATGTGAG
>NW_015167066.1:472639-504474 GCF_001447785.1 Gekko japonicus
TTATTCTGCACCTAGTGTACTTTAAAGTGTTTCATCATTCATAATGGAACAAAAAAGTTTAGCAAAGTTTTGACTGCTTTCTGAAAATGGGCAGAAGATATATTGGCTAGAATTTGATATCACAGTCTTGTCATGCATCTCCATCAGAAACCTGAAGAATGTCACTACTTGATACCAAGCGAACTGGCCCAT
The DNA here is from genome assembly GCF_001447785.1 of Gekko japonicus. NCBI lineage: Eukaryota > Metazoa > Chordata > Lepidosauria > Squamata > Gekkonidae > Gekko > Gekko japonicus. The sequence goes on from NW_015167066.1 coordinate 472,832, forward strand.
TCTGACTCCATTCCTTTTTGCATGACTATTACTTCCACTCATTTATAATTATGTTATCACGGCCGGATCACCCACAGACAATTTTAGGCGGTTGCCTGGAGCACCCCCGTGTGGGGGCGTTGGCACAGTGCTGTCCTCCCACCCCGCCCTGCCCCTCCCTCGCCTCACCAAAAGACTGCGCATGCGGCATGTGCTGCCTGCTCTTCTCGCTGTGCAACTGTGTGCTACTCGGCTCCTCCTATTTGGTTGCTGTAGCCACCGCCGAGCACATGCTGCACACACCGCCTGCAGTTGCCACCCGCCATTTCAGCCACCCACTGGAAGGAACTGGAACCTGCACCCCGGCTGCTGAAAAGGTTGGTTATTGGGTGCAACTTGCAAGTCAAGGGAAGAGAGATGTGGGGAGTGGACTTAGGAGGGAGCCCAGAGGGGCACGCCAGCACGAAGGGCGGCAGACAGCGGAGGGAGGCAGGAAGGAGATAGGTAGGTCCCCACCCACCCCTCGCCAGAAACCGCAGGCTCCCAGGGCCCCAATCTGGAAGCCAAGGCTTAAAGAGGTGCCTTTGTGGGCTGGGCCCTTCATAACGTTAAAGAGCAGCAGGTCCAGAGGAAGCGTGAAGCCTCGGGGGCCAGTTATGTTCTATGCTATCTTCCCCTGGAGGTCCCAATTTTCTATGAGCAAAGTATATTTGACAGGAAGTCTGCTTTCCGGTGAGCAATCTGCCTCACAACTGCTTTCTGAAGCTATGTAGTTATGTACTAAGCTTATACAACAAGCTAAATATTTAGCCACTCTTCTTCTACCTACCAAGGCAATATGGACTGTGAACTCCACTCCAATGCCAACAGAAGCAATAAGGATGACTACAGGTACTGCACTCAGCTTGATCCCAATTAAACCCATCATGCCGAAGAGTTCCACAGTCATCAGAGCCAGCACCATGACCTAAAATAGATGAAGTCATTATTAGCAAACCAACCTCCTTACACAGAAAAGGATAAAAAGTAGACTATGGTGGAGCTCTGTAAAAACTCCTATTTGAATCATTTTCCCTGTTGCCAATCATTAATAGAAGTATATATGTCAGGGTTGCTCATAAGTTGTCAATGAAATCTGAGGTATATTTTCCTGTTTTCAACAGTCCACTTATAGTGAGGTATTGCCAGCACAGTGATTAAGCCAACAAAAGTGTCAGATTAGGAAAAAGAAAGATACAGGATTTGGGTTTCCCCTCCCCCAACCCTTCAACCCAATTATGGAGTAAATTAAGGTGACCTTGGAGTAATTTTAATGCACAGAAACAGTAAATGCCATAATCAGCTGATGGGTGTTTGGTTACAAAGGGCCTCTTAACTCTGAAGAACTTAGGGGGGGTTGGTCTGCACAAAGCAAAGAGCTAAAGATAAGGGAAGGCTTTTATTTATCTTCTTTCATGTACCTTGTAACAAAAATTAAGAGGCCGAGGGAAAATGTGAAATCAATATCAAAATATTTCTTCAACTAAGACAGAATTGCAAGGGAAGAAAAGACAGAGGTCTTTGTTAGAAAGGTAGAATCCCTTTATGTAAGCAAAAAACACTCCCCCATAGGCACTACAATAAATTATTTTATAAGCCAGCAACTCAAGAATGATAACATATACAGCCTATGTCTTTTGAAGGCTATCCCAGACTAAACATTTACCTTTTAACATACCTGCTGTACAGATCTATGGTACAAAAATGGTAATTGCTTTATAATTCTACCATTTTATAAGCTATAGGGAAGTTCATAAAATATAGACAGAGTAACATCAACATTCCATTTTGAAAAGAATACCTGCTTAATGAAAGATCTCAAGCACTTCCCAGAATATATAAAACCCTAGAGTCTATACAATTTATGTTCATAGTTTTATTCCTCTCCCCCCCCCTGCACTTTCCACCCACCCCTTCCTATCCCCTCTTCAGTGCTGGTATAGCCAGACAGTCCATTTTCACAAGATGTTATTTTATGCTGATCATCTCTTCAGGGCACTGCAGAGTCTGCACTGACTGACGGTAGAGGCCAGCTGGGTGCAGAGGGATCCAGGGTCTTCGTTGTGTAGACTGAGCTCAGTGGAGAGGGTAACTCATGAAAAGTGCCAGTATGGATGCTTACTCTGGGAGGAGGGCATCTTGCCTACAGCCTTCGAATCCTGAGATTTATTTGCAAGAAAAACTGTATAGGACTCAGCTATGTTAACTCACTTACAAGGAAGTAAATCTTGCTGAATCCATCAGGCTTATTTTTAAAGTGAATTTCTAAGGGTTCATTTTCAGAACATAACAATACTACTGCAAATAATTGCTTATGGACAGCTTTAAAACTCTGGCCGCTTAGAGTAATAGCACATTAGTGCTTTTTCTTTTAAAAATGTATTTTTCTTCTGGGCATCAGAGTGAGGGCAAAAGTTTAGACACCTTAACATATATATTTAAAAAACTTAAGTTAATGAGTTGTCCAAAGGATTATTAAAGTTTATATTTTTACCATGAATCCTACTCCCCCCAAAAAAAGTTGAATAAATATATCATGACTGATGCAATCTGCATACTCCATCAGTAGCCCAGACATAAACAAAACTTTCCTGACTGCAGCAAGAGCTATGCCAAAAGGAATTTGACTTCAACAAAGACTTACAATGATCCCAGCAGTCCACGGGTTCAGAAGGAAGAGGGCACACACCAGAAACGTGCAAGCCAGAACCACACTAATGGACAAGAGGAGCCAGTGACGAAGGCCAATGTATTGTTCCCAAAAAAGGAATGGATATCCATTTGGGTAGCTGGGCACTCCAAGGCTGGTGTAGTTATTGCAGATTGCTCTCACTTTCTCAATAGCTTCCACAAAGTCAGAAGTATCACGCAGTCCATTGAGGTAGAAAGGAAACTGAGCGTACTCTATTGGCTCAGCTTCTGGAACTAGGGGGGGGAAACAGGTAAACATCAGTGAAATAAACCTTTTGGATGAAAATATCTGTATATATGAATGCAGGTATGAATACAGCTAAGATTCCTGTGCCAGAATTCCAAAGCATATTAATTGTGTCATGAGTGCATTTAAATATACCAACAAACTACAGCACAACAGTCCCCTGCCTTGTGGTGGTGGTAGGGAGGATGCACTTCAACTGTCATACAAGCTGGTCTCCCCACTATGGTAACATCATTGTATGAGAACTGGAGGTACTACAAAGCAACACCAAAGAACATAATAATGGAAACTGCAACATTCCCTCAGTCATTGGTCTTCTGTGGCTGGGATATCTCTCAGTGTTCCCTCTAAGCTGAGTTAGTGTCAGCTAGCTCACAGTTTTTTAGCCTCCGGCTCACACATTTTCATCTTAGCTCAGGAAAGATGGCTCCAGAGCAAAGTAATTTATGCAGTAGCAAAATTACTCACTCACAACTTTAATGCCAGTAGCTCACAAAGTAGAATTTTTGTTCACAAGACTCCACAGCTTAGAGGGAGCATTTACCCTAGAGCTTGCTGGGGATGCCAGATCCTCCATGAAGAGCACATTTACACTACTATCTGTATCTGAATTTGACACTCCCTGACTTCTTGAATACTATTAATATGTGATACAGCATAATATAATTTGTACCCCCTAACATTAGTCATGTTATTTCAGATTAAACTTTTTCAGGGAACAAAACATACATTAACAGCATTTTAGCTGGCAACTTGTTTGACCTAGCCACTACCACCTACCAGCAGGTTTTATAAGCCCAAATTCACACATGTACTGGAACACCGGGACTGGAATATCATAATATGATTTATGTGGGGCTGCATTGGAAAATGGATCAGAAACCGCAACTGATGCAGAATGCAACACGCAGAGTGCTGACTGGGGCACATTGCAGGGACCAGATGTACAATAGCTTCACTGACTCCCAGTCTGTTCCTGGACCCAATTCAAAAAGTTGCACTGACTTTTAAAGTCTTGGACCTGGGTACCCGCAGGACCACAAACAACGGTATGAACTTGCTCATCCTTTGAAATCTTCTGGAACTGGCCTTCTCCATGTACCAGCTCTACAAAAGGTTAAATTGGTGGGAGTGCAGAGAGGGCCTTCTCCACAGTTGACCCTAAGCTATGGAGTCTCCCCACCCAAGACATAAATGGCCCTTTCATTGATGGCCTTCTGCAGATTGACTGAGACTTCTTTTCTGGAAGACCTTTGGAGGTGTGCTAAGTGAACTATCTCCCCAAAGCTGGCTGTCCTTGACAAGATAAGTTTCTGGATTTTATGAATACTGTTATTTCATTTTTAAAAACATTCTATTATGGCCATCTGTAATAATTCCAAGTTTTAAAGACAGATTTGGAGGAACCATTGGAGGAGTTCTGAGCTGCTGTTATTTTGCTCCCCCCCCCCCCCGATTTTTATTAACCGTCATTTCTGTTATTATTTTAATTAAATCTTTTTTGTTTATTTGATATTTTATTCTTTTGTCAGTTTCCTTGAATGTCATGCTAAGTGGAAAAGTGGGATATGTACCTTAGAAGTAAATAAACAAACATCTGGGAGATGAACATGGTCCTCAAACGTGAATTAAAGAGAATTCTAAAACCTCCAATTTCTGCTAAAGTAAGGAGCAATACTGTTGAAATTAGCATACAGATGACAGAGCTGGAATTCCAGCAGCATGAAATACAGCCACAAATCAGGCCAACATTTGTAATTGTTCAGCTGACTACTTGGAAATCTGTAGTGGGCTGATACATTTGTTACATTTTCCTTGGGTATTAAAAATGAGCTTTAGAGCACGTTCCAGTCAGTCACAGAAAGATCCAATATTTCAAATGCTTTATTCCGGAAATCCATATTTTCTGTCCTTTAATGATTTGACACACCCAAATTTTCCATGCTCATATTTTGAAAGCAATACTAAGCCCACTGAACAATCCCCCCTCCCAAAATAGCCTTCCCACAACAAGCATTTACTTACTGCCACTGTTGCTGTGTGTTCCAGACCCTGCAGGGTCATTCAGTTGACTTGCTAAACATGATTTGCCCTATTATAATCTCAACTATAAATTTTCATTAAGACAAGAGTTGGCTGACTGCCCAAGAGCTCTAGGGTTCGGATACAGCAAAGCACAATTTGCTTGTTCTCTAGTTGTATTTCCAGAAACTACCAGTCCTCTCCCCTCCTCACTCCTGCCACCCAATAACCAGCTAGCAGTCCACCCAATAAATCCAGTGTAAAAGCAAATAAAATGAAATTGGTATTGCCATTCATAATGCAAATGGGTGACTTGGGGGAGGTTTGAGAGGAAAGAGGATACACTCTCTCCCACCTAAACAACTCAGGCACAATGCAGGTGTTAGAGAATGACCTAATTTGCCAAAAATTCTTTGCTTGCCAGGCTGACAGATTTAGAATAAACATGATATAATTCCCAATGATTAAACTATGCATTTGCAAAGACAGCATATCATGGGAACTGAAGACCTTCCTGACACATAAAATGAAAATGTCACATTAAAACAAAATGCCTGTTGCAAGCCTTAGACCTGATATAAACTATTAAAGAATTCATTTTTCAAAATGACGAACTGCTACTGAGGTATGACATTCTTCTACTATATTACACAGCCATATCTGTCTCCTGAGTTTTTAAAAAGTAACACAATATATTGTTCTGTTTACAGTCTTGAGTCCTGTAGAGTGTCAGCCAACTCGAGAGTTGCTGGGCCATGAAAGAAGGGCTGAGGTACTTATATAAACCATAAGACATTAAAATGAAATGTTCCTTACTTCTCAACCTGGTTTCTGGCATATAGTCTGCTTTGTCATGGACCCATTCTGGACGGTGGGGCCGGATGTTGGCTTGAGAGGCAGCGTAGGCCACAGGGTCATTGCTAACCCAGGCTGTCAGGTAGATGTAGAAGGCATTTGGGTTAATGATTCCATCTGCATCCACCAGACGTTGTTTAGTCAACTGAAAAACAGAAAGATTAGAAGCCTTTCAGAGTGAAGCTTGGATGTTAGGGCTCTTGCTCAAATAATGGAATAGGCTAAAACAGCATGACAACTTCCTACAAAAACTGTGTATTTAAACAGGCAATTGTGGACAGAATGAGAGAATTTGTGCATTTTTATAGAAAGGTTTCAGGATGTTTGTTTCTGTATAGTATAAAATGCTTTGCATGCAGTTCATTAGAAACATTAAATCAACAGATGGTTCAGACAAAATTGAGCCAATTAAACCTGAATTCTAAAAGCTTGTCCACAGTCAAGAGGGAAAAGTAACCAAGTTGGAGAAACATATTTAAAAGGTAGTTTTTTTAAAAAAAGAGAGAGAGAGAGAATCTGGCAAGACTCCTGTAGATGTCTGTGTGCAGTTAACCTCTGTTGTTAACACTGAAGGAAATGCCACCCAGTAAATGGAGGAGAGCTATAAAAATAAAACAACATCTGTATAAATTTTGCTAACACTTGCCTCCTATGACCTATGTATTCAGAAAATGCCCAGCACCAAGAAAACAGATGAGTGCACTCTATTGCTGGGGTCACTGTGGGCAAATGAATTTGGGGAGTATGATGGAATCAGATATTCTGGGATTTGGGACAAAAGCTGCCTTGCCAAAGAAATGCAGGGAGAAATGCAGAAGATGCAAAATGGACTGTAATGTTGGGGGGGGGGGATAAGACTTTTGTTTTATTTTTCATTCCATTCCAACTCTCATTTTCTTTTTAATTATGTGAAAAACAACAGCAACAGCAGTCTAAAAAATGTGGACCCAGAGATCTGGATTCAATTAATCCACAGGATATGCAACAACTGTATGTCTTCAAATTGTCTTTGGAACTGCAGAATATAGCTCACAGACCCTGTGGATGCAGAAGCACACTTTCTTCCCTCCCAGGCACAGGAAATTATATCAGGAGACCTATCACATTTGTTCTTTAGTCTTTGCTGCTAAACAACAACAACAACTACTGGGGCATCTCACCTTTTCTTCTCTTGCTTTCCCAAATAAATACATGGCAACACATTGCAACACACTGTTGTTGTACAAAGAGCCTATATGCAATGTTACCTTGAAGAAAAGTTGCTTTTATTGCTAGCAAAAATAAAAAGAGGGCACCCCCCCCCTAAATCGTGGGAAGATCATTAATGTTATTTTCTATATAAAATTAGATTAGAGACAATGAGTTAAGTACAAGATGTTTCCCTAACAGAACTAAGACCAAGACATTACCAATATAGACATGAAAACCTACTTATATGCTTCTAGAAAAAAAGCCTCGTGAGTATGTGGCATACTGAACTTGCAATTCACACATGCATTGAGCCAGCCTATCCACTGATAATTACTAGTTCAAACAAACTAGCAAAATTTGGAGCAGAAGCTTTTCACAAAGGTCTTAGAATCTTTGAGATGAGAGGCTTTGGTTTCAGTGTCTTCTAGACACTCCAGTATACGTTCTTGAGTTTAATTGACTCTTCAGGTTTCATAAGGCAGGGATACACTACCAAGTACCCACATTCTTTCTGTAAACACACGAGGGATCACTCCACTCTTTAGAGCTATCTTCCTTTTCAACTGGGCAGGGAATTACTTCTGTAAACGAGAAGTGTGACCGGGGCCTTCATCAATCTTCTCACTCCTCCTTGCCACCCTCCCAGTCCTCAGTCAGTACTAAACTGTCTTCTCTTCCACAGTCAGTTCCCCATTCTTTCTTCTCAACTGATACTATCCAATGCAATCAGTTTGAGCAGCTTGTTACTCAAAGGCTCTCTGGCTCTGTGAGACATTAACCCTTCACAGTCCATCACATGTTTATACAGTACTTATGAGTTTTTAAAGCACAGTCCACCACACACCCACAAAAAAAGTCTCTGCAAAACTGGGCTGCGGCAAGAATTTTTTGGTTTGAAAGTAGCCAAACAGTTCATGAATAATTGGCTCCCTGATCACAACTGGCAATCAGAGCATGAGGAGAAGCTGGCAGGTGATCAAATATACCTGTCCTGCCCCCAAATTACATTTGTCTCCATTCCAGGTTGAAGGAGAATTTGATGGGGGGGGGGGGGCTAGAATTGCTGCTCTAAAAAAATAGTTCATCCAGAGGAATAGCATCTGGTATAGACAATGCAGTAACACTTCTTCTATTTTTAAAGAGAAACAAGCATAATCCACTAATCACAATAGGAGTGTAGCTGTTATCACATTAAGAGGGCTCAAGTCAAGGTGCTTTAAACTTGCATTTTTAGATTATGCTAGTTCTAGACTGAAGGTGCATGGCTGAATGCTTCCACATTTTAAAAAAACTGTTCGATGTGCATACAAAATTGGTACAAGAAATTTTTTTTACTCATAGTCAGCTAGATGTCAGGAGTGGGCTAGCCTAGACCTCTTTTAGTTTTCCATACATGAGAGCATTTATTCAAGTGGTCTGCCATTTGTGATCTGAAATGACATAGACTCCTTGTGTGAACTAGGTCTTAGTATGGAAATTTGTTTTGAAACAACACTGGAAGGCCCACCAATAGTCCCAAGTACCTTAAAAGATCAGTATTAGAGAGGAATAAAGTAGTCTGTGCAAGGGTTGAGGTAACTGTCACCCAAGAAGGAAGCGCTGGCAAAAGAACTGCTCCATCTATCTGTAAAGTTGTTAGTGTCCCGGCAAAGAGGCGGCAGGAGGGGAGGGGAGAGATAAGGATTATAGTTGACCAAACACACTGGGGACAAACTAGGCCTCAATGGTGCTGGCCCCATCTCAGGGCCTATCCAAGTGCGAATGTCACAAGACCCACATTGACTTTCTGAGTTATCGCATTTTGAACGCGGGCTTGGAGATGGACCCGGGGAAGGTGCGGGACGTGTTGGGGTGGGAAGCCCCCAGGACTAGGCGGCAATTACAATCCTTCCTCGGGTTTGCGAACTTTTACCGCTCATTTTTACCCAACTTTGCCCAAATTAGCCTTCCCCTAACGGACCTTTTAAAGACAAAGGGAAAAGGTCCGGAAGCCAACCGGCCGGGGGCCCCGCTTCCATGGTCTGCGGAATGCCAAGAGGCGTTCATGTGCTTGAAATCCCTGTTCACTTCGGAGCCTGTACTTGCTCACCCTGATGAATCCAAAAAATTCATTGTTCAGACGGATGCTTCGGACGTGGCTATGGGAGGGGCCATCTTACAAGAAGGGGGGATGGGCTATTGCATCCACTGGCCTATGTCTCTAAAAAATTCAATGACTCTGAGAGAAACTGGTCTGTATGGGGAAAGGAGGTGGGGGCGATAAAGCTGGCGCTTTCGACGTGGAGGCACTGGTTGGAGGGGGCTCGGGTTCCGTTCGAGGTATGGACAGACCACAAAAATGCAAACGTGGAAAACTGTTGTATTTGGTGGAATGGAAAGACTTTGGACCCCAGCACCTTGAATGGGTGGAAGTAGGGGATATTCGGGCCCCTCATTTGATCTGCAAATTCCACCAGGAGTTCCTGGGGAAACTGGGAGATCTCCCGGACTGACCGGGAGATATCTGGATTTTGGGAGGGAGAGCTGGTTTTCGAGGGGGCAGTATGTCAACAAGCTGCCAATTGTTTCTACTTTCGTTTTACTATGCATTCCTGTTTATGCGCTTAATTGCTTCATCGCAGTAATGTGTATCTCTCAAGGCCACAGGAAGTTTGCTGCTGGATAGTTGCTTGGGTTATCTCATGGAGGTGCCGTGGGAAGAATATCTGTTTATGCTGAATAGTACCGTTTGCTCCCAGGCCTACTGGCGCCTCGCTTGTTTGAATGCACTATAACCTGTCATGCTCTTTGATTCCTCGTCATTCCTAACAGTGATCCTGTCAATACATCTTCAGCTTCAATAAAAGTAAAACCTTTCTACAAGTGTGTACTTCGTTGTGGCTGTGGGGACCTGACAGGGCCTCATCTTTCTTGGTCCCTTAGATAGAGAACTGACCCTTGTATGCTGTCCAAATGTCTGGTGCGCCCGTGTTCAGCAAGAGTGCCAGGAGTTGCCTATCCCTGTGCTATAATGTATTTTCCAAAGTGAAGCATCTTCCATAGTCTGAGATCCAGTGCAGATCTATAGCTGTTTGACTGCAAAACTATGGTCATGTGGTAAACACACAATAAGCTCACATGCCTCTCCCTTTGTTCTGTCACAAGCAATCTATCTACCTCAAGAGTTTTGCTATAGTTAGTATTACAAGTACTGGAATATTTTCAGTAAGTTGAGTCAGGTTTTGAAACTATAATCAGAAGCTGTTTGGAAATACATTGTTTGGTCCAACTGTAATATGCATTAATGCATTTGTAATACTAACCATAGATAGCTCCAGAACGGAAAGCGAAAGAAGAATGCCTATGCAGAAACAGAGGTGGAGATATCTTATAGCAATTAGGTGGCATTTCAACTGCTTAGAGCCTCCATCACAATATATTTTTAACATGAAATATTTAGTAAAGCTATTGGAAAAAAGAAGGCAGAATTAGCAGAAGCACAGCAAAAAAATATTGAGTTTTATTCTATTCCTTAAGGGATAGATCCAAAGGTCGTGTTTCACTGGTGTAAGGCATTTCCACCAGCAAAGTGAAATTTTCCTGCCTCCCCCTCTTGCAGCATACTGAGCTCTCTGAAATGCTGTTGGGGTGGGGGTCTCAGGAATAGCTGCAGTAGGAGAGAAGAATTGGCAAAAAAAAAACAGCCCCAAAAACCAACTGTTGAAAAATGACACAGAGACTCAGCCCTACATCTGTATACCGGGTCATGGTTAAAACACTGGTGACTGATAGAATTAAAGTGCAACATTTAAACACGGTAAACAATTCAATCATTAATAAAAAATCTCAATAATTAAACTATCCAGCTAGTAAAATAAGAAAATCCCAAATAGCAGCAGAAATAGTAGTAATATTCAATTAATCCCTTCCTCACCTGCCAAATGAGGATCTATATATCTAATTCTCAGCAGTCCCCTCTGTGTGCGGATACTTATTTCCACAGATAGGGGGCACACTCTCCCCAACAGGTTTTTCTACAGACTCAGGGAACTCTGTGGGTTTGCAGAAAAATCCAAAAAGTTAAAAAAAAAACCCTCAGGGAGGGTTGAATCCCCCCCCCCCGATATCTTTTGAAATGGCTGCTGCAGGGATCAGCTGCAGGCCCCACCACATGGACAGTAGGAGCTAGACCAGCTGATAGCCAGACACAGAGAGACGGACAGACAGAAAGAAAGGGGAGGAACCAAAAAGCAGAACTGGAGCTCGGATTGGGAAGGATTCCTCCTGCAGTATGAATGGCTAAATAGCAGGGGGGTTGGAGACAGGCCTTGAGCTAGGATTGCCTTCTTCAGGATGGGAGATTCCTGGAAATTCTGTGGTGAAGTCTGAGGAGTACAGAGTTTGGGGAGCGGAGAGGCCTCAGCTGGATATAATGCCACAGAGTCCATCCATTTTCTCCAGGGGAATAGATCTCTGTTGTCTGGAGTTCAATTGTAATTCTGGGGGATCTTCAGGTCACACCTGGAGGCTGGCAAACCTAGGCCTAGCAGCATCCTTTGGGTACCTTGATACTACCTGACTTGCATGATTGAACTAGGCCTGGCTGCTTGCTACTGTTCAACAGCAGCCACCCTATGAAAGTCATTGTATAATGATCAGAGGTTCAGAGTAGCGTTTGCGAGACCCAGGTTTAGATCCCCATCTTGCTGTGGAAGTTCACTGGGTGATTCTGGACCAGTCACATACTTTCAGCCAAACCTACCTCATAGGGTTGTTATGTGGATAAAAAGGAGGAGAGAATAATGTCAACTGCTTTAGTCCCCGCTGTGGAGAAAGACCATAGTTTTCCTCAGTAGAAGCTGCAGGGGGAAAGGAGATGGAAAGCTGAAGACAGAGGGGCAGATAAAGGTAGGCTGGGTGTTGGGTGGGAAGGAGGTAGGGATGCCAATTCCAGGTTGGGAAATTCCTGGATATATGAGGGGTGGAGCCTGGGAATGGTGGGGATTGATGTGGGGAGGGACTTCAGACAGATATAATGCCATAGACTCCACTCTCCAAAGCAGTCAATTCCTCCAGGGGAACTAACATTGCCAACCTCCAGGTAAGGGCTGGAGATCTCCTGGAATTATAACTGATCTCCAGATGACAGAGATCAGTTCCCCTAGAGAAAATGGCTGCTTTGAAGGGTGGAGTTTATGGTATTATACCCTGCTGAGGTCACTTCCAAGCTCAAACCTCATCCTCCCAAGGCTCCACCCCCAAATCTTCAGGAATTCCCTAACATGAAATGGGCAACCCTAAGAGGAACTGATCTCTATACCTGGGCGACCCATTGTGATTCTTGGAGAATAGCTGCTGCCACGGCTGTGGGGCGGAGGAGGTAGGTGGGAGGTAGGTGGGAGGAGGTAGGTAGGAGGCCGTAACAGGGGCAGAAAGAGTGATGGGGTGGGCACAGAAAGGAAGTGACAGGCATGGAGGGGAGAGAGAGAGAGTATGAAAAGGGATGGCAGGAAGGAGAAAGAGGGTGAGAGAAGGGAGGGAAAGGGGAAGAAGGGGGAATGGGATAGCAATTCCCGCAAGTTTTTTGCGGGTCTCCACTTGTAAGAATCTAATGTCATTAGGCTTCTGTGGGAAAAAGTTTCAAAGAGAAGGTGCTACAGCTGAATTGTTCTCTATATCTCCATCAGCTTGACCTGTGACATGAGAACTCTGAGCTGGGACCCCTTTCAGGACCTTAAGGAGGTGGGTAAGGCAAAGTAAACTGACCAAAGCCATTTAAAATCTTTAAAGGTTTAATTTTGAAATGTTCTTAGAAGGAAACTGGGAGTAAATGCAGAGATTTTTAGCACTGGAGTAGCATGATCCTACTGGCTTAATGAATTAAGTGGGTGACCATATTTTGAACTAAGTGGAATTTCTCTGTTCAAAAGCAGCCTCATATACAGTGTACTTCAGTAACTCATCTAAAAATAAAAACAATTTTTTTAAAATAAAAAGTAACCCATCTTAGAGCATCCTTCTTTAAGAAGAAGAAGAAGAGGAAGAGGAAGAGGAAGAAGAGGAGGAGGAGGAGATTGGATTTATACCCCGCTCTTCATTACCTAAAGGTGTCTCAGAGCGGCTTACAAACTCCTTTCCCTTCCCCTCCCCACAACAGACACCCTGTGAGGTAGGTGGGGCTGAGAGAGCTCTGACAGAAACTGCTCTTTTTCAAGAACAGCTCTTATCAGAACTATGGCTTGCCCAAGGTCATCCAGCCAGGTGCAAGTGGAGGACTGGGGAATCAAACCCGGTTCTCCCAGATTAGAGTCCGCGCACTTAACCACTACACCAAACTACACCAAGTGTAGGAAGATCCTCCAAATCCCAAAACCTGATCCCAGCTGCATGCTAAGGAAATGAAACAGGTTTATTTATGTACAATACAATTTGGGCCTATAAATTCTAACTGCAACAACTCCAGCAGCCATTTTTCTCCATTTACCCTTTCTTAATGTATGATCCTGCGTTAACTCTTTGCGACAAGGAGGAGGGTGAGATAAAAATGTTAGATATTCTGTAGTAGACATTTAACTATATAGAACATCTTTACTGATTATACTGAGCAGGTGTAAGTAAGTTTATCACCATTAAGGCCAGACATGAGCTCTTACACATGCTCACCTGGATTCACCCAGAGTTTCCCTGCAACTGTCACTGTTGTCCTTGCGGCTTCATTGTCTGCAGTTCCACAGACTCTAGCATGCAGGAGAGGGCACTCTGCAGCTAGCATGTCAACCCGCCCCTCCAAGCCACTATTATATCTGCATTCCAGATACTGATTATGGCTTTGGCAGAATAGTCAGTATATTAATAAGGCCAACAAAATTGTATAATGACATACTTGCATTGTTCCATTTAAGCAAACTGTCACAACAGTATTTTAGGAATTACCTGGCTAATATCAATGGGTTTTTCACGGTTGCCTGTTTGAACCAGAAGTTTATAAGCTAGAACAGCATCATCTGATCCATTTTTGTAGCTGTTGTATGTGATCTTCCCAGCTTCCCAGTCACAGTCAAAAGCATCCTGAAGTCCTGTGAGAAAGTGAGGAGACATGATTTTAAAAAAAATAATAATAAAGCTTACCAACAGACACATTATAGAGGAAAACCATTTTGGAAGATCTTGGGATGGTTCCCACACAATGTTTTAGAACTATCAACCCTGGCATAAGCACTGCTTATCACTTTTTGAGGGTTCTTTTTGACTACCCGGTCCTGCCTCTTCCCCCCACAACCCTGGAACACGTGCAGCCTGGCTAGAGTATTAACATCTGCCTCCCAAGCAGATGTTTGGGATGGTGCCACTGGCCTGAGATGCTGGCATCTCAGAGCTCCAGTGCTTCGACAGCAAGCCTTTCCTATCTTCCAGCTACTCTGTGGATGGCTGCCAAACTGGAGCCTCAGACAGACCTCCTTCTGCTTCAGAACTGGTCCAATTCTCTCACACCCGCTTAGCTAAACTCCACCACACACGTGAAAATATTGACATTAAAAAAAAATGCTTGTGTGGGGCTGCATGCTTGGTTCTTATCTAAGAAAAAATAGACAACAGCAAATTCCACATATGCACTGCAATTTAAAAGATACAAACAGGTGCATTTTAAGACAGCTACGTGTACATGTTAAGAGAACAACTGACATATTACATACTATTATTAAATTTGACCTGGCACTTTGGTAAACAGTCTCCTAATACAAAAGATGGCTCCATGCACCATGGCAGGAATCAGTCATACTCTCTCAGCCTAACCTACCTCACGGGGTAGTTGTGAGGATAAAATGTAAGACAGGAGAACAATGTAATCTGTTTTAGGTCTCCATTGGGGAGAAAGGTGAGGTACAAATGCAGTAAATAAATAAATAAAATAAACAAAGCAAAACAGATTTGAATGCTACATATGCTATGCTAGATATGCTATTGTAAAAAGAAAGGGGCTCAATAAGAAATACTGCTTTGCCTCAGTTGAGACACCAATAATTTGTAAATAATTTCTACACTAACTCCTCCCAGCCCTGTGGCACACGGTAGCTCAGATTAACAGTTGGCTTTTTTAGTTTTAAACCACATGGAAGGGAGTGTAGAACAATCCTACTATAAATCTGAGCTTAGTGCTGGATCACACACAGATCCCAAAATCAACTACTCAGTTCCAAGGTTGTTTTTTTTTTTTTTAAAGTTCTTTCCAGGTTGAACAATATCAAACCGAAGCTCTTGTGTTCATCTCTGGCGCATGACCCACCAGGAATTTCTCTTGCAGAAGCATCACTGCAAAGAATAGGAGTCAGGCAAAAGCCACCCCTGGCAGATTGTCTCTATTGACTGCAATAACAGAGTCTGGGATAAATTTAAGACCATTGCCTGAAATAAAGCTCTGAGCATTCACACCTCTAAAACGAATTACACAATGGGGAAGAGACATCTTATGCTCTGTTGTTTCAGCTACCAGTAGGTGCTGAAGCCATAGGTTACATCATGACATGACCAGAAATTCTGCTGCAAAGCCGGAGGAAAAAAGAAACCCACACTCCAGCTCCCAACTTCAAACGGCAACTCAGCTCCTTCTCGAGCACAGCATGAGTGAACACGATTTTGTCAATTTGTTCCATCTGTTCAGCTTGTGCAGCTAATACAAGTTGTGGGATCTGCTGCCAGCACGTGTAAAGATCACAGCCAACACCTATTCACTCTCAACTGCTATTTTCCTCCTTGCCACCCTTTTTCAAGAGGGTGGGGGGAAGGGGGCAAAATACCTCACAGCTCAAATTTGGATCAGATTTAGAACAGGAAGCTGCAGCCCAGCAATAAGGAGGTGGTGTGAGAACAGATGACGAAGCACATGTCCAAGGAAGAGTAAGAAAAAGAGGGGGGGTGGGGGGTGTGTGTGTGTACATGCATATGGAAGGAAATAATCCATCGTCCCACCTCACAGCTGCATTGAGCCGCTGTAATCAAAACCATCATTACAGCCCTGATAGGTTAGCTACAGCTATAAAGAGATAAGAGAGGTTGGAAAAGAAAACATGGCCTGAATGACACAGCCTTAGGGTCTGGATGTTCATTCACATTTACAAGCCCTCCCCTGTTTCCTTGAAAGCTGCCTCCCATGTAGAAAAGACACAATCACAGCTCATTCCTTAAGTTAAACAGGTCTGAACAAAAAAAGCAGCAACTGAAGTAAGCCTGCAAAACGTCCAGCACACAGTCCTCCAGTACCTGGCCAGAAAAACAGAGCAGCTATTGAAATCGAGTTATTCTACTACCATCCAGACAACTTCAAAGCAGCTGTTAAGAAAATTCTGGTTGCTGGGAAAACTCAGACAGAGAGACAGGAAGTGGAAAAAAATGCAAATCCTTCCTTCCCATAAAAAGTTCCCCCTACCCAATTAAATGATTGTGAACGTGGATTTATGTTATTGGCGTGCATATATACAGTATAACCTGTCCTTAACTCTCTAAAAAACTGCATAAACAAATGGTTAACTCATATGAAACCATCACAGTCAATTCATAAGAACCCAATAAATGCAATGTAACTGGATTCTTCAGGAGAAGAACAGGAAAAAATATGACAGAAAATTTAAAAAAGTAAATTAGCAGAAAATCTGACTTTGCTGGGGCTTTCCTTTACCTTGCAACCAGTCTCTGAAGTAGTGCAGCCACATTTTCGGAAGTTGCTTGTCCTCTTCCAACAAAACATATGTCACGTTGCTAAACCTTTTGTGAAGTTCATAAAGTAAGTGTTGGATGTTAGGATAATCCGCTTTCTGGGTAACTATGTACATGTGGTAGAATGAGAAATACTTGAACTGGGCAGCAATGAAGTCATATTCCCGAGTTTCCCGTGGTACTATGTCCGTAAGATCAAGTCCATCCCTCACACAGGTAGTTCCATAAAGACTGAGCCCAAGCAAGCCCAGAAAAAGAAAAATGACTATGATCTGAAACAGAAAAAGAATGTCATACTTAATTTTTAAAAAAGGCTGCATTCATCTCACACTACAAGATCTACTTAATGTGCATCTCCTTTAAGTGCTCGTAAGGAAAGCACAGGGCATGCACCCCTATGGCTAATGCACAATGGATTGGCAGGTCTGTGTAACCACTCTCAGCAATGCCAATATCCTGATTGCCTCATGTGCCATCATGTGTGGCCGGATGCCTCAATGGCTCAAGTTTGGTACTGAACCCAAGCAAGTGCTATTGGGCTACACACTAGTCTATTAGGTCATATTGGCTTTGCCTCTCAGTGCAACTGACTATCCTCACAGGAAAAGCAACATTCAAGTTTGGGCCCTTGGGCTATATTGCACTCATTTGATGGGCACCTTACTCCGTGGCCCCCATCTATGTTCACAAAAGATTATATCTAAAGCTTGCACTGAAATTATGGGACATATATACCATCATAGGGCTTTTCTTGACACATGACTATGATGCCACACTGCCTCCTGTCACATGCTTCTAATTCTGTGAGTGCCATGAGGAAGTTAAAGACAGATCTCAGGTCTGGAAAAGCTGAAGATACTCCAACAGAGAAGAGAACTGAAGCTATTTGTTTGATACAGGCCCATATTCCAGAAGTCATTCATCAGCTTGACCACAATGGAGTATGTGAAAATACCACTGTGGCAGAGAATGGTGATGATTTTGAGGTCTCAGTATGGAACCTCAATCAGCCTACTGTTGAGGAGAAGAGAGAGAACATGGAGAAAAGAAAAGGAAGCAGCCATGGTGGACTGGAAATTAACCACAGCTTTAAAAAACACTGCTTATCATGACGTCTAAACACAGAGGAATTACGGAAGGATCTGGACATGCAAGGAGAATGCAGCTTGGACCTTTATCCTGGATCTTTAGGAATACCCAAGCTGCATGTTCATCTTCTAGAGATATCAAATAATGTCCCTTTGCTCAGCTGAATGGGCAGTGGATATAACCAACCAGTACTCAAAGCAAAAATATTTACCTTAGCTTTTGGTTTTAATAGGAATGGAGCATAGTGCTTTTCTGCAAAAGAGGAGAGTGTCCATTTTGTGCAGGCTGGCTCAAGACAATGCAGTGTAGAGCCTGAATACTGGGAAAGGAGATCCCTGGTTGAGCTTGCGCTTTCTGGACTTTGGCAGCTGAGGTTATCTTGTGTCACTGTGACAGGCTGCACTGATATTTCCGAGCGAGGTTCTGCTGTGGTATAATAAACCTGGGTATGAGGATCATATTCAGTGCGCAGCTGGACTGTGGACTGCATTGTGATCTGAGTTTCATGCGCAAAGCTGTGGCTGCTGTAGGGTGGTGGAGGGCTGTAGCGTGTGTTGTCACCGGTGTCCGTGTATGCTTGAGGCTCAATCTGAATCACTCTGCTGACACATGGACTAAAAGAAAAACCAGGGGGGATCTTTATGCTTATTGTCATTGCAGAAAGAACCACTGTGGTGAATTATTTCTGCAAGTATCATTACTGTCGATTTAACAATCAATGTTTAAATAAAGAACGGGTGAAATATTCTACTTTACAAGCAAAAGATGATTAAAATATACAGGAAAAGTAATACAATCCGAAATCCTCATAAATGGCTACAAACTGTTTAAGCATTGTAGCCAATTAATAATCTGGCTTTCCAATTATTACATTTAAATACATTCACATGTTACAAAATCTCCATTAGGGAATATCCTGAAGGAAAGCAGAAGAAGAAGAAGAGAAGAGATTGGATTTATACCCCACCCTTCACTCCCCAGAGGAGTCTCAGAGCGGCTTACAAACTCCTTTCCCTTCCCCTCCCCACAACAGACACCCTGTGAGGTAGGTGGGGCTGAGAGAGCTCTGACAGAAACTGCTCTTTTTCAAGAACAGCTCTTATCAGAACTACAGCTTGCCCAAGGTCATCCAGCCAGGTGCAAGTGGAGGAGTGGGGAATCAAACCCAGTTCTCCCAGATTAGAGTCCACGCACTTAACCACTACACCAAACTGGCTCTTTCTCTTAATTTTCAATATTACAAAAGTCTTCACTAGACTGAAAGGCCATTTTAATATTTTCTTTTCATAAATCAGGACCACAAATATTTTATATAATAGTGATAATCATAATAACTTTAAAACAAGCAAGTTCAAGATCCTTCAGTATTATGAAAGATTCCACTTTAAAAGATGACGTGCTTTAACTGAACTGTCTGCTTCAGTTGCCTTTGGTTCTTATGCTTCACAGAAAACAATTTCCCACATAATTTTATTTTTACATAAAGAATACGTTTGTACTCTGACAAAGGGAGCTTTGACTCTCAAAAGCTGATTCCCCGAAAATTTTGTTGGTCTCTAAGGTGCTACTGGACTTGAAACTAGGTGTGTCATACAGATGTAATTTTGATAGCTGTAGCCATATAGGAAACTGTGAAAGCCAGAACACTTTTATCTTGAAAAGCCAATTTGCTAGCCTTGTATAGAATGGGAAAGAAAACTCATTTTCATAGATTTTTTTCATGCAATAAATGTGGTTCAAGGATATTCTATTGGGCAGCTGGTACTTGCAAAGTTCCAAATACCTGAATCTTTCCATTGTATTTAATTTGGAACAAAGTTTTATCTGTATTCAAATCTTTCAACAATTAATCAAATCAAGTTTGCATGCATGGATAAAAACCAGTGCTGACACAGACTTACTACTGTTGGAACCAGACAAGTCTTGGCAATGGAAACATTCACAAAGAAAGCATGCAAAAAACTATTCATGTGCCGATCATGGTCTGGACAGAACGGCACAATCACTTCTTGTTCACTGGAAGCTTTTAAAAATTTCAAATGATGACTCTAACCATGCTGATGGCTAGTCCTCTGCAACCTCCAGCCATGTGGCCAGTATGAAATGCAGTCACAGGTTATAGTGAATGCATGTGCATCCTGCATGTCCATGCAGATGTCTGTCTTTAAGTAAGAGTTAATGTGAGTTAACTTTACAAATGAAACTAGGAATCAATACTCTTTGATAAATGTGGGGGTTCATCACACGTTGAGCTGTACATGCACTGAATTTAACATGAGAATTAGTCAACACATGTATAAAGAAAAGTAATACATACACTGTACACAGATTGTATGTGCACTCATTGTAACTTGGGAACAGGGCTACTTAGTCAACAGTCCAATGATTCCACCATAAGAAGATGAGACAGAGAAGTCAAAGGCAAAATGCTCTTTCAAAGAAATGGTACTAAATAGCATCTTGCATGTTCTTTTTTTCATTTCTGTGAAGTGACCCTTCCTCATCCTTCTCCATTTGATTCTTTCAGTTACATTACAATTTAAGGTTTGTGACACATTCTAAGAGTAATCTGACCAATTTACCTTGTAAAGCAGCAGAATATATCCAGTCTCCGATCTTCACGACGATATAGATCCATACTCAAAATAGCAGGGAAAATTAACAGGACCATGGCAAAATTGAATACCACCACTACAGCAGCCTAGATACCAAACAGAGAAGGAGAGCTTATAAAACCAACCTGATGCATTACAATAAGGAGGTTTAGAAAAGAAAACCAACACAATAGTTTCTATTTGGCACCCTACTTTACAATATATACGATATAGATCCATACTCAAAATAGCAGGGAAAATTAACAGGACCATGGCAAAATTGAATACCACCACTACAGCAGCCTAGATACCAAACAGAGAAGGAGAGCTTATATAACCAACCTGATGCATTACAATAAGGAGGTTTAGAAAAGAAAACCAACACAATAGTTTCTATTTGGCACCCTGTTTGTCATAACAGTACATTTTTATTCAGGATTCTGCCGAAAAGTAAAATGAGTATTTAAGAATTGCTATTTCGTCGTGAGGAGGGTACCCGCATTTGAAAGGCTAGCTGCCGCCCTCAGTCTCTCAGGAAAGATATCTGCTGACCTATGATTGATAAACACCCCCACCAAGGTATGTGAGGTCACAGTCAGGACTTCAGAACTGCCTTTGATCCTTGCTGGAAAGGATTGCTTGTATCAGGGAAACAAACTGCTGTTTTAGCAGCTGAGCCTTATCTCTTCTTTTAACATTTAAAAAAGATTCTGGAAAGGTCAGCTAAGACCTGCCCCCAACCTCCCCCTGTGGTCCTTGATTTACACAGTGCCTTCTCCCTGAAGTTGTCTGTCAGGGTCTCTAACAGCTTCTCGGGAGAAATTTCTGAGCCTTCCACAGTAATCTCTCATCTCACCTGAGCCTTTTAATGATTTCAGTTACTGTTGGCATCTGTAAGTGCTGCTACTCTGAAGGACAAGCAAAAGGCTCTTGAAGAATGGAAGAAACACTAATGGGAACTCTCTGGTTGTCTTAGTACAATTATACCATCATGCAGGACAAAAATATTTTAAATCAAGTTTATAGAAGCTAACGCTTGAAAGACATTAAAGGTAAAGGTAAAGG
Source organism: Gekko japonicus (assembly GCF_001447785.1). Taxonomy (NCBI): domain Eukaryota; kingdom Metazoa; phylum Chordata; class Lepidosauria; order Squamata; family Gekkonidae; genus Gekko; species Gekko japonicus. The sequence continues at coordinate 494,294 of NW_015167066.1, forward strand.
TTCCCTTGCTCGAAAGCCAGTCGAATCCGACTCTAGGGTTGCGGTGCTCATCTCCGTTTCAAAGCCGAAGAGCCAGCGCTGTCCGAAGACGTTTCCGTGGTCATGTGGCCGGCATGACTAAACACCAAGGCGCACGGAACGCTGTTACCTTCCCACCGAAGTGGTCCCTATTTATCTACTTGCAATTTCTTGCTTTCGAACTGCTAGGTTGGCAGGAGCTGGAACTAGAGATGGGCGCTCACTCCATCATGCGGCACCCGGGTCTTGAACTGCTGAACTACTGACCTTCCACAGCCTGCAGTTCAGCGTCTTAACCACTTGAGCCACCGCATTACAAGGTCATATTTTCATTAAGGATTTCATTACTTCGAAGGAGGAAGCAGATTTCAAAGATCCTAAAGAGTTCTGTAATTTTCCATAGTCCTACTGATTAAGGAAAGTTCCAGAGGGTAGTTGTGTTCGTCCACAGTAGAACAGCTACATTCAAGTCCAGTAGCACCTCGGAAGACCAACAAGATTTTGGGGGTATAAGCTTTTGAGAGTCAAAGATCTGACAAAGGGAGCTTTGATTCTTGAAAGCCCCAAAAATCTTGTTGGGTCTCTGAGGTGCTACTGGACTATTATCTAGCTGCTTAAGGAAAGTATTCCTTATTTCACCCATATTATTATTATTAAATGGCTGCAGTACTAAACATGAAAAATTTAAGCATCTGTGTAACCATCAATCATGAGGAATCTGGCCATTTGTCCACTCTGACTTCTGATCCAAACCATTTATCCACAGCTGATATTTAGGAGTAAGACATGGAGGAAAAATAATAATTAGAATCATGTTTATACAGCACAGTCCAAATGACCAAAACAATTCACTTAGTATTGACCATAATTCACTGGTATTGTTGACCAAAATGACCAAAACAATTCACAATCTCAATCCTGAAAAGTATTATGTATTTATTTAGATAACAGTAATTTGCTTTTCTCCCCTATGGGGACCCAAAACAGCCTACAACATCATTCTTCCTTCCTCCATTTAATCTTTGTAATGACACATATAGGGTAGATTAGGCTGAGAGTAGGAGCTGCGGTAGCTCAAGTGGTTAAGACACTGAACTGCAGGCTGTGGAAGGTCAGTAGTTCAGCAGTTCGAGACCCAAGTGCCACATGACGGAGTGAGCTCCCATCTCTAGTTCCAGCTCCTGCCAACCTAGCAGTTCGAAAGCAAGAAATTGCAAGTAGATAAATAGGTACCACTTCCGTGGGAAGATAACAGCGTTCCGTGCGCCTTGGTGTTTAGTCATGCCGGCCACATGACCACGGAAATGTCTTCAGACAGCACTGGCTCTTCGGCTTTGAAACGGAGATGAGCACCGCAACCCTAGAGTCGGACTCGACTGGCTTTCGAGCAAGGGAACCTTTACCTTTTACCTAGGCTGAGAGTAACTGGTCCAAAGTCACACTTTACTTTTCTATTGTAAGCCAGTTTGGTCCCCAATTGGGGAGAAAAAAAGGATATAAATGAATGAATGAACATATAGATGGTCTTCTTATATGTGGTTTCAACCTGGCCTCCATCTAGAACACTAGGCAGGTCTACACTAGCTTCACTTCAATAATATATAGGCTGTTTCCAGTCTATTAACTGAGCCTCTTAATGCTGCCTCTTTTCCTTTCCCTATGAAGCAGACATCATAAAGTTGGATAAGGGTCTCACGTGCACCCCTTTGACAATTAACAGAAGTGGTGGGAGCTGGGACCCTATGTAATGATTCACATATTGTAGTCAGGGTAGGAAGAAAATGTTCAATTTGAGAGCATTTTTTTAAAAAAAATCAGAGCATTTGGTACTTAGCTTCTGTGCCCCCTACTTATTAATTGAACTAAATAATGGTAGATAAAAACCTTAGGTTTTTAGTGAAAGCTGCTGCATGTCTTCACGGAAATTAATTAATGGAAGCCTGTGCTGGAGTCAGGGGGCCCTGCCCAAGGTATATGCTGCTGTTTACCATTCCCTGTAGACCACCCAAGGAGAGCTTATTGTGTAGCAGAAGATAAGTGGAAAGAAGGCCTGCTGGGTCATCTTCCACCTGACTGTTATCTATCTGCAACTCCCTTCCAATAGCATTCAAGAGGTGTATTTTCCTCCTTACTCTTCCTTCCACTGACTTTAATTTTGCTTGCAAAGACTTTGTAACAGGCATAAAGAAAGCTTAAGAACCTGGGGTAAAACAGAGATTTAGATAGACAGGTTGCTTACCTGTAACTGATTATCTTCGAGTGGTCATCTGTGCATTCACACCTCTGGGATATAGTGCGCCTGCGCCGACCTTGATCGGTACTTCTTAGAAAGTGAAAGGGATTTTCACGCCCGCTCCCCAGTCACCTGCCGGCCCCACTGCGCATGACTAGGGGAGGGGCACGACAATTCCGCCAGTTCCTTCTGACTGCTGCCATTGTCGTGCCCCTCCCCTAGTCATGTACAGTGGGGCCGGAGCATAACTGGGGAGTGGGTGCGAAAATCCCTTTTGCTTTCTAAGAAGTATGGATTGAGGTCGGTGCAGGCACACTATATCCCAGAGGTGTGATGCACAGAGACCACGAAGAAGATACTGCAGTTTAAGTTGGGAGTAAGATAACAAATGAGTTTCAGGTAGGGTTGCCAGACTCTTGGTCTGGGTGGGGGTTTCCCCAATTTTTTTGGGCTTCTGCCCGCTGCAGACCAGTTGGCCGGTGGGGGAAGCCCCACCCCCAAACAGGGAAATTGTACATGCAACATCCCCATTCACCCCCAAAGGGGACCTGGCAACCCTAGTTTCAGGGTTCTGCATTGTTTCTCCCGCTAAGCACACATATTTCTTCAAGACAAATGGGACTCTGTGCATCATTAAACAAGTGAACATAGAGGAAGAGATGCATTTATTTATGTTTGCATAGTAACTTGGGAAAGTTATTATCCCATTCATTCTAGGCACTTCATGAGGGAAGAAAGGGTGTGTGTGCTCATGATAGGTATAATAAGGGTATTTAGTGGCATAAAACCCAGTTACAATATGAATTGCAGGCATAGTCAGATGGTATCCACTTCCATTACTCCTCTAAATGTTTAAAAGTGGTGAGATTGCTAAGGGGTCTTAGCTTCATGGTCAAACTATGTTCCATAGAATGTAGAGTCTGAACCATGACACACTATGTGGAATCTCTCATTCCACAATCCAAATGCTGCTTATTATTACTGTTATCACATGGCATTGTGTGTAGTATAGCCAGGAGATCCTAAGATTGTCTGGCAGCCTAAAGTTCTAGCTCTTTTACTGTTATGCACCACTAGGAGGTGGTTGGCTTCATGTGGAGGAGTGCGGAATCGAACCTGGTTCTCCAGATTAGAGTCCATTGCTCTTAACCACTACACCATGCTTGCTCTCATCCAAATGCTGTTAGTCAGGAAGAAGCTGTATTGAGATATATGGAGGCTCTTGCTTCATGCATTATATTCAATGAACAGCAAAGGGTAGGATGCGGTTCCAATGTCACCAGATGCAAAAGTTCTCCAAGGAAGCAGGTGGTATCAGCTAAATACAACATAAATCAGTAGCAGAGCAATATTATCTGAAGAAGTTCCAAATTACATTAACAGGCAACATTTGTCAATACACTAGTCTGTTAGAGGCAAACACTGATGATATTGCTGTTATTTGAATACTGGTGCAAAACAGTATGACTATATCCTGAATAAAAATCCAGTAAACACTGATGATATTGCTAACTGTTATTTGAAATACTGGTGCAAAATAGTATGACTATATCCTGAATAAAAATCCAGTCCTGAGGTAAGTATACACAGTTCTATAAAACACTGTTTCCAGACTAAATTCCATTACACTGGATGAGCAACAAAGAGCACAAGTTTCTTTTTGTTTTATTAATCTTCAGCTCTTTGGCAAAAGTACAGTATAAACTGTTATTTTTGATAATATGCCCCAGTAACGTGTGGCGATTACTCACAAGTGAATTCAATTGTCTAGATTCATTTTAGGAGTGTTATATTTCATAGATCTCCAGATGCAGAATCTAATCTGACAAGGCGTTAAAGAATTCCAAAGGAAGCATTTCAACTTATGAGTACTCAGGAAAGGCTGACTGATAAACAAGTAAAAGTATAACTATGAGTGTAATTAATCTGAGAATCAGCATTCCACACTGGCAGTATTTACAGAGCAACAAAGACAAATACAGTGAAAATGCCACAGAAAAACTCTGTCAAATTTGAAACATTAACACTTCTTCTAAGAAATCTTTTGATCCAAACCAAAGCAACAGCTTGGTGGTGTAAAGAATGTACCACCATGCTTGAAACAAAAGAAGTTCAGAAACAAGCAGTGATATGCAAGTCTAGAAGTTGGGTTTGTACCCTGTCAGAAAGCCATTTATTTTCTCTAAGCACCTGGATTATTTTACAGATATTGAACCTCCAAAGTCAAAGGTTTTGATTATTATCTTACAATATCTCAAGGAAAGTGAACGAAGTTAAGAGGAAGGTCAAAGCAACTTGCTGTTTAAGCCCCACCCCCAAAAAAATCTGTTAGACAACGCCTATCTAGATGAACACCACTAAAAAGAAAACTGTTGTGTTTTGGCACTCTCCAAGACAGAAGATTCTTCATTAAACAACCTGAATAAGGAAGGACAAAGGACTGTAAATGTGGAGAAATCCACTTTTAAAAACAGACCACCCAACAGCGTCTTGCAAAGGTCTGCTGATTCTGAATATTGCAATAAAACGCATCACCTGAATTTGGTAACACGTGGCAGAGCAACAGGAAGCAAAGTCGACATGTAACCGTTGCTGACAAGAGAAGACTTTTCTGCTATAATTTGTGTTTTTGTATGCTGAGTAATTATACATCCTTAGTACAAATTAGTCCATCTGTAATATGTTGTGACAGGCTTTCTACCACTAGGGATATTGGCTGAAACTCAGATGAACGAAGACCCCATATGTTCAATGCACTTGAATTCAATACTATACTTGGGTCTCATTGTGGCAGTCCTAGCTCTGGAGTATAAAACACCAAAGCCCTCCCCCACCATTTCAAAACTGGTTCTGCACTAGGATCTGCTATGAGAAATCTGCACAGTGTACCAAAATGCTTCATTATTTATGAGATAAAAAGCAGGGTTACAATTTGAGTCCATACTGGGAAAGTAAATTCATGTCCTCCCTCCACTGCATCAGGTCTGACTCTGATTTATACAATAAATCATGAAAAAGTACAAGAATGAGCTAGACTGAGGCTGTAGTAGAAAATGCCCTGTAAGTCTGTAAGCCTGATCTGAAGATCATGAAACATTATTTACTATTGAATTATAGATTTCATGTTAGATCAGTTTACAAAGATGGGGGGAAAGACCAAGGAAACATTAGGATAGTATCGATGATCCTATAAACTCTTGATGCACATGGAAGGATCACATGCACATGCACTAGGGTTGCCAGCCTCCAGGTGGGGCCTGGGGATCTCCCGCTTTTACAACTGATCTCCAGCTGCCAGAAATCAGCTCCCCTGGAAAAAATGGCTGCTTTGAAGGGTGGACTCTATGGCATTGTACTATGCTGAGGCCCCTCCCCTCCCCAAACCCCGCCCTCTCCTGGATCCACTCCCAAAGTCTCCAGGTATTCTCCAACCCAGGCCTGGCAACCCTAATGTGCACGTGCCCTCAGAAAGCAAGTACCCTTTGTTGCTTCTGCCGTACATGCTGAGAAACACAGAGGAATTTCAAAAACTGCTTATGATATGGCATTAGAGCTCAGAGTGAGGAAGATAAAGAACCACAGACGTACTTCTCTGAATCACAGGAAATGTATCTGCATGGCAAAAAAAGTATCACACCTGTGGCACTAATGCAACTATGTGTTGCATGATGCAAAACCCATATTTAAAGAAGTCTTCCTGAACATTGTAATTGCTCTACAGTCAAGAAAGTGTACAAAAAACTGATAATGCTCAAGAAAATACTGTCTCTCCAACTTTCACTGGACCACAGAATCTGGGCATGGGTTTACAACATTCAAAAGAGATCAGAAGAAATGCTTGACTTCATACAACGATAACAAATCCTTTTCAGTGCACAGTTTAAGAAATGCTGCACTGAAAGCTCTTTTTAAAAAACCACAATAGTTGCAACAGGTATTAAGAAAAATTGTAATTCTTACTTCCTCTAGTTAGGTCAAGGATCAAGTAGAGTGAAAAATGATTGGTGATCCAGACAACAAGAGAAGAAAAATGACTGCTGAGAAAGTACAGTTACCAAAGCCTTTACCAAGGTCAGAGTATGCTATAAATCGTTTCTGTGTTGGAACAGTGCCAGAGGAGAACCTCCCAAAGCTCTCTTTAAAAGAGTTCCCCCTTAGCAGAAACAGCAGCCGTCAATATCTTTTCATTTAGTTTGCAGAAAAATATTATATGATTTTAAATAAAAAGCAGAAAACAGAGCCCACACACATACAAGATGGATATTACTATTCAGGAACAGTCTGTCTTTCAAGCAGGGAGAGACAGAGAGGGTGAGTGACACATACGCTCTGTTGTACAGAGATTAGCTATGGAAGAGTAAGACGATGTGCACAGTGGGACTCTGTTTTATCAGCAAAAGGAAGGGAAAGAACCTCCTGAACTCATGGGGTATCTGTCATACCCAGCAATGGAAATCTTGTATACATGCTTCCAAGGCAGACACATCATAATAATGTATGTGAAAGCAGCACCTATAAAGTCACACACATTATCAGGAACATGCTGTAGTCCTTGGGAAGACAAAGCCCTAAGCACCGGGGCCCAAATCTGCTGCTTCTCTATGGTAAGAGACAGACAACTTGTTTCAATGGAAGCTCATACTTTTGGAATATTCACATGGGAGAAGATGTCTCACAGAAGACAAAGCTGAAACTTCCATGAACACAGATTTCTGCATTCAAAATATATCTTGCTCACTGAACTGGCCACTGCATTTTTTTTATGACTACTCTCCTCTGCTGAGATGCGCGGATCACAAGCATGGACTGCTAATTTGTACAGATCAGTACATTAAGCCAAAGTAAGTTTGTGTGCTCAGTTTTGGTGATAGTAAAGAAGTGAGATATGATTAGCAGTCTGTTTGGTTAAAGTGATGACTAAGTGATCCATATCGCTCAGCAACAACATTTTCTTCATTTAAGTAAATGCCTAACAGGTATTAAGCTAACAGGTATTTTTTCCAAATTCCTAACTATGGCTAAGAATTCACAGTAAACTAAGATATAATACCCAAAGTCTGAAGTAGGTTTGCAAACACTTGTTTGAACAATGTTAGTCATTACACCTGTAATGTATACGGGTAGATCTTAGTTTCACAAACTATACCACAGTTATATTATATGTACTGGACTTTTACCAGTTAAGGCACTAACTGAAGTTGGATTCCACCTTTTAGCACCCAGGTAAGTGCTACTCATTTGAAAGTATTACATCTGCACCACACCACAGTAGTAACAGCTACCATTAATTATGTTTTATCATTATATTTATATTTCATCTTTTTTCCATTATAGCACTTAAATTTGTCAGGATCCCCAGGAGGTCTGCTATTGAACCAACCCAAAATTTCTGTATTAGATTCAACAAAGGTTGCTGTATCATGTGTTGGGATTATTGCATGCATAACATGAAATTATTTGCTGGACAGCTCCCATTAAGTAAAGCCCTGAAAAAGTGTACCCCAAACTATAAATGTGACTAATTTTACTCCTGAAGTTCTGCTCTCCTAATTCTCATGCAATCCCCGGTATAAATAAGCTCACAAACACTACAGTGATTTGCAACAAGGACACTGACAGGGTATGATCTACTAAATCTATCTGTAGGGGACAGTATTATTTCCAATGCAAGCCTTGTAAATACAACTGATAAAACATCATGTCCTACTCTCTGTGTGCAGGTATGTAATATATCTTTCATAGCCAGAGAAAACTGAGAAATTTTTCTTGGATACAAAACCCCCTGACGTCCTCCTCAAGGTTCCCATCATACTGGATTTATCATAAAAAGAGCAAACATATCTCAGTGCTTTTCCCCCACCTGTCCTTCCAGATGGCCAAATGCCCTGTTAAATGATAATACAAAAGAAACCTCACCATTCTGACCCAAAAAATTCTCTGCATAACTATGTCTTAATTATTTGCTGCCACTTAGAAAAGCCAGCTTCTTCATTGACTGGTTCTATTTCCACTAGTGACATCGACCTCAACCCCCATGTTCTGACCAGTCAAACTGACCAAAGGAAAATTATACTTTAAAAGATGCCCTTTTTGAAAAAGAACGATTTCCTATGATGATGAGAGAATCCTCCTACGCTGTCCACTATTACTACTGTGAGTATATGAATGATGATCTGTAGACTCTCTCTAATCACTGGGGCCAGTTCAACAAACTCTCAATGCAGAGAAGTTTCAGTTATATTTCTCACTAGTTGTCTTTTTCTTCATTACATGTACTTGATTATGCCTTTTTTCTCTATTTGAATAACAGAAAGCATCATCAATATATCTAATTTTCAGCTTGGCCAAATCTGTAGATACATAATTCAGGATACTGGAGCCATGAACAAATGAGACTGCTCTTCCTATAAACCTGAGAAAAGGCCCGGGTTTGCAGGAAAACCTGAAATCCACCACCCTGAAAAAAGTGGGTTAAATCCCCCCTAAAAAAATAATAGAAGCAGTGCCTGCACCCTAAAGACACAAACACTCTCTGTGGCTATTGCTAGGCAACCACAACAGTATTGCCAGCTGAAACCCTGGTTTCTTTTATGAAAATGCAGGGGGAGGCGGCAGGGCCCTTTCCAGAAGTGTTTTGAAGGGAGGAGAAGGGAGGAGAAGACAACGACGAAGACGAAGATGACAAAGATGCAGCAGCAGAGGAAGCGGAGTTGGATTTATACCCCGCCCTTCACTCAAAGTCTCAGAGCGGCTTACAATCTCCTTCAATTCCTGTCCCCACAACAGACACCCTGTGAGTAGGTGGAGCTGAGAAAGCTCTGAGAGAACTGTTCTTTAGAGAACAGCTCTGAGAGAACTGACTGACCCAAGGTCACCCAGCTGGCTGCATGTGGAGGAGTGGGGAATCAAACCTGGTTCTCCAGTTTAGAGTCTGCTGCTCTTAATCGCTACACCAAGCTAGGTTTACCAGTAGGCCCACCAGTAACCACCAGGCAGCTTGAAGGAGGGAAAACTAAAGGTGTGGGGGGTAGAAATGAAAGTTGGTTGAGCTGGTGGGTGGGAAGGAGAGATGGAGACAGAAATGCTATGAGCCTATGAGAGCTTTTAGGGAAGAGAAGAGGAAATAGCAGGGGAGGGGAAATGAGAGGCTCTCCATAAGTCTTTATGGGTCCCCTGCTTACATCTTTCTATTGTGGGTGGTCGTAAAGGTTTCCAAGGTTCAAAATAGATGTAACATTGTAAAGTTCAATGTAACTTCCAATGTAAAAATGTTCAGATAATGTGACTGGCTTTAAGCCTAGTGCATACTGGGCAAGATAGAAGACCACAAATGTAGGGGTTGGGGACTGGGAAGAAAAAGGGTCTTGGCACCCAGAATAGATCCACCATAGTGATTTCCAAGAAGGATCCCTACCTTGGAGAAGAAACATCATAGGATGGCAATTATTTACCTCTGTAGAATAACCCACAGGAAGATATTTCAGTCAGTATCTGAAAACTCCTGTATATAAAAGTGTAATCTCAAATATCAGGTAGTCTGATTCATGACAATAATTTATTTTATTTAAAACTAGGAAGAATGCCCGTTGTGGAACTGAAGACAACGGGGCGCTAGCCTGGCCGCGGGTGCGGGTTGCCGTCTCCATCTGCCCCCCCCATGGCGAAGCTGGCCGTCCTGCCCCGCGCTGTCGAGGCTCTGGTGGGCCAAGGCGCCTGGCCTCGCCCCTCCCCCCGGCACCCCCGCCCACTCAAGGCACTGGCGGGGGAAGCCAGCCAGGCTTGCCCCTCTCCCTGCAATGGGCGTGAGTCTGGCTGGGCGCAGGGCACAGCCAACTTCCCGCCCCCCCCCAACTTGGGGAAGCAGCCTGCATTCCCCCTCACAGGGTCAAGGCCCCGGCGGGTCAAGGCGCCTGGGTTGGCTGCTCCCGCC
>NW_015167066.1:505238-513709 GCF_001447785.1 Gekko japonicus
GAGAAAGAGCCAGAGAGAGGGAGGAAAATGGCATCTCATGGGACTTTTAAGAAGACTAGCAACGTTTTATTCCAGGTATAAGCTTTAGTGTACAAGCACACTTTTTCTTCTTCAGAGACAAAGAGGGAGTAAAAGAGCCAGAGGGAGCACGCAAGAAAATGAGAGAGAGAGAGAGAGACCTGAGTTTATTCCAGGTATATGTGAGAGGGAGGGAGAGAGATAGAATCTCCTGTGTTTAAGACCAAAAGTGTTTTATTCCAGGTATAAGCTTTTGTGGGCAAGCACACTTCTTCTTCTTCTTCAGAGGGGGGGGAGAGGTAGAGGGAGGAAAAGACCCAGAGAGAGCACACCAGAGAGAGGGTGGAGAGAGTCCAATGGCACTTTCAATTTCTAACAGATTCGGGCGGGGGGGGACCTAACAGCATGGCTTGCATTCCTTATTAGTGAAAAGGAACAAGAGTATAGCAGCACCTTAATGTCTAACAAAATTTGTGGCAGGACACGAGCTTCCATGAATCACTGCTCACTTCTTCACATACAGCTGGAATGTGAGTCCATCTGTCCTTATACCTTGGAGAGTGATTTCAGATGCCAAATGACAAAAGCAGGCATTGGTAATGAGAGAAGAAACCTAGGTATCCATTCAGTCCAGGAGTTTGCATTGTCTTGAGCTTCGTGATCAGCTGCAATTCAGTAGTCTCTCTTTCTAATCTCCCTTTGAAATTCCTTTGTAAGAGAACTGCTACTCTTAGGTCAGCAACTGAATGCCCTGGATTCCTGGAAGGTTAAAATCTTCCCCCAGTTTTTTTAATGTTGTGGTTTCTAATAGTAGTAGAATGCGTAAGAGTCCAGGAGTACCTTTAAAGACTAACAAAACTGTGGTAGAGTATGTGCTTTTATGAGTTACTGCTGACTTCTTCAGACTTATTTCCACTTATTCTTTGCATCCTCCTGGACTGAATCCTCCTGTACCAAACTGAGACCTAGGTTTCCTGTCTCGTTACCAATGCTGATATCTCCATGCCTCTGTTTATCACAACAGTCCACTCACACCTGCTATTGCCATTCGGCATCTGAAATCATCTTTATAAAGTTTATATCTCTGGTACCCTGTGTTATATTTTATGGCACACATGGCCTGGCCCAACAAAGTGACATCTATGTCCGATCCAGCCCTCGTAACAAATTTCAACACCTCTGCTTTTAACCTATTTTTCTTATAGTTGGGACTCTGGTAAAGGAGCTTTTTTGTGGCCTGTTGGCTCCTCTTTGAAGCCTCCCCTTGATCTCCACAGATGTTTCTAGCCCTCATTGCTGCAAACATAAGCTTGAAAATATAAATAAAATATTAAAGGACTAGAAATTAAGTATGCACAGAAATAGCAAACACATTTTCTTGATTTCTGAACTCCATATATCAAGGCGAAATCAATTTTTATTGTACCTTTTTAATAAAAGCATTGTGGAATAATATCAACATATCTACCAATGACAGTTTTCCATGTACCATGCACATAAAAATACTGATCCGAAATAAAGTGAGCCCTACAAGTTATGATACACCTCTGATGTGACCACAAACACTGAACACATTGTTTATACTGCTGTGATAAAAACCATTCCCAGACTAGGAATGATCAAGATTACCATTATCATGCACTCATGGCTGAATGACAGTTTCTGCAGTGCTCTCCAAGTCCACGTTCAGCACTATTGCCTGAACCATGCTGGCTTGCAAATGTAAGTACCAGGTTAACAGAACGATGATGTGAATAATTCTAGTGTTATGAACATGCTGTATGAACTTACTTGGAGTGAAAATGCCCGTAGAGCAGGAATTGGAATTAAGGCAGCCATGAAGAAAGCAGTAACATTGCTGATGGATGTAAGGGCAACACTTGCCCCAGTGCGTTTCAAGCATTCTCCTGTTCTGTCCTGGAAAACAGAAGCAGCAGAAGATATGGAGCATGAAATAGCATGTAATGAACAAAGGACATGAGTGTTACATATTGAAATGCTAGATTTAACATGTCTGCTTGCATAGGTACAAAGAACACAGAAACTGGTGTGTGTGTGTGTGTGTTACAAATGTTACAAATTTGGCATATACTATCCAAGAGTTAATAAGAAAGACGTGTGATGACAGACAGAAGTCTGTCCCACCCCTGAAGGGAAAAACAACCACTCACTTGAGTGTATGGGAGTGCTACTCCAGTATCTAATCACCTTTGAGAAGGCAACCTTGGACTTCCTTGAAGGTCTCCCATCCAAACACTAACCAGGGAACCAGGGCCAGCCTCACTTAGCTTCTGAGAACTGACATGACCAGGCTATCCTGGGCCATCCAGATCAGGACAGGAACTAATATAGCTGTTTATAAAGATCGCAGTGACATTAAAAATTTATGAGCAAAATGAAATGTTACAAATTTGGCATGGACTATCCAAGAGTTAATAAGAAAGACGTGTGATGACAGACAGAAGTCTGTCCCACCCCTGAAGGGAAAAACAACCACTCACTTGAGTGTATGGGAGTGCTACTCCAGTATCTAATCACCTTTCAGAGGAGGGATGGAATGTTGGAGGGAAGCACAGCAGGGAGTTCAGTTCAGTTGTGCCTCAGGGAGAGAGCAGAGGGAGTTCTACCTCAGGGAGAAAGCACTGAGAGCTCAGGCTTGGCTCAGGAAAAGAGCAGGCAGAATGAAGGGTAGCTTCACTAACCTGTTAATGTTCTTTGAGTTGTCTCACTAACCTGTTAATGTTCTTTGAGGGGTGAACAAACATCCGGCAAAGAGCAGACCTTGTGCCATTTAGTCTGACTCTTGGGAAAGGGCAGGCTGGTGGGTATGGAATCCTGCGTGTGTGTGTGTGTTAGGATCCAACGTAGTGGCTAATTGGTAAAAGTCTGTTTATGCTAGAAAGCATTAAAGAAAACTGAAACTACTCTCTGAATTAATGTGCCTCAGCCAGGTTTCTCTTTTGTCTATCTAGAGACCTGTGCTGCTTATCTGTCCCTTAAAACAGACTTGTAAATAAATAAACCTTCTTTGTTGTTAATATATAATTCCTGCCACAGTGACCTCCATATTCTACTTGTGCACCATAAAACTTACCTCACAGCAGCAAACCCAAAGCCTAGACACTCGCTACCTTTAGAACACCTGGTAACTGAGGGGAAGGTTTATAGTTTAAAATAAACCTGCATCCCCCAAAATCATAGGAGGCTGTGTGGGTCCCCTCAGTTGACAGAAACGGCTCATCACAGGACTTTACAAGGCTTAAGCAGAATGCAGAGCTTCAGTAAAATATTTTACTAGTACATCAGATTTTATTTTTAATAATTTTCAGAAAGGTCCCATGCAAAGAGGGAGGTAGAAATGGGTACAATTACTATGGTATCACAAAAGGGCATTACATATGTCCATTAAGAAGAGAAAAAGTTAGTTATAGAATTGATAATGTCTAGGAGTGGTCATTTATATCTACATCTGTACTGATTTCTACTCAGGCCCACAAACTGTTTTGCATAGACACTATAACTCATACACAACAGCAAAGGAGAAACCTAAAGGTGTGGGAATAATAGGCTGCCAGCAGAATTAAAAATCTATTCTTGTATAAAGTATTTTCCCATCTGGATACTCTTGACCTGGCTTTCTGAGCTGTCAGGGGGGTTCTTTTGCCTAAGCCTTGTCCCTGAGCTGCAAATCTGTATAGGTTCCTTCTCCCCTCTCACGATCAGGCAGAAGTGAAAATGTTTGGATAAGAGTTGGCTTCACACTGGACTAAAAGTTTCTTTCCATAGCAGCCCACTTATTCAGTATCTCCCTGTCCCCTCCAAAAACTTATAAGAAAATTTTGCTTTAGTTAATTTCCTTTGCCAAGAAAAATGTTAGAGAGTGTAATGTGATAAAGTCTGCCTGCACCATTTCAGAAATATTTAATATATGTCTGTATAATGGAAAGGCATTATCTAGAGTTGAAAGTGTTCTTTGGACCTAGGAAAAGGCTCCCTTGGGGCGCTTAGAAAGACAATTTGGTTATTACGTAGCAAGCAATACTAGCACTTTCTTGCTTATTTAATAAGTGTTATCAAATTTATTATGGTGTTACAAATGATAGGGTGAGGAAGAAGCCACCATGCATAGCATTAAATCTGTATATACATTGATCCAATAGGATAACTACAGACAAATGAGCTGGGTAACTTTCTCAGACATTTAACTCTTCTTAAACTATTACCACCAATAAAAACCACATTAACAGCTTTGTACTACATTAATTTAGAAAATAATAAGAAAATGTCGTACTCCAACTTGATGTACTATTTTCTTTTGGTTATAGAAAGGAGTTTCCTTCCTCCCAATCAGGTAAGCAGGAAACACAAGGATATTATTGCTTTCCATTGCCGTTTATGGACTGGTTTGTTTGCCTAGGAGTGCAATCCTGAACAGCTACATCCTTCCACATCTATTGAGGTGAGGCTTAGAAGGATGTAACTCTGCTTACGAAGACACTGTTGGGCACTTGAAAGTATTGGTTTGCAAGTATCCTTCATTCACACTATTTCAGCATTTACAAGTCTGGGAACACATTTGTTGAGAAAATTGGTTGCATCGCCAATTTAAATGAGGCTTCATCATTAACACCAGCAGAGATCTGCCATCTGTACATACAATGAAAGCCATAAAACAAACTATTTTCCTTTTCTTTAAAAGTATTTAATGGGAATAAAAGATATAGTTTATAACTGTGTTTTACTGGCTGCGGTCACACGTGCTAAATAATCCACTTTCAATCCACTTCCAGTGCACTTTCCAGCTGGATTTGTACTGTGTGAACTGGAAAAATCCAATTGCAAAGTGCCTTGAAACTGGATTATTTTATGTGTGAGACCGCAGCCACTGTGTTGAAACTGCCATCTATTCTTTGTACCACTAACTGTTGGAAATTTACTATATACTGGCATTTTGCTATTTCTTCACTGTCTGCCTGCAAACTCCAATTCCTCTTAATTCTGTTATGCTTTATTGTGCTCATCAATTACTTCCAGTAGTTATATAGCCAGCCCAAAACTGATTTAGATATCATTGGCATTACTCATTACAAAGGCTGCAGTCACACACACTAAATAATCCAGATTCAATCCACTTTCAATGCACTTTCCAACTGGATTTTGTCAGTTCACACAGTAGAAATCCAGTTAGGAAGCGGACTGAAAGTGGATTATTTAGTGTGTGTGACTACAGCCAAACAGTAATATATTTGGTTATAAAGCTCTAAAAATACATGTAAGGGGGTTTTTTTTACTAGTAAATATTTATGTAAAAAACTATTGCTTTTCAATAGTGATAACAAAATACTTGCCATTTGTTGCTATGAAAAACATCAAGAACTGACTTAGGCCCCGGTCACATGGGAGGATTTGCCATGCGAGAGGGATGGATCGGGGGTGCATCAAACGGGCACGATCACACCGCAACATCTGGGAAGTGGCATGCACCTGTCCCCAATCCGTCCCTTCCGGGCAAAACTGTGCATCAAAAAAACCCCCTAGAAAACACTACTACCTACCTGAAAATCTGCTGCAGGGACGGGCGTCTGATCGCCGGCGCGCCCATCTCTCCCGCAGCATGCGAGGTCCTGCCGAACTGTGCATGCACATGCATGCGCAGCGGACTGGCCTCACTCTCCGGTCCGTGGCTTCCTCCCTGGCAGGACCTGCGTGGCATCTGATTGTGCCTGGCAGGACCTGCGTGGCAGCTGGGGGGATCTGTCTGATCCCGCCGCTGCGCGTCTCTTTTGGTGCGGCTCAAAAAAGCCACGCTTTGGCCCCACCTATTTTCCCCAGTGTGACCGGGGCCATAGAAGCTCTCTTGTCCAAAGGCATTTGATCCTAGAAATGTCAGTTGGGACAAAAAGTTAAGAAGAAATGATTAATCTTAG
This sequence comes from Gekko japonicus, assembly GCF_001447785.1. Taxonomy (NCBI): domain Eukaryota; kingdom Metazoa; phylum Chordata; class Lepidosauria; order Squamata; family Gekkonidae; genus Gekko; species Gekko japonicus. The sequence continues at coordinate 511,184 of NW_015167066.1, forward strand.
ACACCTGCGTTACATACATAATCTGTCTCTGAAAGAGTGATGAGTTGCCACAAATCTTTCCCCTTTACCTCAAATGGAATTCTCTTGTTCTGCCCAGTTTCACTAAATGCATGTGCCAAAAGAAAGACATCATCAACACCAACTCCTAGAGCAAGAAAGGGTAAAACCTACATAAAAAGAGAACAAGGACAAAGAGTCATACGAGGCTTATGATCAATCACAAACCCTGAATATTAATGAGGTAATATCTCATATTGTATATTTTCATTCCAGGATAACTGTTGACACCTTTCTTAAAGTTTAAAATATTTGTTAGGCTCATTCTTCCCCCCACCCCCTAAAAATATAAATAAACATGAACAGCTGATAGATATCAACAGCTAAAAAACATAAACATAATTATGTAGCTGCTAAAATTTTCTTTTAAAATAGCAGCAGAGTAAACCAGCATCAAACATCCACTGAAGTACTTTATATGTCTCTTATGAGTGAAATCCCAGGTCTATCTGAATACAAAATATTTGTGATCTTGTGACATACATTACATTTATTTTGAAAGAGACGCTTCTTGTTCATTTACTATTTTCTAGTCAGGAGGAGGGAGCACATGAGCCAAAGGCCATTTTGCCTGGTTCAAGGCCATCCTCAGTTCTTGGCAGAGCAGAGATTTAAGCCCAGCTTTCCCATATCCAAACCCCACACCTCAATAGTTATCATTGCAAAGGTTAGACCATAACCAGTCACTTTCATAATAAAGCATACTGTAGGCCCATTTTGTGCCACATATGCTGCTGGATGCTTCCAGATATACGAAATACATAAATACATGAAACCTTATATCACCTTGATCTATCAAGGTCAGTACTACCTACTCTGACTGGCAGCAGCTCTCTAGATTTCCAGTAGAGGTCTGTAATATCACCTAATCCCTGATTCTTTTAATCGGTGGTTGCTTCCACACAGCATTGGACTCTGCACCACCCCTGCACCCCAGCAATCATTCATTTCTTGGATTGCTCTGTCCTCACTGTAAAATCTCATTGTTCATAATACTACAATGCAACAACCGTACAACATTCAAGGATGTTAAGACGTAGCTGGAGACGTCACCAACTGAACCTGGGGCCTTCTACATCCAAAATAGATGCTCTGTCCCTGTGCCATGGCCCTTCCCCTAAATCCAAGATGAAGCTGAAGCACTTCTACCTGTGTGAAATATAAAGATCCCACAGAAGCACACGCCTCTTTCAGATAGATATCCCTAATATTCACTGAGAGTTTACTGTCATACTTTAAACATATTAAGAGTTTGTTTGACTACCCAAAACTCTTGCAGCTATAATATCCAAGCTTTGGTAAACTTTACATTTCCATAACAACACCCCCCCCCAATGATTTATATTGACAAATGAACTGGCCTGACTTTTAATGTAACCATCACTGAATTGTTCTTTAATACCTGAGTTGTGGCAGCATTAAAGGAAATCCCAATCAATGAGCACAGACCCAATCCTGCAGCTACTGAGAGTGCAACCAACAAGACTCCTGCCAGCCCCACGGCACCCTGGGACTTAGCACAATCCCACCGCAACATGGTTAAACAGGCATAGGCAAGCTACGAACAGAGAGAAAATAATATTAAAAAAAACAAAATATAAGTAAGCCGCATTTTATTTTTTTCATTCCTTGCCAAACACTCCTACACAGAATACACTTTACTAGGACCTAAGCTTGTTACTGAGACGCAGCCGTGGTTCCAATGTCATCTTGCCCAGTCTTCCCCCTAGATGAGAACCTTAGCTCTACAGAGTCTCACAAAAACAATTCTTCCACTCTGCTATCAGGCAGCCCTCCTCTGGAAGTAACAGAGGTCAAGCATGCAGCCCTGAGCATGCAGAATATGTGAACCACAGCCCCTCCTCAGATATATATATAGCACACATAAACTTGTAACCTATAACACAGTTTAAATCTGTTCAAACTACCACAAGAATGGTTTGTATACTGGACTGCTATAAAATAGCTCAGAAGCACATTATGAAGAACTAATCATTAATTTTACCATTATTGGGTGGTGAAGGAAAGTACCATCAAGTTGCAGTCAACCTGTGGCAGCCCCATAGAGTTTTCAAAGCAAAAGAGGAATAGAGGTGGTTTGCCATTCCCTGCCTCTGTGTATCAACCAGGGACTTCCTTGGTGGTCTCCCATCCAAATACTAACCAGGGCCGACCCTGCTTAGGTTCTGAGGGCCTGTGAAATCTGGCTAGCCTGGGCCATCCAGGTAAATATAAAACAGTTCACAAGCACATTACGAACAACAAATCATTAATTTTACCATTAATAGGTAGCCACTGGCAACTCTGATAATGCTGACATCAGAAAATGACTTTAGGATGTCCTCCAGAGTAGTTGTAGTAAAGGAAAGCACCTTCTGAGTAGAGTTTTGTGCAACACTCTGATGAACAACCTGCGAGAAGAAGATTGAAAGAGTGATCTCCTAATGGAGAAGAAAATAAGGCATTCCT
>NW_015167066.1:513726-514724 GCF_001447785.1 Gekko japonicus
ATTCCTGCAGTAGATAGTATGCATGCGCACACACTTACATATTATACATTAGACCCCTCTACAGTGTGTGTCACTGACCCTTTGTTACATAATTGCTGTACTTGGTACAGAAGCACAGTTGGCTGCTACAGATCAAATAAGAACATGTGCCTCAGAGGGGAGAGAAAAACAGCAACATTTAAAATAGCGCAACTGAAGAAGGCTCATCGCTCACTCTTCCCTGCTGCTCCCCCCCCCCAACCATTCGTCTACAACTGATTTGTTGTTATATCAGTTGTGCCTCTGCTCTAAAACAACAAGTTCTTAAGAGCAGTCTTCTCTTTCTTCATTGGCTGGACATTTTAGAGAGGTCAGAAGCAACTCGGCAGAGGTCAATGTCTGGGAAACAAAGGCCAGATAGTGTCACATGACCTCACCAATGGGACTGCAGCTGTGAACAGATTCTATGGCTAGCTAATGTTTTCCAGACACCTTTGCTGAAAAATCGCACTGACCAAGTGTTTTTTAAAAACCAGCCTAGCTCTTTCAGCAACAGTAGTTCACTGCCAGATCAACTAAGTCAGGGAAGCATACCACATTTTAAAATCTGTGTATTAGACGAGAAGCGTATTTCTCTTTAATGCCAATTGCATCACAAACAGCAAATCCATTTAAATTGAAAGAATAATTTGGAATTCTGAATAAACCAGGAGTTCTAAAGCAAAGACAATGGTTTAAATTGGGGAGACTCCCAATCCACCTATCAGTTCAAACTAAGAGGTGTCACAATGCTATAGCCCACACAACATATACTAGCATTCACCAAAAGTGTTTTTAAAAATTTGTTCTCCAGGCATGCTTCTATTTTACCTCAACATACATCCTCTGCCAGGCTTCCAAAATTGCAGCTGCTTTGTCTTCATTCCAGTTGATATGTGAAACATAGTCATAGCCCTTGAAGTGTTCATACATTTGCTTAGGAGTCATTAACTGAAACATGGTTTGTAAAGCCTGGGCAG
>NW_015167066.1:514759-535924 GCF_001447785.1 Gekko japonicus
AAAATTCTTCAGGAAACCATGCTCATTGCATGGTCACTCAAATGAATGCTTTAAAAGGAGCTTAGTAATCACTACTGCTGCTGGTTGAGACAGACAATACCAGGTTAGACGGACTTTAGAAGACAGATTTCTCTGTTTGTATCTTCAGTCTTCAATTCTACCTAAATAACTGGCACATACTGAAGCTGAAATTTAAAAGATGGTAATGCCTCTAAAACTGACTAGGTACAGATGCTGTGGAATTTGAGATGTTACTATTTCCTGATTTACATATTGCAGGGATAGCCACCTTCTTGGGGGGGGGGCTCTATCCTTCAGATACAATCGGGAGGGGGGGAATTAACCACATCACTAATGAAGATGGCTTCAATGAGCACTTAAAACTTCCCAAATGCACCCAAGTGGCCAAATGGGAAGACTCTGAGGAATGTGTGTCCTAAAGAGTCAGCTAGCAATGGTTTTTTGCTTTTCCATACCATGCACAAGGTAAGATACAAGGATGAAATACTTGTTTGCCTTCCCAATTTTTTTTGCCATATGTCAGCTGACTATGTCTAGTGGAGTTACCATTTCATAGTAACATAATAACCGTGTGTGGTTTTGTTTTTGTTTTTTACAAATACAGAAAGCTCATGAAACTAATACTTTCAAATGCTATATAGCAAGACTGCTTGTTCAAGAAAACGATGAAATGCTGAGGGAATATGCTTTCTTGTGTTGGAACCTACCACGTGCAACAAAACCTCCCCTTCACACGAGGCACTGGTTTTCATAGCAGCTAGTTTATAAAAAGTAAATAGAGAAGATGCACCAGGCCAGAATTTATTATGATTCTTGGAACACTTACCTGACAAGTTTCCCAGTACCATTTTTAACCGTACCACCAATAATCAGTTCTTCCTGCCAATGCATGTATTTTTTGGACAACCCATAGCATCCTCCACCTAAAACAAGGGCCACATCAAGAGGCTAAAATAGAAATGAAGAGGTTATGGAACCACAGTACTATAGGAAACCGCAAGATAATCCAGTTAAAGGTGCACCAACATTAATTTGGGGACCCAGGAAAACCAAGTTTGCCAGTCCCTAGAAAGATATATATTACCTGCTCCTGGAGCAAGCTATGGAGAACACAGGGAAACGCCAAGAAAACCCTCTCAGTTAAACCACACTTTCCAGTATCAAATCTGGCAGTTGGGAATAACTGTGGATTTCTCCACGTTCCCACCACATTGTCTAGGAAGCAGCGGAAAGCCAGAACATATTCAAGCAGTGGAAAGCAACAAAGCCCAGCATAATCACATAGGTGGGCCATGAGCAAAGCAAGTGAAGGAAACTATTCTTATTTTCTGAAGCTTCAGACTCTAAATCCTTACCCTAGAAGTATGCTCCTTTGTTAACCCCCTACAGAGTAACCAACCTCATTCTTACTGCAGTGTAAAAGAAGTGCAGGATGCAGATCTTTTCATATCCTGCAGAACACAACACTTTGAAATATCATATAGTATAATTCCATCCTTACATGATTCAGTTAATGTAGCCATTTTACACTTTATTTTGTCAAACATGGTGTTCACTATTCGAACTGTGCAGAAAATGCTTATGCTACAGATGTCTAGTCAGACAACTGAGAATTTTCTGAAAGTCCTATCTGGCTTTTTAAAAAACTGTACATAATATAAATCTAAGGGTATACTTAAATGATTTCAGGAGTCTGAGCTCTTAAAAGTGTGTGAAGATTTAAATTTGCTGAAAAATAAACTTTTCAGACGGCATGAAAAAATATGTAACCAGCTCTCTTAAAATCGTTCCTTTCAAAACAGAGTAAAAAATATAAATGTTGAATTATTGGAAGGGCATAATAAGCAAGGTAATGTGACAAGCCTGGGACTTGGATGGCTAATAAACCACAGCTAAACTGATTTCAAGTATTAGACTAACAGTGCAATCCTAAGGGAGGGGGGGCCTCAAAGCGCTCAGGGAGGAGACTGACCCATAAGCCAGCATATCTCCAAGATAGGCCAGCGTAAGGGCCAGTTACAACAGTGCAAGCCCCCAGCACCTCTCTGTAGCTCTCAGGTGCTGGTGGAGGCTCGCAGCAGCCACCCAATGGCACAACGGAGACATAGGCCCCTGTGCTGATGTGGTTGTGGGCAGTTTCAGGAGCGTGGCCAGAGCTAGTTGGCTCCCTGAGCCCTTTCAGCCTGGAACGCCCCCAGCAAAAAACACTGTGTGGCCCAGGTGTCAATCAAACCGAAAAATCAAGTGCTTCCCCCACTGCTGCAACCATGCCCATTGGCCAACAGGAGCTCATAATGTCTACTACAGGCTTGACCAATCACCTCACTTCCCCGGGGTGGCCAAGTCCCTCCCAAGCACCCAATCGCAGCCCCCTCCACCCTACAAAAACCACAGCTGGGACATCTTACAACTCAGTTGTTAGGGCACATGGCGTGGGACTCTGTCTCAGAGCTCCCTGCTGCACAGACTTAGAACAAGCAGCAAGGCATTTTAGTAGTGGGGAAGCACAGAGAGGGCACATAGCACCACAGAGCGAGCACTATGTGCTAACACCCAACGAGTAGAGCAAAGTCCATACTCTGTGGCTGACCTCTCCCATTTCAGAATCCTAACAGGTACCCCACCTCTAGAGGCTTGACCCAACGGGACACCCACGCACTGACAAGTATTAGCAACGGCAAGGATCCCAAACCTGCTCCCCCATTTCCTTCGCTTGGGGCCAGGACAGTCCTTTATTACTTAGAAACTGAACAATGTGTAACTACTGGGAACGGAGGCTTTTAGGCTATCATATGAAATTTAATTATTTCTACAAAATTTGTGTTCATTCATAAACAACTTACTTTGGTTGAATTTTTGTTAGGGGCTGTGGTAGGACAGTCAGGATCTTCAGGATTCAGGCAAGGCCGGTCCATATACCCATGACCAACCTCAGCCTTGTTCAGCATTTCTTCCCAGGTATCTACCTGGGAGTTTATTTTCTTTAACTCTTCTAAGAATTCCAAAGGGTCAAAGTTGGTCCACTGCAAAGGGAGTTTTCCTCTGTAAAAAAAAAAGGGAAATAATGATGAAAAAGCATTAACAACCTTCACACTAACATGTGAACACTCCCCTCCTCCCCTCTCCTGTACATATCCATAGTCAAAACATGTCCTGCATACAATCCAGCCCAAATATTTCATTTGAAGGCTATAATCCTAATCACACTTCCTCATGAGCAATCCTCATTGAACGTAACCAAATTTACTTTTGAGCAAACATTTTAAAGATTTTGCTATATGGTTTTAGTGGATAGTTAGTTTTTTGGATAAACTCTATTTTGAAGATGGTCCAGAAGGTCGTCCAAGTTGCATCTTAAGCCTTGTTTTCAGACATTACATTTCTTATCCATGAAAGCCTAAGGCTAGGTCCCTTTGCACGCAGTCAGGGATACAAGAAATGTAATATCTGAAATAAGTGGGTTTTTTTAAAAGGGAAGTGATTATTGGTATGTTAATTACATGTGTTTTGTTTTGTTTTTTAAAAACAAAATATAATCAGTCTAGCAACAAATATACATTGTACTGGCCTTCAGACACATGAAACCAAGGAGGAGACAAGTTCACAGTGTGATATTAGTGACAGCAAGTCTTTTAACATAACCACAATACAGTTTGGATCTTTAAACGTTTCTAAACACAACTGAGCCCTAACTGGGCTATACACATTCCTTGAGCTTGGAAATCAAGACACATACCCTTGGCTCTTGCTGCTGCCACTATCATGAGTATCTTTGCCACTTCTTCCATACACCCCCCCTTGCACACACACACTTTTGATTCTGTGATGTTGATAGACCATAAAGGCTTTTGGCTGCCTTATTTTGTGGTTCAGACTACTGTATCTGCTTAACCAGGCTTGAGTCATTATTCAAACTCTCCCAACCAGAAAACACAAACCTCCTTATTCCCCCAACTAAAAAACACTACGCTGAAGGTTAAGAGATGGCCATTGCAAATTGCTTTTACAGAGACATACAAACCAGGGCAAAGACAATAAACACAAAAGCTAATTCTTGCATAATTAACCAAAATGTCTAAACTGATTAAAAATTAACTCTTTGATGAACACATTATGGTGCATATAACAATCTCCCAAAAGGGATACCTCATGTCTCTGAATGATCTGATAAACAAAGGATTAGTTTCTCCCTGAGATTTTTTGAACAATTTAGTACGACAATTCATTTGCTTACATCTAAAGAGAAGTCAAGTGGTCAGTACATTTATTTTATTCAACACATTTGGATTTAAAGAACAAAGAAAACAATGCTTATTTTCTAAAAAAATATTGACAAGCACGAAAGGTGAATACAGCTATCATTATAAAAAGGGGTGGAACAGTTTTGATACAGATTTATTACATTGCAAGACATTCAAAGTAGAGAACGAACATTCAGACAACTTCTAGCATTCTTAGAGTGTATGCCTATTTTTATCTTAGAAGGCAATAGTTCTTTTCTGTCTCTTATTTTCAGCTTTCTTTTACACAATATGATATATTCTTTGCAAAGTTACTTTCTATCCATGTACACAGACGTGTAAAAATCTGAGATAGCATGAGTAATACACAAACCGTCAGAGAGCAGACACAACAGCAAAACTCAGGACACATATTAGAGGACTGTGATTTTTTTTCAGGACACATTTGAGAATTGGGCTTTTTTCTCAGAAATATATGTGCTTGCTTGCTTTCTCATGCTATCATTTGTGTAACTTAACACATAGAAGACTATTGTAGAAAACAGCCAATTAAAATCCTGATTATATATCAATATTAAACTTGCTTTGATTTTTAGTTAGATCAAAATTATACTCAAGGTTACAAATGAAATTTACATCCAATTCAAATGCTTACAAGTGTTCTTCCATGTGGAATGGTCCAACCATTTCCATGCAACCAGATGGAGAAAGCAACATCTGGCCCAGCACCTACTTTTGGTGGCTATTGACATGACTACAGTAGCTGACAACTATACTACTCCTTTTACATATGGCTGGCAAGCCAACAGTAGTATTTGGAGCTACTGTTGTTTTTTCTTTTAGATACCTCCATTACTGAGGACAGAGACTTACAAATGCCTCTGTGAGCCCTAAAGTTTTGTGACAACAAATAAAGAGGAAGAGAAACCTTCAGAAATATAAACACGTACGTGCATGCAAGTATCACACACGTGTCTAATAGTTTATTGCCAGGGCAGCATCAGAACATGTAAAGTGCTACCATACAGCTTAAAATAATGTACACTGTAGATAACAACAACAACTCTGTACTTACGGAAGATATGCAGTCCCTGACTGTAACTTTGCACCATCCCAGAAGCAGTCCAAAGGTGTGATAATTAAACAAGGATAAAGATGTTCTATGATCTGTCAAAGATAGAAAAAATATATTCTAATTAGGAAACCAAGAGCTCAAGACAGATTGTTATTGACAGAAAAAAGGGTGGGGATGGGGGAAGGGACATAAACGAAACATATGGTCTCTACCTTGTCCATATAACCAGCTTCTGTGATAAGTTCCCCTGATTTATGACATAAGTGTTCCAATTTCCATTGCCTGAAAAAAGAAAAGCAAGTAAACATCAACACTTTTAAAAAGACACATCAAACCATATATTTTCCATTTGCATGTAAATGAATTTGTTTTGGGGAAACTGCAGAGCACACATATATTTTCCATTTGCATGTAAATGACTTTGTTTTGGGGAAACTGCAGAGCACAGAGGAAAGGAATTCTGAAATTCTACATAATATGGGTCCTATAATGCAACAGCCGGGGAAAAATGGCATTTGTTTGTTATGGTGAACATATAGGTACTGATATGATTGGACAAACAGCAGCTCCATGTGGTCACTGTAAGGGCAGGAAAATTGCACAGGTTACAGCCTCTCTGCACTCCCAGTACCTTGTGTAGCTGAGTCCTAACACTTTGAGAACAGGTCTTGAGGTTCACAGGAATAGCGGTGAACACCATTTTTGCATATGTCTGGGCCTAATGATTCCTGGAAAAGGGGCAGGGTTGCTGTTTCCCCTCATGGAATTCAGGGTGATGTACACAGAGGTCCCGGGAACTTTCCCATCCAGGTACTAGCTAGACCCAGATCTGCCTAACTTCAGCGAGGTTACTGTATCGTATGTTTTCCTAACTTATCTTGGAACCAAATTAACTTTTTTGTAACCTGCTGCTTGGATCATCTTGAATGCTATTTTTAGGCTCTGTTTTTTGGTTGATGCACCTTTTATTTACCACTTGTGCCATACTGCACTTTGATATGCTAACTGGCAATTGCAGCTGGATACAATGTCCCAATTAGGCTTATTTTTTCAATTAACACATTAATTTCTTTGTCCAGAGACCATCCATTCATATATTTTAAAAATGACAGAACTTATTTCATTTCAGCCCCTCATAGTTCCCAAATACTACCATCAGTGGATTTTGGAAAGCCATGTGCAATAATGCTGACAATCATTCAAGGAGCCATTGTCTTACCAATGGACGAATGAAAGGGGCTTCTTGCTGCTTTGATTTCTAGTCATGTATTTAGTCAGACTTTGTCACTTATTTATCTTGAATGTACTCTTTGAACTTGCAGGATTACACACAATAAAGGCTATAGGAGCAGATCCAAAATCATACTATTGTCCTGAGTTAAAACCTGCCACAAGCCAATATTTACATATATCTGCAGTCCAACAAATTCCAAACCATAAATTTTTTTTAAAAAGTTATAAGTTCAAAGGTAGACATTCTGTTTTCTTTTATGTCAACTAGTAAATGACAGTTAACATATTGTATAGGAGGATATGTTTTATTTTCTCAAATATTTTGTGTCTTTAAATATTTTTAATTAGAGTTAGCAACTGGAAGTTTCTGGGTCAAATCTGTCCATTAAACAGGCTACCCATTTCCAATCCCAGTTGCTATTTTAGGGGCAAAATACCTATAAAGTATATTTGCTCCAAGAGCATTTCAGTATTCTACTCCCTAATAGAGAGCTACTAGCCAACAGCGTGAGACAGAAAGCAAATGCCAGCCAATTCAAAGTAGGCCTGTTGCTACAAAAAATATTTGGACTGGTTGCTACAACTAGAAATGTAGTAATTGGCTTGCTCCTTTCAAGTACTTGCAATGGAACTGAAAGAGAATGTGACTAAGAAGAAAACAAATAAGAAGCTATACTGTTTTAAAAAAGAAACTAAGCTGAATCAAGAGGTTGACATCTTCCAACTTTATAAGACTTCTTACTCATGAGGAAGATTGGTGAAATGAGTGTAAAAACCGGTGTGCTCATCAGGATATGATTATGTTGGACTTTGCTTTGTCTATGTCTGAATTCTTTTACCATATTGTAAGATTAATAGCTTCACAAATCGATGCTTATAAAATTATTAAATGTATCATTGTTAATTTTACCACAGTGGTTTTTGGTCTGTTGGCATGTATCTGCACACTGTGACCCCCTTCTTTGGCTTTTTTGGAGTTGAGATACTGGCTTTTTTGATAAACTAGTGTGACCATGAAAAAAGTAGCAAAAAACTGCATTTCCATTTATTGTACCTCTACTATAGCATCAGAAAGAAAACTTGCACAGAAAAGCTATGCAAGATGTGTGTGCATCTGAAGCTCACGTACCTCACATACATGAGTTCTATTTCTGGAATTTCAGTGGAAATATTAAAAAGTAGAAGTACAACATACATTTGTATCTGATTGTTAACACTTCCTGAGATGTCCCAGGTTAATCTTAGCTTGGGAAATAATAATGATAATAATAATGGTAATGATAATGATGATACTACTACTACTACTACTACTACTACTAATAATAATAAAGCAGTTTTCCACTACACCCATCCCATCTTACCTGTTGTACATATACACATGTACCCTGCTGGCTTGAAGTGCAGAATCAAGGTGCTGTCTGAGTGCTTCTGTTGTTAGTACATTAGCACCATCTTCTTGTGGTGTCTGAATCATGAGTTGGGGATTAAACATAGCCTCTTCTCCAATCTTCTGGCGCGTGTAACTTAACTCCCGACTCACTCGTCCACCAACTGACAGACAAATATTTACAACTTGGGATCAGCCAACAATAACTTACTCTGGATTCACATTCTAAGAGCTCACAGGCCACCAATAAACTTTCCCATATGCATGGAATGTTCTGTAGCCAGCTTAAAGCTGAAGCGACCTTCTAGTGAGCTAATTTCATCAACAGACCAGCAAAGATATACATTACCTTTACTGTACTTTTTTAAAAAATCATTGTTCCAAGTCCACAAACACAGCACATGCATCTTAAATTGATTCTTGTTACTCACATGCTCTTTCCATATCATACCAATATTTCCACATGTACAAAGTTTATTAAAGAAAGGAAGAAAGAAACCTTTTCCTTACAGACCAGACCAAATATTTCTATGTTACAATTTCTTACACTTGTATAAACAGTCTGCTGCAACGGCATATTTCAAGATAAATGGCTTCAATTTACACTCTTCTCCTAAATAATTTGGCAATGGCAGAAGGGGAAATGTTTATCTTCCATAAAAAAGGGGTAGGAGGGGAAAAGTAAATGAGCATTAGTGTGTCTTGCTGCTGCTAGTTAAAACATAAAAATACTGCTAAGTTAGGGTCATATAACAACATGCAGTTTCAGAGGAACAGAATCTGCAGCATAGAAGCAATCAACTAGACTAGAACTCCAGTGTATTACTATGTACAAAAATAAGGATTCCTATGCAAACTAAGTCTTAAAAGAGCAAGAAACACGGTAAGGCCATTTGTCCCAAGAAATGCTAAAGAGGAGGAAATGAAATACTAGTGCAGCTTGGACTAAGGAAACTCAACTAGTAGAAGAATGAAAAACAAACTGAAAACAGTAAGGAATTGAGTTATATTCCAAAAGAGTTTTAACAACCTTTCTAATACCTCAATTGAAAGGGCTACACCAGTGTATCTCAGAGATGTACTGATGTATCTCAAAGATAGACTGGAGACTAGTATAATTACTACACCAGCACAGAACTGGGCAGCATCAAGGAATTGTAATAATTTGTAATAGAATCCTGATTAGCAGCAGTGATGCCATACTAACATTGACATGCTACCAATACTAGGTTCTTAAAATGGGGCTGCCCATGTCACAAAGGCTTGGATTCAAAGAACCATGCACACTGTTCTAGACTTACACCGGGGCTTCCCCACCCTTCCTTTCTTCTTTCTGCAGTCCCTTCCCACCTCTTGAAAATTCACACCTAAGGATCAGGAAACCTTCCAGAAGATCATGCACTGCAGGATACTGGAGATGAAGGGGTACAACCAGTGGCATCCTCCATGCACCTGTGAAAGTGCACATGGCATCCACGCCCATGATTTCAAACGGCAGGACATAACTATCAAATATTCTATAAATTCTTGGCTTACATATCATATCATATGCTATATAACCATGCTACACACACCATTCCTTTACTGGAAATATTAGTGATTTATTCCATTACAAAGAATGAGTTGAAGAAAGCGTCAGCTTTTCTTTTCCATAGCCCAAGACACATTAATGTACCAGTCACAAAGACAGAGAGCACTTTTTAGAAGTGCTTTGTACTTATAACACAAATGTAAAGTCAGCTTGTGTAAAAAATGCATGCTTAATTCCTCTTCCATGTTCTATTCCTCACTGAACATTTACACATAGTACAAACAACATATGAAGCTCAATTGTGCCTTTTTAATGTCACATGTTCAAAGAAGCTCACTGGGACATTTGTGGCCCATTTAATATTTGCAGCAGACCTCCCCTCCCCACATAATCACATCCTGAAGCCTGAGAAGTCACTAGTGGATAGGTAGAAATGATATGCAGACGTGGCCTATATGAGCCAGTGACTTCAAGGGGGGGGGCTTGAGGCCCCTGCCATTTGTGTAATCACAGCTGTCCTTTTATGAACATTCACCATGCTGGAAGCCATATCTACAGACTTGGAGGTGCCAATTCATGTAAGTGGCACTTCCCAATGAATCCTGCCAGGCCACAAGATGAGGGTTTTGGATGGGTAGCTGTGTTTGTCTTAAGTGTGCATGCTCACAAAAGCTTATACCCAGAATTAAACTTTGTTGGTCTTAAGGGTGCCAGTGGAGTCAAACTTTGTCCCAAGATGAGGGTTTCTATTGCATGTTCCTACTATTAAGCCTATAATACACACATTGGATTTTAATACCAGTTTATGAATCACTCATACCTTTTTCAAGATAACCCTGGAAATGGTCAATTTGTGAAGATACTGAGAATAACTTCTTCCAAATTGTCCTATTTAAGTCAGTTAATGCCTTTTTGGCAAATGAGTTTTCTCTGCATGCTTGAAGAGAGAGCAAAAGGTATTCCTGCTCACAAGAAGTTTGAACACCAGGAATCCTTCAGTTTACAGAAACTTCTACTCATAGTAGAAATCAGAGAAGCAAACCCCTTCCTTGGAAAAGCAAAATTATTAACCCAACAGGGGAAAAATATCATAAATTCAGTGTTCCCTCTAAGCTGAGTTAGTATGAGTTAGCTTACAGTTTTTTAGCCTCCAGCTCACACATTTTTGTCTTAGCTCAGGAAGGATGGCTCCAAAGCAAACTAACTTATGCATTAGCCAATCCTCACTCACAACTTTAACGCCAGTAGCTCAAAAAGTAGAATTTTTGCTCACAAGACTTCATAGCTTAGAGGGAGCATTGATCATGATCAGTTTTTTTCAGTCTGTTACACACACAAACAGCCTCTAACTGGGGTAAAATCAATCAACAGCGCCATCCCTAACAAGAAAAGACACTGTTGATATTTTGAGACATTAATGCCAGAATTCTACTGAATCCAACCATGTAATTTTGACTGACACCAGAAGGGGTGACACCTATACTTCTAGTTATCACAGATTTTGTTCTTGAATAAAATGTGCTTTCATTTGTTATTAGAAAGACACTATGTCTTGTGTACAGAAATCAATGTAAGACAATATTGTTATTCACGTCATTGATTTCAAATTCCATCTCAAATAGTGTGTTTCAAATGAAAATCATATTATCACCAGATAATACTGTCAAGCTATTTTAACAAAGCTTTTAATTCTGTTTGCATAAGAACTGATGACATTTTATTTTATCATTTGAACTGTAGCTTGAAACGTGTATTTTAAAATATTATTCTACATCTCGACATGTAAAATACATGGACTGCCATCACATATTCAAATCTGCACATCGTTTTATTTTGGAAATTGCTGGAATTTAACACTAATTTCAGCCAAAGGTCAAATCTTATGAAAAACTAGAGACAGCTTCATACTGTTTAGTATCAACAGAAATTATTGTTTCTTACTCAAGGTACTGTCAAACTAGATTAATTTTACTTAACAGGGCAAATTTAGCTAATCAGCATTATATTAAAAGCTGAACTCTTTCCTTTCACAAAACCAATAAGTTTGTAATAACAACAAAAAATAGATAGGAATTAAATGAAAATAAAGATCAATTAACAGGTATTCAACAACTGTTTGAAACTTTGTAATAAAAATGTGTTCAGCCATTCATGAACAATCTGATAACTCTACAGCCACCTGTTGACATCCCATTCTACTTTACATTATTCCCTGCATTGATTTTACTTACAATTTCATTATATAGCCTGCCTTTCAATCCTACTGGAAAGGTCGAAACAGCTTGAGCACACACATGCATATAAGTAGCCAGATGAAACACTAACAATCAATACACACGTAATGCAATTAACTGTTCAAAAAAAGTCAATGAAAGCTTGAAAAGAAGTTTTGCAAAATAGAAGCATTTTCTAAAAATAAATAGCTGGGGGATTCCATAAACAAATAGTTTCATAAGTACATCAGCACAGTTCACAAGGCCATACACAATATAAATATCAGCTTAGGCCCTGACGATATCCTAACAATATCACCCAAATTTCCTAACAATATGGATATATGCATTTTTTTAAAAAGGCTAATTCACATGTCTAAGAGCAAATTGCTGGAAACTGCTATGCACATTGTGGCGAGATAGTTGTATGTAGGCACAGCCACATGCAGGATCTGGCTTTTGCGTGTGATAGTAGGGGCATATTAAAAGTGCAAGCCTAAGTATGATGACCCCCCTATTGCTCCTATTGGTAGGTAGAGAGACCGGCTGGCAGGCAACACGCAAAAGGATTTCAAGTTCTTTTCTGGAGACCACCACGTGCCAAGTGATCACATCACTCTGTCTTCAGCACAGGGCTAAGCAGGGGTCATTTCGTAGAAAAAGAGCTAGGGAGACTCATTAGCATAACTCATTAGCATATGCCATACCCCCTGACATCAGGGGCCCGGCGGTGGACCTGCAAGGCCAGCGGGAGTGTGAGGAAGCCCCGCCAAGGCCCTCCCTGGCCCCAGGCAGGCAGGGGTGGGGAGAGGCGGGGAGGAAGCAACTTACCCTCCCTCTTCTCCTGCCTCCTCCTGGCTGAATGAGGGCCGGAAGCGGGGTGGCCGGAAGCAGGGGGCGGGACTTCGTCATGTGCCCCGCCCCCTGCACCTCACCCGGGGGAACTGCGTCCCCCGCGTTCCCCCCCGAAATGACCTCTGGGGCTAAGTGAAACACAGCCTGCTTCAAACACTTTCTTCTTCATTGCAACAGCACAGGAAGGAGATAAACAGACATCTCCAAAGTGTCTTGCTGATGTACCAAGTCTTGATCTTGAATATTACATTGATTATAGCCTAGCCTGACATCCTTTTGAGGCCTGATATTGACAACATAGCAGCAAGAGCAATATTCACTGTCACCACTATGCACAAAAACTTGCCATATCCACTTATTCTTAGCCAGTCAGAGAGCTGGGGTGGTATAGTGGTTGGTGTATTGGTCAGGGACTGGGGACTCACTCACTGTTCAAATTCCCACTCTGCCATTAAATCACTGGGTAGCCTTGGACCAGTCAGTCTCTCAGTCTAATCTACCTCACAGAATTGTTGTGGAGATAGTATGAGGGAAGACCATGTATGATGCACTAAGGTCTTTGGAGAGAGAGTATAGAAATGTGACAGAAAGTGAACTCTTGGATCCAAGCTTTCTTTCTTCAGAATTGTGACAATAAATACCATTGTAATTTCTGTGCTGTGTCTGTACCATTAATTATTCATACCATTAAGACATTAATTATTTGGAATTAGTAAAATGAGACAATACCTCAAATGCTCCGGCCTGTGAAAAAATCATCCAAAGAGCCCTTACTGGGTAAAAAAGCAGGATACAAATATTTTAATAAATAAACTAATGGAAGTATTATGAAGAAAAGACCACACAGATGGTACCAACCAACAAGTAACTGAACCCAAAGATAAATCAGGAGGAAACCTCAAACTAAAGTAGAATTGGAAAGTGAAACTATTCTTGCCAAGAGGCTGAATTCCACAACTCCCTTGCATAGCAAAAGCGAAGGGCCAATACACTGAACACTTTCCCCCAACTCCCATAGTTTTGAAAACAGCGGGGACAGGCTCTAGTGTGAGGTAGGTGAACCAGATCATGCATTGGAGTTGAAAGAGTGACACTTCATGCTTCAAAAAGCTCTGGCTTTGTTTGGCTAATGTCCAGCTCTACTTCAATAGGTACTTGGCTGGGTTCCTGGATGGTCCCTGGCTAAACAGTGCTTGCTATTTGAGCATCACTGCAGCTTTTTGATGAGCCGGGTATATGCCTCCTCTTCTGATCCATATGTCATTGTAGCAACTGGTCATCTGGTATCTCAGTCTGGTAGAACAAGGGCCATGTTCTTGGGTCATAGAAGCAGGTATCTATGTAGAGCCAGATCCATAGTTCCCAAGGTCACCTGGGGCAAATCGAGGCAGGGATCTTTGCAACTGCGTCACTATCAGTATTCTTTGGTCAGTCCTTAGACAGATCAATGTACACACATTATAGGAAAGTTGTCAGTTACTGAGTCACTAACAGTACAGCAGGACATCTGCCTATAGCAGTACATTGTGTGGAAACTAGCAAGACAACACTCCCAATCACCATCAGCAACCTGCTTTAATGTTCCTTTGTTGTTCTGACCTGGTCATTTGTTGCTGGATGAAAGGGGATGGATATGATGAAGAACAGGCCACTCTTAAGACATGTGAAATTCTTCTGTGAACCACACTCCAGTGTCTGAAATGATAACATTCTGTGGTCCATGTCTTATGGAGAGTCAGCATAAGGCTCTGATAACAACTTGAGATATAACTGATGAAGCAGGAATCACTTCTAAGCCTTCGGGGATATGGTTCAGTTACAATCAATAAGGTCCGTCCCTGGCCTGCAGTCAACAGGAATTCTTGACCATTGATTTTTTTGTTGACTCCTTTCACTGGATGCAGTGGGGCTTGACAATCCTATACATTCTGATGAGGGCAGCTTTGACTCTTGAAAGCTTATACTCTGGCAAATCCTGTTAGTCTTTTAAGGTGCTATTCAACTCCAGTCTTGCTTCTTTACTGCAGACCAAACTGGCTATCCACCGTAAACTACCTTGTATGTTCTGATTATCTTCAACATCAGTTTCTATTTTGGCTACCACACCTAGCTGTAAGCAAGAAATTTCATCTGCACTATCACAAGGTATCCGATATATATATGAGAGCCAGTTTGGTGTAGTGATTAGGAGCAGTGTTCACTCTAAGCTGAGTGGGAGCTAGCTCACTGTTTTTTAGCCTCCGGCTCACACATTTTTGTCTTAGCTCAGGAAGGATGGCTCCCAAGGAAACTAACTTATGCAGTAGCCAAATTGCTCATTCACAATTTTAATGCCAGTAGCTCACAAAGTAGCATTTTTGCTCACAGGACTCCACAGTTTAGAGGGAGCTTTGGTTAGGAGTGTGGACTCTAATCTGGGAGAACCAGGTTTGATTCCTCACTCCTCCACATGCAGCCGCTGGTGTGACCTTACATCAGTCACAGATCTCTCAGAGCAGTTCTTGAAAGAGCTCTCTCAGCCCCATCTACCTCACAGTGTGTCTGTTGTGGGGAGAGGAAGGGAAAGGGATTGTAAGCCGCTCTAAAACTTCTCCAGGTAGTGAAGGGTGGGGTATAAATCTAATCTCTTCTTCTTCTATATACTCAAACACACAATGTCTCAAGGCAGTATGACCATTGCTCCAAAGGAGACAAATCTTATACAATGATAATTCATGTGTACCCTGGATTTCTCCTTAAACTTCCCTAATAGCTAGTTTCTCCACATCCAGCTGAGGCAAGAATAAGGTCCCTGGCTAGCAATATCAGTCATATGGTGGCTCACATGGTGTAGTGGTTAAGTGCGCGGACTCTAATCTGGGAGAACCGGGTTTGATTCCCCACTCCTCCACTTGCACCTGGCTGGATGACCTTGGGCAAGCCGTAGTTCTGATAAGAGCTGTTCTTGAAAAAGAGCAGTTTCTCTCAGAGCTCTCTCAGCCCCACCCACCTCACAGGGTGTCTGTTGTGGGGAGGGGAAGGGAAAGGAGTTTGTAAGCCGCTCTGAGACTCCTTTGGGTAGTGAAGGGTGGGGTATAAATCCAATCTCTTCTTCTTCTTCTTCTTCTTCTCAGTAACTAGTCCGACAGTAGGACCTCCAAAGGAAGGAGTTAATCAGTTTCAGTGGATGTGAGAGGAAGATGGCTTGAGCATGGACAATCCCCTTGTCTGTTATACATAATCATTTACATTCAAGAAGATGACACATGTGTGGAGATAATACAGGGTTACTAATCTCCAGGCAATGGCTGGAGACCTCCCACTATTACAACTGATCTTCAGGCAATACATACCAGTTCACCTGGAGAAAATGGCTGCTTTGGAAGGTCCCACATCTCCTGAAACCCTGCCCTCCTCAGGCGCCACCTCCAAGATATCCAGGTATTTCCCAGCCCAAAGCTGGTAACCCTAAGACAATATCTGGGGTGTTTATTGGGTAAAGGAAAACAGTCCCAACAATGGCTTGTTGATAGAGGCAATAATGAAGGGCCAGTCATAATGAAAGACCAACTACAGCTGTTTCACTTGGCAGGGAAAGGGGATTAATCAGGGTTTTATGTACTTGTGTAATTTTAAAATTCAAATTGTAAGATGTCTTGAACCACAAAGGAAACACATAGTATAACCATTTCAGAATAAATTAACTCATAAGCAAATGGCAAACACCTCCTTACTGATTTGAGTGTAGTTCATTCTGTTGGAGTCATTGTTCTTAATGAGAATGCAACTGGGGGAGGGTCTTGTGATGGGAGACTCATAAAAGTCATTAAGTTGGTGACTCAGAACAACAACAACAACATATGGGGAAACTTTTTTCCAGTGACTTTTTTGTCATAATGGGCCATTCCGCTCACCACCAAGTCTTATTGTTCACTGTTCATTCTTCACAGTCAGTTGGTCTGTTTAACCAAAAGATAAAAGTCCAGGAGTCCCAAGAAAGTTTGAAGTTTATGCTTGGCCCATGGTCATGGTGAATTGGTTTCAGCTTCACTAGGGTAGAGCAAATGCCATTCACATCTATGAGATACTCAAGGAATTCAATCTAGTTGACACTAGATACATTATTTTCATGCTTAACTCAGAGAAATTGTCTTTGGCAAACTGGTGCAGGACTTCTTGTGCCTATGTTGCAAGCTCCTTAAAAGATTCACTAGCAATAAGGACATAATATGTGTCAAACTCTGGCACTGGGCTGGAGTCCAGGGCTGTCTGTCTCCTTCTCCTTGGTTCCTTTAGTAGGGCTTGTCCCATGGTAAGTACCTCAGGAAAGGCAGGGGGAGGGTTTACAGCACCTCTCCCCTCTCCTGCCAGTAACCTCTCTCTAGTTGTCTTAGGTGAGATCTGGCTCTTCCTCCCTGGTTCTCCCAAGATGCACCTTTTAAAGAACTGTCTGGGGATGTGACAACTCTGGCCTCACACACTCCCTCTGTCCTGAAAGATGGGGCCTATGGGAGTGGCAGATCCTAGGCCCAATCACAGCTGTTTGCCTGGGAGCCCGTTTTTTCTCCCCCTCCCTATGGGAAGCCTTATGAGGCTTCTCCTCAGCCCCTGCTGGCCTAAGGAAGTCACTGCAACCTGTTTCCTGCTTCACCTTTCCAAAGAAGCCTTCCTGACTCTCACAACAGATGAGAAAAGGGTCATCCTTGTGGTGGGTTCTGCTGCTCTTCTTCCACCCTTGTTGCCTTGTGCTCTGTTGCTGGCCCCTGGGGGTTGGCTGCTGGCCAGCCCCTGGCCTGCATGGCATTTCTGGGCATCGTGGCAAGCTGGAAAGCTGCTTCTGCATCACCACATTGGGCTTCTGCAGCCCTCCCTGGGCAATTTCCTTGGCACAGGCCGGAGGCCTCTGTCTCCATGGAGGTAAGTGTGGGGGCAGGAGGTCTGAACCCAGACAACATGTTACCTTGCCAGGAACTGCTTTACAGATGTCTCCTATGAAGCTCTGGAAATTGCCAGGGACCACTCAAAAGGCACGAGTGGTCATTATCTGGGCATCAGCTGCAATGTTATCCA
Organism: Gekko japonicus; assembly: GCF_001447785.1. Lineage (NCBI taxonomy): Eukaryota > Metazoa > Chordata > Lepidosauria > Squamata > Gekkonidae > Gekko > Gekko japonicus. Next base: position 532,365 of record NW_015167066.1, read on the forward strand.
CAGAAAGCTGCTGATAGGTCTCTAACACGTCCAATTCAGCAAAGACTCTCCCTCCTGATAGCACTTCGGGAATTGAATATAGATCCGGTTGCAGAACATTTACGTTTCATTTGTAGAACAAAGTTTGAGTCCAGTGGCACCTTTAAGACTAACAAAGTTTAATTCTGGGTATAGGCTTTCATTTTAGAGGTAATTTGTGTCTCACGGGTCGAATGTGGCATTGATCATTTTATAGGGAAATGTCCATTAGAGCTAAATTCAACATTAGTGCAAATGGGACACAACCAGGTTTCATCCAGATGAGAACCAATGGCAGGTGCCAGGACCAATGAAACTGGAAGACCCCTACACCCCCCAAAGTCTCTCAGCAAAGAAAGACTGGTGACCCTGTTGTCAAATATTGACCCACTGGTGTGGTGGATGCCTGTGAATGTTATACTCACTGGGCTCAAACCAGTCCAAGCCAAGAAGACTAGTGTGCCTCCGAAGGATCCTATCCTCATCAAAATATGAAGCGTCATGAAGAGGACACACAGAGTGTATATAACCAGCAGGTACTTTTATTGAAACCATTAAAGTACGGTAGAAGAAACCTTGAATGGAACTAGGTACTACCAACTGAACTGGAAGATGAAAGAACTGTTCTTGCTAAGAGGTTGAATTCCATCCCCTTCTAGTATGGTAAGACAGGAGGGCCAATACGTCACACAAAATATTATAAGAAGCAACTGTGTCTACCAGCAGTTAATTGTATTGGAAAACTCTGCTCATGCATAACAGAAACAATTGCATCAAAATTATCTACAATTAGGAGATCATACAGATCAATTTCTAATTGAATTAAAAGCTTACTTGAGTAACTCTGTACAAGATCACTCTGCAAATCCAGAAGTAATGGATCATTGCACGATAATTGGGTGGTCATGTTTATCTGAAATGGGCCTCTCCAGCCATCAGATATTGGCTCATGATATTACTGTAACATCTCAAAAGGAAGACTGGTTGTTAAATCCTCCCCCCCACACACACACACACAATGAGCACAAAGAGTGATGTGATGTGGACACCTGCCCACAAAAGGTTGCATTAACGCCACCATATTATTTCCCAGGCACTTGAACAGCTGTCAGGTGGCAACAGCTTTTAGCCATTTCTAACCTGAGGCACATTTGAACCTGTGACCTAAAGGTGAAAGGCTCTGTATCTCATTACCAAGCCCTAAAGCCACACTCAGTACCTTACTGATGCATTAAAAATGTTTTAAAATGCTATAATTGGTAAGCACTCTTAATGAAATTGCATTCTATTTCATCATAATCCATCACCAAAATGATGAATTACCAAACAAAATTAAATTCTAACGCTACTGATTTTTATCATCTCTTTGACCGTGCCAAAATGCCTCTCAAGAGATTTAATCCACCAGTTAATTCCTTCTTTATGCCAGCACTCTCTCATACTGCATCGTTCTCATTCTGACAGCCCCACAAATCATATCAAACATTTATATGATACTAACCTAAGTCATAAAGAACTCTGCTCCATGCTGTGAGGAGCCAGGAACATCTATGCTCACAATTAATCTGTAAAAATTATTTGCGCCTTCAGTTTATTTCTTTTTCAGGTACCTTGTATTGGCCTCTGTTAAATGACTGTGATTATAGTAGTGTACAATGGTTGGTTTATAAGCACCCAAAGATCCTGTGCCTAAAATATGCAAGTCAAAGTATGCAGACAGGTCAGCCTTCCCTCAGTCACTGCAGGACTACTTTGCTTTTACTGTGAGCAGCTCTTACGTTTTCAGAGTGAAAGCTCCTGGCTTATTGGCAGCATATTTGTATGCATAGGATTGGATCCAGCAGTAGATTTCTGCTAATGGAAAATGGGAGGTGGGGCTGATTTTCTCCAATTCCATTGTATACCTTCAATTACCCCACCCCCCATGCAGCACCTAAAGGCCCCCAGTCAATCAGAAGCAGCATTTCATGGATCCAGCAAGATGGAATGGCTACAGTGCTGGACTAAAATCTGGGAGATCCATGTTAGAATCCCCACTTTGTCACGGAAGCTTGGCAGGTGGACTTGGGCCAGTCATTCGCTTTCAGCCTATCCTACCTCGTAGCAGCTGGTTGTTTGAGTCTGAAACCGAGGAGGGGATAAACAGTGTTGTATACCCTTTTGAGTCCCCAATGGGGACCAAAGCAAGGTATAAATGTCTAATAAGTTAAATAAATGCCAGTGCATGCATGCACACACACACTTTCCCCTGGTGTGTCCAAGGTTCAAATGAGATTCTCTAAGAAATACAGGGTTCTGTCGAGAATTTTGGAGACAACACTGTATCTTTAGACAGACAGCAGAATCCTTCCTGGAATCTAGGGAGATACAGAACCTCATCCCCCACACATGATTACAAAGATTCTGCAAATGACATTCCCCACTCAAGTATGAAGCTCAGTGGGTAACTCAAACGGAGTACGTGACCAACTTAGTTTAACCTTGTAAGGCTTAAAGGTAAAGGTTCCCTTGCTCGAAAGCCAGTCGAGTCCGACTCTAGGGTTGTGGTGCTCATCTCCGTTTCAAAGCCGAAGAGCCAGCGCTGTCTGAAGACATTTCCGTGGTCATGTGGCCGGCATGACTAAACACCAAGGCGCACTGAACTCTGTTACCTTCCCACTGAAGTGGTACCTATTTATCTACTTGCAATTTCTTGCTTTCGAACTGCTAGGTTAGCAGGAACTGGAACTAGAGATGGAAACTCACTCCGTCATGCGGCACACTCGGGTCTCAAACTGCTGAACTACCAACCTTCCACAGCCTGCAGTTCAGTGTCTTAACTACTTGAGCCACTGCAGCGCCTTGTAAGGCTTAGGCAAGGATAAAAACTGAACAATCATAATGCATACCACCCCCGAAGAAACAGCAAGATATAAATGTAGTACATAAATAATAGTTCCACACCACAAAAGACTGAGGTTTACAGTACAATCCTAAACAGGGATACACTGTTCTACGTCTACTGAAGTCAATGGGTTTTTAGGATTGCACTGCCAATCACACATTTAATTCCAGTTGATAGAATACAGCACCCACAAAATGTCACAGTTTGGCTGCAGGCCACAAAATTTGTCCAAATAATCTGATTTTATTCAACTAATTCCTATTGATTTCAGCGGGATTATTCATCTAAACAAGATGGCCCTAGTCACAATCATGTCAGAAGAGAGACTTGGGATGTAATCTCATTGCATTATAAAATACTAGGAATAAGGCCTGCTGTGGAAATAAATACAACGAACTCTAGAAAGAAGCTCTGGGCAGGTGCCCTAGCCTTGGGCAATCAGCGTCAATTTGCTGTGGTGACCTCAGCAGGGTATAATGACACAGAGCTTACCGTTTTCTCCAGGGGAACTGATCTCTACCATCTGAAGAGCAGTTGTAATTCTGAGTGATCTCCAGCCATCCCCTGGAGATTGGCAAAAATGGTTCCCCAGGAGGAAATGGCTGGTTTGGAGGGTAGAGTCTATGGCATTGTACCTGTCTGAGGTCCCACCCCTCCT
>NW_015167066.1:536837-587493 GCF_001447785.1 Gekko japonicus
TACTTCCCAGCCAAGCATCAACCTACATTCCCCCCTCATTGATCAGCTTTCCATTTCCCCCCCATCAGCAGCCGCCACGGTGCTCTGAAGCCCTGACTGCCACATATCTGTGGCAGTAATGGGGTGACTGCTGGCACCTTTTCCTATCATTTTTTTGCCTTGTGGTATTTTGCTTGTGGTGTGATCTGTCTTTTTTGTGGTGTGGCATGGTTGTGTTATTGGGTTTGTGTCTTTTGAAGGGGAAGTGATGTGTTGTGAGTGAGGACATATTTTACCTCAGAATACACCAGGTCGCATATGCAAGTGACAGTTCCAACTGTCTCGTTGGGGGGGGGAGTTTGAGGTGCGGAATGGAGTGAAGTCCAACCAGCTTCCATATGCAAATGACCGTGAAACGCTGGCCCAATCAGAGAAGAGTGGCCTAGGCTGCAGTGGGCGGGAGAGAACTCAGGCAACACAGCCAGTGGATAGAGACACCTTGTGATTGACACATCACGGAGCCAACTGATTTTGGAGTGCATAGAATGTTGTGGGACCAAAACTCAATTATATATAAGGACAGGATACTTAAGTAGCCTAATGAATGGAGCTCTGAAACAAAGAATTTAGTTCAGTACGCTATCCACAGTGCCTGAATTCTGTGGGGATTCAGACCTGGCTCTCCCAGATCCTAGCCCAACACTAACCACTACACACGCTGTCTCACGGCAGTGAGCCTTTCCCTAAACACCCAGCTTCTCAGTAAACATCAGAGTGCCATTTCTTCTTGTGAGGTTAAAAGCTGTCTTTCAGAAGTCTTTCCATATTTACTGGGCCACTAGCAGATTCTAAAGAGGGTTTAAAAAAAAAAAGATCCACAGTATCTGTGAGGAATAGTAAATATCTTCATTTATAGGGTACAACATTCCCAAAAGGTTTTTAAAGCAGGTAGGGAAACTTAACTCCTAGGGATGAAAATGAAAAGAAGCTGAACACATTAAGGAACAGGGTACAGTTTCTTTCAAGTATTCCCTGGCAGCTACTTGCTGTACCATCTGTTGTTGCCTAAGCAGCTTCTTTCTGAATGGCTTTGAAGCAGGACCGCTCTCACTGCTGGACACAATCGGGTCAGGTCAGCACTCTGCCCTCCCAGCACCCCAGAACCAAGCCTATGGCCTGTCACAACTCCTTCCATCTCAATATTTCTTACAAGCCACCAGCTTTCAGGACAGTACTGGTTCTGTCAAGGGACAGATTTGCTCATGCTGAATCACAAAGATGTGGGAAGAGGGCATTTAATGCAAAAAAATAATAATTCTGAAGTTGTTTTTCAGAAATGCTGCGAGCAAGATAGATCTCCTCTCCCCCCTCAAAGAAAACAACGGAGAGTTGGAAACTTTCTTTTCCCACTTGGCCTTCGGGGTACAATGATGTAAGAACTCCTGATTCATTTATTTTACTAACTCACTCCATCCATCCACATGTAACGACAGAGCATGTAGCACTGCTTTGGAATCTGTTAAGGTAAAATTATGGCCAAACGTCTGCAACTCAGCTTTGAAATCACACACAAATCACAAGATAAGTACTCACACACACTCTGTGCCAGAGCATTCAGCTTGTTGCATAACATTAACCCCAGCTCCCTTCTCTGAGCTTCTGTGGAGCTGACATCACCTCTTAGCTCTGAACACTCTTCTCACCATTATACAGCCAGGCCCCCCTTTTCATTGGCTTTCCACTTGAGGCCGCATGGGGCAGAACACAATGGAAGTGCTCAGCTTCACACACAGGCTCCCCCAGCCTGAGAGGAACATCACACTGGACTGATTTATTTTCAGCACTGTGCCTTCCCTCTGCATCTGCGCAGGGAAACACACAATCACTGGGAGCCACTTTCATGATTTTGTTGCGATCAGGATTAGCTGGATTAGGGGGCTGATTCATAAGGACCCCCTGTGGCTGTGAGGAAGTTTCATCACAAGGTCACTGTGGTGTGAACTATATTCTGTCAACACCACCTCTCCTTATAGCCAGCCACATACAGAAAAAGGCACAAAAGGAAAAAAAGAAGTAGTTGCAAATCTGAAATATATGAATGAAACAGTTAACAACAACACAGAGATTTACAGGTCCCCCCCCCAATCAGCAATTTGATGTATGCATTAGCACTGGTTACTCCCCACCCCCTTTAAAAAAAAACACAACCAACAACAAGAAGAAACTTCTATTAGTCACTTTTAATTTTAAAAGAATTTAGTGGTTTAGGAGGTGGGAGGAACCTGGGGAATAAATATAGCAACCCACACACAAAACCACAGCAGAACTTTTTGGCACTTATTCTAAAAACCGGTCATGCAGCTTGAAGATTGTTGCACTGTTGAGATTTTATTGCATATAACACTGTCACCTTCAAGACCGTTTAATTCCAAGCCCCTTAAGTGTAATAACTACCATGGACTTTTTTTAAAAAGAGGGAGAGTGAGAAAGTGATGGCTGGAATGTGGGGGCCAGAGGAGGAAGGTAAACATTTAACCTATGTTTAAATCTACAGTTGTGAAATCCCCCCCCACACACACACACACCAGGCTATAGCCATGACACCATCAAAACAGTAACATATTTGGAAATTTCAGACAGTCAAAAAAAAAAATCCATACACCCACTATAAAAAAGTAGAGGGATGTGTGTTTCTGTGCGTTTTAAAGAGCAACCTCCTCCTGCACAGTACTAGGCTGTTCAATCAAAGCCTTATCTGTTATATTTCTGCCTGTCTTTCTCCTCTGTTTAGCGCATTCACCAACAAGAGAAAAGGAGGCAAGCCATGGAAGCTTTGACCTGCAGCTGTAACACAATACTTTCCGCACAGCCCCCCTCGACCCCTGACATAAATTTTACACCGCAGCTGGCATTTACACACTTAGCATTACCATATGTATAGCCTACTCTGTGCTAATTATGCTAATCACCTGTCTAACTCTCTGCTGTGAAAAAATGGTTGTATTTAGCAGTCCACTGCCTACAAATGCAGCTTACTGTGTGGCTGAAATGTACATTCAGACAGCTCTGAACGGCAAGATTTTTCCACGTTGCTGGCTTCATTCAGGCCACAGAAAAATTTATTCAAGTCAACTGGTTTCGGTCTGCAACAAAAAAGTTACGAGAAAAAAGTGAGTGTGTTCCTGCCCTAACATTCTAAGTCTGCTTGCAAGCAAAATGATAAATCAATTGGTGTGGGAAACAAAACGGGAGAGAGATTTCTTTTGCAAGTCATGTGAAACTGTAGCCTATTTTTTTTAAAGGGAAAGGGAAAAGTCATCCTATTTCCACAAATCTAAAAAAAGCAATTAATATTTAAGCTGGATCACAATTATCTCAAATTGATACTTTTTAAAATCTCCACCGGGGAGCTAGTAACAAGACATTGCCCCGCCCCCAAACCTCATGTTTGCTACTAACTGACACCACAGTATCATTTCCCATGGATTTACTTTCCTGGAGAGCATCATAAAGGGCCTTTTGTACTAGTGTAAGGTAGGAGGAACTTCCCAAAAGATAATGACCTAAAGCTGGTGCAAAAGTGAAGTGAATGAAATCAGAATTACGTCTGCAAATAAATGAAACTGGAATAAGGTCCAATTTAGCAATTGCACAACACTAAAACAAACAGATACTCATAAACCCTCTATGACACAAACCAAAAAAGTAAAGATCTTTGAGTAAAGTTAAATTGAAATGTGATGACATTTTTGAAAAGTGACAAAAAGGAAAAGTGGGCAAATGCCTTTCATTTAAATATCTAATTTCTTTCTAGGTCTTTTTACTTAGATGACTAAACCATTGTTGGCACTTGCTAGCTTCCTTTCCTTCAGGTATTCAAAACATAATTCCTCACATACAAAAATATGTTCTAGCAAACTCGTACATGTTCTGCTCCTCATAGGATAGTCTGAAGTGATTAGAGATTTCCCAACAGCTATTCCACACTGATTCTGAGAATGATTCCATGGTGGTGGTTGTTCTTCCTTCAGGCACACATATTTGTAATTGCTTTTTTTAACTGAGGGAACAGACATTACCATATGTATTGATTCTGTCATGGCAAACCTACAGTGCCATCCTAAGAGGAGCTACACCTTTCTAAGGCCTTAGACTTTCAATGGACTTAGATAAAGGTAAAGGTTTCCCTTGCTCGAAAGCCAGTCGAATCCGACTCTAGGGTTGCGGTGTTCATCTATGTTTCCAAGCCGAAGAGCCAGCGCTGTCCGAAGACGTTTCCGTGGTCACGTGGCTGGCATGACTAAACACCAAGGCGCACGGAACACTGTTACCTTCCCACGGAAGTGGTACCTATTTATCTACTTGCAATTTCTTGCTTTCGAACTGCTAGGTTGGCAGGAGCTGGAACCAGAGACAGGAGCTCACTCCGTCATGTGGCACTCGGGTCTCGAACTGCTGAACAACTGACCTTCCAGCCTGCAGTTCAGTGTCTTAACCACTTGAGCCACCGCAGCTCCTTCAATGGGCTTAGAAGGCTGAAATTCTGCTTAGGACGGCACTGACAGAGTGTATGCTAACCCACTCAGGTTTGTCACTTAGTGCATGAGGTGATGAGAAAACCTGATGACTCCACTAGTCCTGATACTCACCCTTCGTCTTCTTGCATTCCACAATGGCTAAAAGTGACTGTTCATAAAAAGGCAAAATGGACAGTCAAAAAGTTGCCAGTGTCAGTTTTGCCTTAACACAGCACACTGATTTAACATCCATTAAATCCTTTTAATGTGAAGAACATCCTTTTAGTATGAAGAAATGTTGAGTTATTTGCACTGAGGAAGGAAGTGTATCCAAGTGGAGCAGGGACAATGAAGCTGACCATTCTCATTCTGCTGCAGCTGTTGCTGTAGGTTGCCCCATTTATGGCTGCTCACAGCGCCCACATAAAGTCCCTCTGAAGGGCCAATGTCCTTTGATTCTAATCTTAGTGCTTTTATGAAAGTGAACATTATCTCAGAATGTTCTTATTTCAGCCCTGTAATTATAATTTTCTTAGTAATTTTTATGTTTAATTATCTTACTATAATAAAAATAAAGCACTATTTTAATTTTAATAAACTAAACAAAACAATTAATGCCACGTTTTGCTTTCCAGCATCTCAGTTTCAGCCGATATTCCTTGGCAGTCCAAAGCATTAATTTATCCATGCTTTTGCAGCTCCAGAAACTTAGCTGTGCAGCCAAGAACTCAAACAACACTACAACTACTGTGCTCTTTTCAGAGCAGGGAGATTTTTTTTCCCTCTCAAAAAAAAAGGGGGAGGGGAGGAGATGGACCACCCTGCTCTCATGGCACAGAGCACTGTTTACATTGCAAGACTTGACTGTGTAATACATCTGGCATTTTTGGGCAGGATTCCTGAGCTAGAGGCCAGAAGCCCTTAAGCAATGATTTAAGGGGAGGGGAAAAAACCCTACAAGTTGACTTAACAGTGCTCATTCCTAGTAAGTTGCACTTCACTTTTGATTACTGACTGAAAAGCACAAATACGTTGGTTCAGTAGATGGGGTGGGGGAGTGCCTCCTCCAGACAGTTTTTTTTTATTATCAATGAATGAAAAAGGCTTATAGATTCAAAGCCTCCTTCCAACTTCATTTATTTGGTGTGTGCTACAATCTGTACAACTTAAAAATATTTGCTTCTGCACTATGCAGCATATGGAAATTTCATAAGATGTTGTGGGGAAATGACATTTTAAGGCTGGAATTGGTAAATCTGAACCACAGCAGTCATCATGGTCAGAAAGCTAGCACAGTTTAATAGTCAGAGTATCAGGCTTGGACCAGGGTAGGTTCAAACACCTGTTTGGCCATGACACTGGCCAGATGACCTCTGGCCAGTCATTTGTTCTAGCCTCCCTCCTGGGTTTGTTTGAGGATGAAATGAGAAGAAGGAACCTTATGTTACCTTCTTTGAGCTCCTTGGGGAAAGGACTTGATAAATATATGATTGGCAGATTGAAGGGGTCACGTAGTAGGATTCCATCACACATACTTCTTTACACTCAGTGTATAATTAAATTGTGGAATTCACTGCCAGGAGGTATAGTGATGGCTTTAAAGGGGGATTAGACTGATTCATGAAAGATAGGGCCATCAATAGCTACTAACCAGCAAGCTTCCATGGTAGATTGGTGATTTGAAACCGGTGATCGAGAACTTTTTCATGGGGCTCAAGGCAGTGCATGTGACTCTCCCCTCCTCCATATTTTCTTTACAACCTCATGAGGTAACTTAGGCTAAGTGAGCTTCATAAGAAAATAGGGATTTGAACCTGGGTCTCCTCAGTCCTAGTCTAATACTCTGTTTGCTACATCACACAGGCTCAGGCTAATGAAAAAGGCTACCAAGGCCCCGGTCACATGGAGAATTTGCCACGCGAAAGGCACGAATGCTGGGCGGATTTTCGGGGCATGATCACACCACAACATCTGGGAAGTGTAGCGCACCCATGACCAACCCGTGGCATGCCGCCGAAGATGCACAGTTAAAAGGTACCTGCAAAGATCTACTAGCAAATGGTTTGCCATGGGCTGCAGGTGGACTCATTCGGTGTGATCGTGTCGGTGCGTGCCTATTCCCTCCGGCCGTCCTCTTTGCAGCGCGCGCCGAAGGACAAAACCCTGGTGCGCCGCCATCACGTCTGATCGCATAATGGTGGATCAGAATGCGATGGCACAAATAGCCACCCCACCCCCGCATTTTCCAGCACGTGTGGCTGGGGCCCAAGTTCTTTTAAATTCAGAGAAGCAAATCTAACCTAGTGTGGTATATCCAAAAGGTACAATAATAATGTTTGTTCCAAAGAAGCATGAGTTACTATGTTGTTTAATACATAAGGGAATATCAAATGAAACAGAAAAGGCATCAAAATATGAAACAGAACATGAACATATTGCCCAACTCTCTGTTATACATATTTGTATTCTGAACATGAATTTTTTATACATCATAATGTGGTCGCCTGCTAACATCACCAGAGATAGTTTGGATTTGGTGGAGGATTTTCCTGATGGAAGAGGGAGTTTGCTGCTTCCCCCTCTCTGAGGGGGGGGGAGCATGCCACTCCCCCAGAGGCCCCATTTGAAGGCAAATTGGCTTCAGCAGGAGGGGGGATGCAAGGAAGTCATGCTCTGTGGGCAGAAATCCTTCCATCAGTGGAAATTTGTGGTGGGATTATCCACACCATTTTATTTTGATTATCCATTATGTTTTAAGTAAAGACTTTGGGAAATACATAGATATGCACCACAGAGGAGGATTCACATTTTCTCACTGTATCATCTGCTTGTTGAACTGAAAGAAAGTTGATGCAGGAGTCTGAATGGATGGGCAAGGACTGAGAATTGCAACTCATGTCTATGGAAAAAAATTAACCCAGGACCATGAGTTAGCAGTCTATCCCAAGATCTGGGAGGGGGGAGCTGTTGTGGGCAAGTTAAAGCTGGCATCCTAGTGGGCATGGTTTTAGAAGGTCACAGAAAGGTCAGCTTTGAAGGAGACATCCGTATGAAATATAAACATGGGATTGTGAAAACCAGACAAATCTCCCATAGCTTCATCCAGCCAGCACTAATCTAGGCATCAGCTTTGGAGCATAATCTAAACAAAAGGATCAGTCAGTTCAGACATCTGGAAGTTGTCATATTTTGGAGTCTCTTAACTGTTGAGCACATAAGCAAAGGATCCAATTGCACTTTCAAACCTGCTGGTCAGAGATTCCAAGGAGTACCATAAGTACCTCTGACACCACTAAACAGAGTGTCTAATAATAGCAGGTAGCAAGAAAGAAATGCAAAAGGAGGACATTGGTATGGTTGTGCATATCAGATTTCTTGGTTTGGGTGTTTTCTACCCATCTTTGAGAATTAATGATAAAGGAGGCAACTGCTCCATTGAGAGACAGAGCAAGCAAGCATGTATTATTTAGCTGCTCTTTGTCTAAAAGAGAATTTTCATACCATCCTGTTCAGACACCATGAACCCCGTCCTTCCTCCTTTCCTCCTCCCTCTGTCTCTGTTCTCTTGCCATTTAACCAAGTGGTGCAAATACTGATGGAATTCCAGTTAGCACCTGCCTCCTAATCACACATTGCAATGCAAATCCATTTCAAACCATGTCTGCAAACCATTATTTTGATACAAGACATTAACCGCAGTTTGTCAGCATTATGGCCGGAGGAAACAAGAAATGACAGAGGAAACCTGCATGTGAAAGGTAGCAAGGGAGAAAAAGGAGGGACCATGCAAGTCTGCAGCATATTACCAGACCTCTGAAAACACGGTTTGGAAGAAAGGCTTATGTCTTTTGAAATGGAACAAGGATTGCTTTTCAATAACTACGAAGAACTCCAATCTTCAGTACTTCATTAACTTGTGTGTAGATCTGTGCATGCAAAAATTTAAACTTCATAATGTAAACGTACAATGGACAAATGCCTTCCAATCCCTTACAGTAGTCATAGTGTTCTGTGGAACAGAAAAACTAAGCATAGGAGCAGATGAATGAGTGGAGTGAAAGCAAAAAAGTGAAAGCAGTACTTCTCTGTCTCAGAAACAACCACATACACATTCCTGAATGCAGGAAAGAACCCTATCTACTACACTGCCCACTCTAATCTAGCAATTAACCACAGAATACAGAAAACAAAAGCAAAAGCAAATTCTCAATTTCACTATGCGGTTTCATTCATTAAGTTCTTTCCTATAGATGCTTTCCTATAGATGCTTTGAATGACAACAGTGATCCTTCACAAGCAATCACCTCAAAGTGGCTGAAGTCAGGTAAACACAGAATATTATTTACCAATGGAATGCTCAGTCATAATGCTATATGTCCTCTCATGAAGTGTTAGATTGAGTCAGATTATTGATGCATCTAACCTCAAACTGTCTACGGTGATTGACAGCAATCCTCCAAGATATCAGGAACAATATATTTTCTAGACCTGCTAGTAAAGCAGAATTGCCAGGAATTGAACCTGGAGTTTCCACATGCAAAACATGTCTGTTGCCACAAGGATATGATTCTTCCATTGTTGGTCAAACAATATTAAAGAAACTGAATATAGAACTACATGCTCCTATCTTCAGCTCCTCTGACCTGGCATATGATTTTATCAGCTCTCCCTCTCTGATGTTAACCATGGTGAGTTATTATGCCAGCTCCTATGTCAACCAAAGATGTTACTGACAGGGACTTCAAAACTTTGTTATTATTACAACTAATAGTATGCCGAAATAGCCATTGATTACAGAAGCAGAGGAGGGAGAAAATTCACATGTAAGACAAGAAATGCTTGAAGAAGGGGAGAGAGTGCAATCTTACAGCCTGCTCCCAATCTTTTAACCATGGTGACACGTGCATTGCTCTAGTGTGTTGTACTGGCAAGACTGTTAGACTGAGGCTGGAATAAACCAAATGCAAATCTCAGGAGCACACTTGGGCCAGCCACTTTCTGTTTCACAGAGTCACTATGAGAAAAAGACTGGATCACTCAATTCACATATTCCACCCTGAAATCTTTGACAAACAGTGGGATTTATGTGAGGAATGACTGGTCCTAAGTAGTAAATTTCCAGTGTGTATCCAGACATGTCTCGCACATTTTTCTCCATTATTTCCTTTACATTGTACCATTCCTCTGCTTTTCCATATTTCAGATTAGGATCGTTCTCATCACTAAGTGAATTACCAAGGACAATGGGCTTCCCACTCAGTTACATATTTGATGAACAAAAATGAGTCCTGAGCAGGGGTCATTTCGTAGAAAAAGTAAACAAAAATGAGTCCTGAGGCACCTTAAAGACTAACCAATTCAACTGCAGCATAAGCGTTCATGGTCTTTAAACCCAGTTTATGAGATGTAACTTGCCCATGAAAACGTACGCTCTAATAGCATAGAGGTTAGAGTGTTTCACAAGGATTGGAGTAACCCGGGTTCAAAGCCCTGTTTGCCATGAAACTTACTGCATGGCCTTGAAGGCATCATTCTCGCTCAACCTCACCAACGTGATGGGGTAATCATAAAAATGGAGGTAACTATGTACACCACCCTGAGATTCTTTGAGGGATACAACTGTACTGAATAAGTAACAATGCTATCCTAAGCAAAGCTAAATACTTCCAAATCCACTGGTCAATGTGCTTAGAAGGAAGTAACTCTGGTTAGGACTACACTGTAAATCTGTTAGTCTCCACTGCCTCAGACTAACACACCTACCCCAACTAGAATGTGTAATGAGGAAAAAATGGCTATCATAAACATAAGAAATGCTTTACGATCCTTATTCCATGTTCTCCTCACCATAACCCTCTGAAATATATTTGGGTGGGCAACAGTGACTTGACCTAGACCACTTAGTGAGCAGCAAGAATGGGACTGCGAGTTTGCATTGAGCAACACAGCTGTTTGTCTATTCATTCTGGACCTCATTTAAAAACTTAAGAACAAAACTTACATCTGCCATTGGTGTATTTAGTACTTCTGTAGTACAAAAATGCACATTTCCATTTATCCACAAGCAATGAAAATGAAAATAATTCACTCAAGTTCCAGAGAATAATCTGAAGGCATCTGATGAAGTTACATTTCTAATGAAAAGCAGGTTTGGGCCTGGCAATTTTTTAACAGGAGCCTTCCCAGAAGCACCAAGTATGGCACTCTAAGTTACTTAGAGGAATGAGTAAATTGTACCAATTCATCTTGTTGTATTTGTATCCATCTTGTTGTATTTGCTGGTTCAGGGGAACATTAACCCTTCCCTCTTGTTTCCCAAACAGAACTTTGTTCATTTTTTCCCTCTCTCTCCCCCCCTCCCTCCTATGGTTTATGGCAGCTGAGAAGGTCACTTCTGTTGTACCCAACACAACATGGCCCCATTCCAAAATGGGCTTCCTTTGCTGTTGCATTTTTTTTAAAAAAAATAAAGATATGGAAAGATAGGATCACAGGTACTTCACTGTGCCTTCAGCTAGCAGTGAAGAGTTGTAGGGTAAAGCAAAGGGTGAAACTCCCCATTCAACAGATGTCCACAGTTAGGGTCTATGACAGAGGTGGTTAATTTCTAAAGACATCCTTCACCATCCAAACCCAGTCTAACACTCTTCCACCAAATTCCCTCATCAGTTCTCCTTCCAACTCCCAAAGCTTCTTCCCCACATCCCATTGCTTTCTTTTGAAATTTTTTTGGTACATTTTCTATCCCTAGTACAGCTATTTTAACAATCCGGTCTTCCCAGCTATATTAATGACTTTTTCATTGTCACACTCCACTACTTAGTCTACATCTCTCTCTGAGTGCCAGTTGCTAATTCTATTCTACCTTTCAAGGAAGTGTATTACATTTTCCTAAACTCTTCACATTCTTTATGCTTGCATCACTAATTTCAAGAGAATGGTTGGAGAGTCATGAAGTATCTGTCATTGCCGATTTTTTGCCCATTGCATGTTTTTTGCCCATTCAGTTTCTAAGATACATCTTCCATGGCATTCTATAAAACTTGAGACTTGAATATACATCCAAACTCATTAAATTAGCTGAAATATTTGTTTAAAACTACTGCTACAACAGGAAGTTGGGAACCCTTGTAAAACAAATACCATAACTGTTTTCACTCCTTTAGACCCAAGACTTCAATCACTCCTCCACTGCATAAAAAGACCCAGAAAAAATGTTATATACGAAGTTCTGCTTGTATTTCAGCAATAATGCTATCCATTTCCTTTTCTCTGATCTGCTTAAGAGTCAATGCAGCTAAACCTGGAAGAAGCTTTCCAAAAGGATCCCATTTCCAAAAGGATCGCATTCACTACAGAATCACCTCAGAAATGAAAGCATGTCTAGCAGTACTAGGCCATTTCCTGATCTAATAGGCTAACTCCAGTATATCCAGGTATCTAAATAAATGGCTACCTGTCAGTGTAGTAGCAGACCTACATAGATCTATCACCTTGGTCAACAACTTTTGTTCTAGCAACAACTAATATAAAAAGTTACCCAATGACCTGAGAAACTGCCTTTTCTCAGCATGTTGTTCCTGAGTGGAAAAACTGAATTAAGAGGGAAGGCTTGGAATGTTCAGATAGAGTTAAGTGAAGCTATGATGTAGTCTTATAGAGAAGGGCTATACAAATCGTTCCCTGAGAACTAGATGTAGGGTTAGTAGATGCGCAGCTAAATAGCTGTGTGGTAATCGGTGAACAGTGATGTCCTGCCCTGAAGTAAAAGCAAAAGTCAGTTCATTTTTTAAAAATATCATAGAGGCATACCTATGCTGACTTTGGTAAACAGAACAGAACCACTCTGATGTGGACAACAAAATCTGAGAAGTGAATTATTTCAATTATTCCAATGGCTCAGTGTATACTGATGTGTGGATCCTCTGTTGTAATTATGCATTGCCAGCATGGTGTGATGGTTAAGGGCAGTGGGCTTTAATCTGGAGAACCGGGCTGATTCCCCAGTCCTTCACAAGAACCCTGCTGGGTGCTCAACTGTGGGCCAGTCACAGTTCTCTTAGAACTCTATCAGCCCCACCTACCTCACAAAGTGCCTGTTGAGAGGAGAGGAAGAGTGAGAGTAAAGTTTGGTACTCCTTAGGGTAGAGAAAAGCAAGGTATAAAAACCTACTCTTCTTCATGCCACAGGTGTCATTAACATCATCAGTTGGTTTCTGAAGAATAGCTTCAATATAGAACTGATCCACGAATGAGCTGGAAGCATAGTAGGGATAGATATTCATTTCGTGGATACACTCCACAAAGCACACACCAATCTCTTACCAATGTGCAGGTTCTGCACCTCTCTCCGTATATCCACATGGCCGGTTTTGCGAAAACAGGCAGTATAAACTGCACAGCTGGAGTAGCACAAAAAGCACACACACACACCCCGGGATTTTGTCAGGACTTGCTTTGCTGACTTCCGGTTTAGTGCACAAATAGATTTTGGGCACAAAATGTGTAAACAATATCTGCTATGCTGAATAGGTATACTCTTCTTTCCTTCTCAGACTTACTCCCCTCCTCCCTGGACAGCAACATCTCAGTGTTTGCCAGCACAATTTCTTATTTTCCATGGTCACACAAAGCATGACTAAATTGTGGAATCTGCTACCACAGGATGCAGTGATGTCCAGTAACATATAACATAGATGGCTTTTTTTAAAAAAAGATATGACAAATGCATAAATGATAGATCCATCACTAGGATAGCTAACTGGAACCTCCAAGTTCAGAGGCAATATACTTCTGAATACCTCTGAATATTGAGAGGGGCAACTAAGGGTAGAAGCTTAACCCTCTGTTCCCCACTTATGAGCCTTCTGGGGCATCTGGTTGGCTATTTTAGAAAAAACAAGGCTTGACTAGATGGACTATTGATCAGATATTGCAGGGTCTTCTGTTTGTGACATTCGGAGCTCTTTAACAGAAAGTCTTCCGAAGTCTAAAACAGACAATACACACATTAATCTTTCTATGATCAACATTTCTAAAGGAAATTTAATCAAACACATAGAGAGGTGGCTAATGAAAATTTTAACTTCCTTGAAACAACAGATTATGAGGTTTGAAAGTGTGACAACCTGACAAAGTTTTGTGATCTTGGGGCATGTGGGGGGTGGGGACTAGAGATTTTGAGAGACAGCTTTAAGAATTTTATTGAAAAATATAAAAGTAAATGCAATGCATGTTCCCTCCAAGATGCTGCTAACTGCCAAGAAGTGATTCAAGGGACAGCCACTCTGTACCAAGAGGTTTACAGAAGTCAAAGTGTACTGGCAAAAGTTAGAAAGAAAAAAATGAAGGAGTATTTTAAGGGCTGCATCTTTTTTGTCTCTGATTTTCCCCCCTCCTCCTCCTTCTGAGAACTTGACTTCCAGGTGGGTTTTTGCAGGCCTTATATAAATATTTCAACTCTAATAGCTTTAAACATACACTGCTAATCATTCACTTTGGAGTCTGGATGATCTTAAAATTCATTCAGACTTTACTCTCACAATGAAGGCTGAGTTGGGATTTTGTAAGTTTATAGTTCACTTGCAATAGCCTTTAAGAGTGTAATATCTTCTGACACTGTGTTCCCTAGTATTCCACCAGACATTACATAAAACAGACAGGATTCTAATATAAATACTGACAATTTCTTGAGAGGCAATAATTTTCAAAAAGCTTTAACAACAAAAATAAAAGTGTCTTTATTGCAACAATCATGAACATCTATTTTAAGTCATTTGAAACATTCACCTTATTTGGCTAACACTGGGTGCTTTCATACATGCTAAATAATGCCGTTCCAATCCAGAGACCGTTTGCAAGGGGATTTTGCCATTTCACACAGTAAAACCCAGTTGCAGAGTGCATTGAAAGCAGACTGAAAGTGCATTATTCAATGTGTGTGAAAACGCCCACTGTTTGACATAGTCAAACTCTAGAGCAAGAAAGAAAAAGAAGGGGGGAGAGAATGGCTACATTCCTCAACATGCTGTCTTTACTGAAGTCATCTTAGTGTAGAAGTCAGCAACTGGTAGCCCCAAGGTCAAAGCTGGCTTTCGACAGGCGTCCTGAACCTCTTGAAAGCCAATCCAGTGGTAACAGGAAGTAGTGTGGGGATAAAGAGCTAGGGTGACAGGACTTTTTGAGAAAACTCAGAGGAAAGGAAGAAGTACACAGCCTTCTTAAACCCTTGCTTTGATAAATTAGTTGCTAATCAGAGTCTTAGTAAGACCATTCCAAAGTTAAGCGTTTCAAGGACTACAGTCTTGGACTAGTCCCCAGGAGTATGAAAAAGTAACTGCAGACTTAAACTTAACTCTGCAACAGTTCTATAGACTTCCGGATAGCTAGCTTGCCTTTGAGGATTTCAGTCCCACACCCTCATGTATGTAACATCATATTGTATATTCTTCAATTCTCAAAGAGGCACTACTTCCCAGTTCAATAATCCCATTATCATGTCTATTAGACTCTACTTCCCCAATAAATAGGAATTTATAGAGTATTATTACAGTCCAGTGGAAACAACTCCAAGAAACATTCCCACCTGAAATTCAAACATCTTCCTATAAGGGAAGAAGAGAGCCTCCCACCATGAGTGGTTGCACCACAACCACAAGAAACCTGCAGCACAAAAATATCTCAGACAGCAGGCTTGGGGAAAGCCCCTTCTCTGCCCAAGATCCTGAAAAGCTGCTGCAGTCATGGCAGACAATACTAAGCTAGAAGGACCACTGTTATAAGACAGCATTCTTGCGTCAAGCAGAACCAACCCAAGTAATCCTCAGTAAGCATCTTTAGCCTGATTATGCTGTAATGTCCATAGTAAAAGAATAACTTCATCAGGTTTTTTTGGCACCAAAAAAAATCCGCCTTTTTTCCCCTTAATACAGACAGGCTATCACACAGTAACTCAGACTACAGACACAGTCCACTGGGAACACCTCCGACATGTGTGCTACTGAAAAGAATGGGAATTGCAGAAGGGTTTCCATTCATCTGAGGGAGGCTTACACTCAAGATGTTCCCATTGATAATATGTCAATGCAGAGATCTGGAAGCACACATAGATGCTATCATTTCTGATGCATATATGCAGAAAGAACCATAGTTTCCAAACCAGTGTCTCTCACTCAAGTCTTCACTCTCTACAGTTGAATATTCCACAGTTTCTTATCTGATTTACTTATATAGCATGTTTTTTCATAGCCAGGCTAGTTAGTTATTTGTTTGTTTGATTCTGCTTATATCCCCCCCTTCCCGAATAGCAAGCTTAGGGTGGGTTCCATCATACTAAGTAACAATCACACATATGCAAACAACAGTAAAAACCAATTAAAATAAATTAAAATTAAGATACAGATTGTAGTTTCCAATACTCCAAACCAGAGCCTCAACAGATGAGGTCTACCACAAATTGAGGTTCCAGATAGTTACTCAGATCTGGGTCACTGGAGAGGAGGCCCAGTAAGGTTTGGATGCCCACTGCCTCAGCTAAAAGCCTGAAGAAAGAGCTCCATCTTGCAGGCCCTGTGGAACTCTAGAAGGTCCCTCAGGGCCCTGATCTCATATGGGAGCTCATTCCACCAGGCCAGGGCCAGGGCCAAGAAAGTTATACTATATTCTCTACTCAGTTCAAACACAATATTACCTGACATTTGCTTTGGTGGCCCATAAACCAGCAAGATAAAAGGAATGGGAACCAACTTAAACAGCGTGCCTGCTTGTTTTACTTACCCCCTTTCTCCCCAATGCAATCTAGAAACACATGGGCTTCTTATAATTTTATATTAGGTATCATATTAAGATGTAACAAACTGCATAAATATGAAATTGGACAGGTTACAATGGCCAACACTGCAATCCCAAGAAGAGTTACACCTTTCTCATTGATCTTAAGCATAAATTTGCTTAGGGCAGCACTGCAAGAGTGTTATGGCAAATAATCTAGAAAATAAAAATCCAGAAAGCAACTTAAATTTAACTCTGATATCAGAAAAAGTAGATATTTTCTTCCCACAGAGAAACACCATAGTGATATGTAAAGACATCACAGCAGAAGCACACCAAGCAGTTATTCAGTAAACTGTATTTTTCTTTTCCCAAGAACCATCTCTCTTATATATAATTGCCGAATGGTGGTGGCTTCTGGCCTATGGGGTGGCAAGATTGCATGTGCTCCCCCAGCCATTGGCCCGTCGACTGCCAGTCAAGACTACTGGCGTGCCATTGGCCGGGTGTGCTGCTCTTCCCCGCCCACTCTCCCTTCCACTCTGCCCTGTCAGAATTCCTGGCAAATGGCTTTGTCTCTTTAATGAAGACGCTTCTCCTGCTTGCCTCCTGTGTGGGACTTAACTTTTCCCTCAGTGGCTGTTGGTAGGTGTAACGAAATGGCAGTTACCTGTGTTTGTAAGATGGCTGCTGGGTTGCTGTCTGTGACTGTTTGTTTAAAATGTTCCGCCATAAGGTTTAATTGAGCTGTAGTTCCAGAGAGGTCTCACTCACTGGGTTGAATGGGGCTTCCTCATCTGCTGGACTACAGTTCCCAGCTGCCTCAAGGCAAAAAAGGGTGGGAAAACCGGGACTGTCCCAATGTGCGGGGTGGCATCAATACAGACTGCAGCCCATCCAGGGGGGAGGCCGTCTTCATCCTACTGGAGGTTAAAAAGGCTCCTGCTGCCTGTGCTGACCAGGCTGTCCAGGCCACAAGCCAGAGACCTGGGGGAACCCTGCTCTCTTGGGCCAGAGAGAGAGAGGCTAGAGCAGAGAGCCAGGGGCCGGGGTGTAGGGGAAGAGGATGGTGTTTAGTGCGCACCCCATAACTGTGTAAATAGATAAATTCTTTTGTTTGGGCTAATAACCTGTGTTGTGCTCTGACCACATAGTCTCCCCCGCTCTGCACAATAACAAAGGGAGGGGGTAGCCCAAGGAGGCAAGGAAAGGCCAGACCCTTGGCTTGCCAACTTTCCAGGGATCCCCCAAAGATTGGGGATTCCATCTCCAAATACGGAGATTTGGCCAGAGGCGTCTCACTGTCCCTCTAAAAAGGCAGTGACGATTCAGTGAGTCTTGGCAGCGAATTTAAGGAGTGAGATATGCACATGGGACAAGGGTGGGAGGCAAACAGCTGAGAAGTAAACTGGAGCCCGTTTCGCCACAGTAGGCAACCAAGCTCGGTTCAGACAAAGGAAGGAAACCCTTTGCAGGCCTTTGTGAGGAACTCATTGGGGCCAGTACTGAGTCTAGGGTTGCCAGCTCCAGCTAGGGAGATTCCTGGATATTTTCTGGTAATGGAAGCCAGGGTTTGGGGAGGGGAGAGGCCTCAGCTGAACAGAATGCCATACAGCCCACCTTCTAGAACAATTATTTTCTCCGGGGGGAGGGAAATTTGTTGTCTGGAGTTCAGTTGTGATACCTGGTGATCCTCAGGCTCCACCTGGAGGTTGACTGCCCTAGGCGTAGTGGTCAGTGCTTCAGAGCAGGGTCTGCTAGATCCAGGTTCTTGCTGTAGAGGCTGAGTGGGTGATTTTGGACTGGCCACAGACTTTCAGTCTAAACTATCTCACAGGGTTGTTGTGCAAGTCAAAACCGGGAGAGGCGAATGATGTAAGCTGCTTTGGTCCCCATTGCAGAGAAAGACTACTTTTCCTCCTGGGGAACCATTGTTGCCAATCTCCAGGTGAGGGCTGGAGATCACTCAGAATTAAAACTGCTCTCCAGATGGCAGAGATCAGTTCCCCTGGAGAAAATGGTGGACTCTGTGGCAGCCAGGGCTTCAGAGCACGGAAAATGGTGGACTCTGGCAGCCGGGGCTTCAGAGCACGGGAGAGACTGCAGGTGTGTGTGGGGGGGGGATGAAAAGCTGGAGAGAGAGAGGGAAAAATAAAGGTAGGAAAGAGAGGGTGAAGTTTGAGGAGGGGAGGAACCTCAGAAAGGTACAATGCAATAGACTCCACCCTCCCTCTGGGGAACCACTGTTCCCAATCTTAGGAGAGGGGTGGAAATCACTCAGAATTACAACTGATCTCCAGGAGGGAGGGGGGAAGAGATGCAAAGCTGAAATCAGAGGGGCAGATAATGGCAGGTTGATGCTTGGCTGGGAAGGAGATAAAGTTGCCAACTCCAGGTTAGGAAATTCATGGAGATTTGGGGGATGGAGCCTGGAGAGGGTGAGTTTGAGGAGGGTTGGGACCTCAGACAGGTACAATGCCATAGACTCCACCCTCCAAACCAGCCATTTCCTCCTGAGTAACAACTGTTGCCAATCGCCAGGCGAGGGCTGGAGATCACTCAAAATTACAACTGCTCTTCCAGTAGCAGAGATCAGTTCCTCTGGAGAAAATGGTGGACTCTGTCATTATACACTGCTGAGGTCACCACGGCATATTGACACTGAGTGCCCAAGGCCTTGGCACTCTCCAAGAGCTTCTTTCTAGAGCTCGTTGTATTTATTTCCACAACGGGCCTTATTTCTAGTGTGTGTGTGTGTGTGTGTGTGTGTGTGTGTGTATGAAAGTCCCCTCACTGTAAAATCAATGCCCAGGCCAAACCGCTGGACCTAGAAACACCAAATTTGGGGAGAGTGCTCCTATCATGACGTAGGTGCTCGCTAAGAAGGGATGTTTAGAAATTCGACCCCTAAAGGGGTCAAAAGAGGTAAAATGTGCTCCCCCCAATTGATTCCTATGTGGCTGCCAGGCTGCTGCCTCCTTGCACCCCCCACTCTCTGATTGGTCAGCTGCAGAGCTCAGTGTTCTGAGTTTAAAAAAAACCCAGTTACAGAGAGCTAATGACAGTTGAGGAAATCAGGAGTGGCCAACTGCTTGTGAGGTGAAGCAAAGCTGCTGGCCCAGCCTCCATATGACTTCAAACATGCTCCCCCCCCCTACACCTGACATGCAGTTGTCTGTCAGGTGCAGCAACAGTTGCAGGGTGTTTAAAGCCACGAGGGAGTTACCACCCCAGCAGTAACGCCTTAGTGATCCTCCACAGTAGCTTCTAATACTCCTCCCGCTCCTATACTGGACAGGCAGCTGCCTGTCAGGTGTAGGAGAGGAGGTGGGATGCTTACAGCCGCCGGGGAGGTTTGCTCAGCAGGATTGCCTTAGCACTGCTGCTGACCCAGCCTCCATGATGCCTTTAAACATGATTTCTCCCCCCCCAACACCAGACAGGTGGGTGTCTGTCAGGAGCAGGACCAGGGTACTTTAATCCATCAGGGATGCCACTCCAGCAGGATCACCTTAGTGGTGATGCTGGCCCAGCCTCTCTGATGGCTTTCAACACATTCCCCCCACCTCCTACACCTAACAGGCGGTTGTCTATCAGGAGCAGCAGTGGTTGCAGGGTGCTTAAAGCCATGAGGGAGTCCACCCCAGCAGTCTACAGAGAGGTCCTTCAGTAGAGAAAAAAGAGTATGTATGTCTCACTTCATTTTTCACACTACAATCTTCTCCATTAGGATTCCTACAACAAATGTTACATTTCAAACTTCACTTCATCAGTATTATAACTGGATTTATGGAACTTAAATACCGTAGCAAAGTACGAGTATCAGGCTAGTATATTATATTATGCATTCAATCACAGAGGAATTGTCATTGCAATAATCAAAAGGTTGTGGGCATTAAAATGTCAGGGAAAGCAGGTGGTAAGTGATGGGACCATCAGTCTCAGAGGATGGATTATGCAAGTCAGCCAAGAGAAGAAGACTCAGACCTAAATCTGCTTGCATGTTTGCTTGTGAATCCAACTACAGTCAACTGGATTTAACTTGCACATGGTTTCAGGACTACAGCCTTAAAAAGCTGGAAACAGAATGTTAGCATGTGGTTAAGAGGGGTAGCTAGCCTACTGTAAATGAAGAACTGAATGAACTGACTGTACTGGCTCTACTAAAGGAGCCCAAATAAAAAGCACAGAGTACATTTCTAAAAACTGGTCATAACATGTTAATCAGCTTCTGGCAATGAACTACAATGGCTTCATGCCCACATCTGGATACTAGCTCTTTTCATATTACAGTTCCCAATTTTACACACTGATAATCCTACACATCCCCACTGAAGGTTGTTTTAAAGATCATGGAATACATGCCACTAAACACCAAACAGAATCTATTTATGACCCCTCAACTTCAACCAATACCTGCCATCCATGCTGACAGGCTTGTGATTGCTATAGGATGCCTAATCCATAACCCTATTTATTGGATCTATATCCTGCCCTCCCCTTGGCAGGCTCAGGATGGGTTCCAACAGTATAAATACAATACAGCAATATAAATTCAATACAATTAAAACCACTTTAAAACATGTAAAGCATACAACTCTAGTAAAAAGCCAGATACCTCAGTGGTTTGTATCCTTTCCCACCTTTGTGTACTTTCCCACCCTGTGTGTCAGCCATTGCATTTTTGGGAAATCCACATCTAATTCCTGAATTCATTATTATTTGGAGAAGGCCTACATTAACTACACACTGTAGATAATTCAAAAAAATGGCACAGGCATTGCACCACCTGATGTATTGCAATGAGGACCATATGAACACACACATCAAGGTTCTTTTCTCTTAAATACCTACATGTATCAAAGATAATTCCTACTTTTAAAATCTTATAACTTGTTCCTATTAAGGCCAACATGATTTTTCTCACTGTAATCCATTGAAGTATGGTCTAGCTCTCACATCCTCACCCCTCACGAAGTGAGGGCAGCTTCTTCACTGGACTGGGGTGGGACAAGATGGGGATTCTTGCCATGCAGCGTAGCTTACTGGGGATGGCACCTCCCATGTTGTTATTTATGAGAAGTGTGATAAATACAGACTAACTACAGTGTTAGCACTGATTAACACCAGTATGCCGCTTCACTGGAATAAGGAGACAAAATAGGGCTGCACATTTACTTTGAAGTCAACAGAACATACTTCTCAGTAAACATACTTCTCAGACTGCATTTGAAAGTGAATCGTATTCCAAAGCATTTCCATTCACATCAAATACAGAAGCTTTTAAGAAATACTGGACACACAGATTCACTAAAACTCTCCCCCACATCCACTTAGCAGATACAGATAAATGTAAATTTTGAATAACTAGTTTATTCCTAACATAAAGCAGCCAACAGTTCTCCTCTACTGATTAAAACTACAAGACACAATCAGGAGACATTTTTTAAAAATCAAAACCCTCCTATTCCTCTTGTTCTAAAAATCCACTTTTGGCTTTAAAAATAAAAGTATGCATCCCCCCCCCATTAACAAAGCCCCCACCCAGGGAGACCAGTAATCTTCTTTGCAAACATTCCAACATGCGTTCCAGTCTGTGCTTCACATTTCCATTTTTTTACCTTGAGACAATTTTTCCCCCTCCAAGCTGAAAGCTGTCCAAAAAAACAGGACCACACACAAGCACAGCCCTACAGAGCCGTGCTGATCACGTTCCTCCTGTTCCTGCTGCTGCTAAGGACACACACACACACAAAATGGCGGAGGGGTGGGCTACTTTCCAGACAGACTTTCCTTTCATACACTTGAGAGAAAAGAAACAGTCAACTCCAAACTAACCTCCTGCCCCTGCCCTGACACCACAATCTTCTCACAGGACACACAGGCAGAGACAGAGGGAGACTGTGTACCCCACAAAGCAAGTCACCACAGCAAGCCACCCTTCTTTTCACCCCACACCGTGGCCCTCCTTTCCCCCCTCCAATTGCACCTCACAAAACATCGCCCTCCGGAATAGATTACATCTCTCTCAGTATATTCCACCTGGCCTCCAGCCAATGCTGCAGAAAAAACAGCCATTCCTCCTTGGCGAGAGGGGGACTGGGGGGCGGGAGATGTCAACTAAAAGCAGAAAATTACACACACACCCAAGAAAGCAATAAGGATCAGGATCAAATCTTACCTTCTACCCAGAGCTCCTCCACATTGGTTTCGAGATTAGCTGCTCTTAATCCCACAGCAAAAGCCCCGAATATCAGAAGGCCAACCACCAAAAATTTCCCGCAGTTTTTTTGAATGTAACAGCCCAGTTTAAACAACAGTCTTTGAAACTTTGCTCTTAGCCACAGTGGTGCTTTTCTTCCAGTAGCCTTTCCCTGAAATGCAAGGAAAGGTTGATAAATCTAGGATCTGTGAGTAGTGTGTGTGGTGTTTTTGGGCAAACTATCCCAGACGAAAGCACAAACACACATATGAAATAACCATTCACAAGCATGGTGACAGTAACATGACAGACCTGGACACCGGGGAGGCATGTCTGCACCCTGTGCCAGTCAGTCCCCACACACCCTCTGAGCCCTCATGTGCACAGTGAGCAACTCTGTGGAACACCTTGTGTTTTTGCAGATGGCTCTCCTATTCATAAATCAAGGCAGGCGGCTGGATTACATCACAGCTGGAGTTCTGGATAAATGAGACAGACAGTACATGCTCCCTTAACGAAGCAACCCAGTCACTGCCTTCTCTTTAGGCAATCAGCCCTATTGATTCCATGTGCAAAATAACATTAACAGGAAGGCCGAACGCTCCAAAATCTATGCAGAACACACCAATATCAAACCTACAGTAAGCAATGGGGGGTGGGGGCAGAAAATGACCTCCTCTGCTGTTCTGGAACAGGACCAGAAAAACTATTTAATCAGAAGTTGTCATCTTGGCTTCCCCCTGCCTTCCCTCGCTATCTCTGAAGCCCCTGGTTTGGTAGTAAATGCAGGGCCCCACGTGGTCAGCAGTACTGTTAACATCATATGCTTAATACTTATTAATTTCCATAGGGTTTGGAGACGATGTGTGATCGGAATTAGGAAGCAGAGCAGCCATCTAAAAGTTACAACAATATTTGTGAACGGAAGAGGGCAGCCACATGGATTTCTTGCTTTTCCCTAAAGTCTTTAAAAAAAAACACCCTCCTGTGCTCATTGAAATGAAACGATCACTGAGGAAAAGCAAGGATGTTAACTTTGAACATCCCCCCTCCCCCGCAGCAAATTTAACTCTCTTTTTCCAGACGCGATTGTTTTCCTCAGGGCAAAAAGGGGTGTGAAGGGATGTTCACTCTTGACCAGAGGGAGGGGAGACTGAAGGTAGCGATTTGTTTACAACTTTCACTCGCTTTCTCTGCAGCTGAACTCGAAAGGTTAGCTTGGCAAGACACCAGGTTTACAGGGAGCAGAGGCTACGGTGTGGCTTGAAGTGTGTGTGTGTGGGGGGGGGAGGTGGCAAGGATGAATTAAGCAGTAGAGGTCTTCGTGTTTCTTTGAAGACTTTTACTGGAGTTGGGCACAAATCAAAGCCGGAGGAGATGGCGGGGGCACCTAACGACCACCAATGCGAACAAGGGAAATTAAAACAAAGCAAAGGAGTGAAGCCATCCCGGGTAAAGTGGATGAAAGCAACTCAAGCACAGACGCAGAGACAGAGCAAGAAAAGTGGGTCCAAGACAGGAAGGAAGGAGGGCTGGCAGGGTACCGCTGAAAAGCCGCGGACATCCACACACATGCCTCACTTTCTCCCAGCCTTTTATTGGCAATCCTACCCTTTTCACCACCACCACCACCACCTCCTCTTCCCTTCCCAATACACTCTGCCTAGGAGAAAAAGAAATCCCGGCGAGGAAACGAGAGCTTGATAGGCACCTTTGCTATCTGCTCCAAGGCGAACCCTGCGTCGCAGTAGCTGGGGCGCTGCAGATATTCCAGATCGGGCGGCGTGACGCGTCTGTTCCCGCCGGTCCCTCTCCGCCTCCTGCTGCCGCTTCTGCCCGGCCGATCTGGCTCTCTACAGCCGCCTCCTTCGCCGCCGCCGCCGCCGCTGTTCTCCGGCTCGGAGGCACTAACAGCTGAGGCCATGTTGCCGCCGCAGAGCCGGGGCTGCCGCCGCCGCTGCTGTTGTTTTGGCGACCCAGAGGCTGGGTCCTCCGTGGTTCCCCCCAGCGCGCTGGGGCTGCTGCTTTGTGGCGATCCAGGGGGACCGGGGGATGGCTGGCTGGGGGGCGATTCTTCGCTGCTGCTGACAGACCAGGTCTTCATACCGCGTTGGCTGCTGCTGCTGCTGTTGCTGTAGCTGCTCCCGGCGAGTCAGACCCTGCGCCTTCCATTGCAACATTTCGCGAGGATCCGGAGGTCTTTGCCGCTGCCGCTTCCCACATCCAGTGTGCGTGTGTGAGTGGGGCCAGGGAAGCTCAGCGGGCTCGCCTTCCCCCCACCGCTTCTCCTCCGGCTTGAATTGCTCTCCAGACTCCTCGGCGTTCGGCCGCTTGAAGGAAAGCCAGACTCCCCCCGGTCTCTTTTCTCGCCAAGCAAAGCGAAGGAGGGCTGGAGAGAGCCTTGATCTCAGTGCTGCTGCTGCTGCTGCTCCGTCTCGGCGCGCACTACCATTCTGTCTGGGGGCAGAGCTGTCTCTAAGGGCTCGCCAGGCTCCCTCCTTCTCGATGCGTGTGTCTCTCGCTCTTTCTTCCTCGGCGTGTCTGCAGCCGCGAGCAGCAGCTCCCTTGCTTCAATAGATGAGCAGAGGAAGGTGGGGGGAGACTCTCTCCATTTGGATAAAGGGAAGGAGGAGGGGTGAAAGGGAGCGAGGAGAGAGAGAGGGGGAGAAAGAGCTGAAATCCCGCCCCTGGGGCTGTCAGATGGCTTGGGTTTCTGGGCTGCGATTGGCTCAAAGAGGGCAGAAATTACTCAGCAAACATGACTATTATTAGCTGCTTAGCAACAGCTCACCAAAGTAGAGAGACCACCCAGGCAGGCAACCCTTGTGTGTGCATCTCCAACTTCAGGGGAGCCTTAAAGAGATCCAGCCTTCTTTGCATGCAATACTTCCATTAAGGAATGCTTCTCTCTTTTCCCCCCACCCCCTCTTTTCTTTTTTCTTCTTTTCAAGAACGTTTTCAGCAGCGAGGAAAAAGCGTGAGAGGGAAGGAGAGGCTTTTAAAAACAAACATACGCACAGAATTTCCTTGCGATCTTCATCCTAACTCGTACTTTTATATATATATAAATATATATTTTTAAAAGGAACGAGAGAGAGAGAAAGATTTCCGAAGTCCTTAAAAGCAAATCCTTTTGGAGGCACTTTGGCCTCAAGCTGCAACGAATCCTGGGAGGTCCAAGCTGAATTCCCAGGCTTGCACAGATAATGACAGGGTGGTGGATACTGCGGTGCACAGAGCCAGATTTCTCTCTCTCTCTTTGAACCAAAGAGAAGCCTTTACAAGAAAACAACCAGTTGCATTAAGAAAAGACCACAATGAAACCTTAATACTTGAAATAACATATTTAAAACCTGAAGTAGCCAAGTTGCCTGCTGAAACTCTAGAGGACTTCCAGCCTAACAAACACGAACAAGAGCAAAAAGTGCAGCTGGCGAATACTTTCAAACACTAGATTTTTTTCCTTCCAGATTTGGCAGCCGTGCTGTTTATGTCCATGTATTTAAAATTTAGCCATGATTGGTGTGTGTGTGCGCGCGCGCGTTCCATACTTCATCAAAGCTTGTACGTGTCCCCTAGAAATAGGGTAATGTACTGTCTAGTACAGTGGTAACACTTCTATTGTCATACGCGTAAGGCGAAAGGATGTATTTTCCATTTTTCGTCTCAGACCCCAGGACTGTTTTAAGAATCTGGGAGCAAGCACCATGGTATAAAATAATGCATAATCTTACGCATAAACAGCATGAGATTGCAGTCGGTGTGCTTAAATGAGTGAAATTGCGCGCTCCCCCCCCCCCCCGGGTTTTTTTTTTGATTCTCTCCCTTCCGATGCAGAATTGAATCCGAGGAAAGAAAACAATGCTTGGGTAAAAGAGCCCAAGGTCGTTTTGCCGCGCGCGTGTGCGTCCTCCTCCCAGCCTCCACCTCGCATTTGCCGGTTCCTCCCCCACGTTCCCAGTTTTCGGGCCCCAAAAAGTTGCAACAGTTCGATATTGAACGGGATCGTAAAATAGGGGGAAGTGTTACTTTAAGAAGAACGCTCGTGTCTGTTCATTGAAGAAAGGGATGGGGGGGGACCGCACATTCAGAGAAAAGGGGAAGGCCGCGGAGGCGGGCTGGAGGTTTCACGTGACTGGCTGGTTGGCTCTGGGATTGTGCGAGGGGGACTGGGTTTTCCCTCTGCACGGAATCGAATGTTGCCGCCCCTGCTGAGTGCTCTGTTCGCAGAGTCGAAAAGGCGAATGCAGAAAGCAGGCAGAGGAAACTGAAGCAGATAATCCGTCTCGGAGCAAAAGCCTAAACTGAGCCCTAAGAAACAAGGAAGGACGCCGCTAACAGTTCCAGCCCTCTCCCCAGGAGAGAAAAATGCCAGACAAGCCATAGTACATTCCTCAAGGAGGTCTCTCCCCTTCACGTTACCCAATAGGAAGCCGCGTCGATAACTGCTGGCCAATAGGGAGACAGCGGAGAACGTTTCCATTCAGTTCTGTGCAACATCTTGAGGGTGGTGATTAGCTACGGCAGCCGCGCCTGGAGGGGCGGAGCAGAACCAGATTCTCCCCCCCCCCCCCACGCGCGCCTTCTACAGATCTTCTGGGAAATGTAATATTGTGGAGGGGGGAAGGGAGCTCGTGGAAAGGGTTCTGTTCCCTGTCGGAGGTCTAACCCTCCCTTTTTAGCCGATAATGTTCAAGAGAAGCCTGGGTCTTCCGAAATACACATGTGAGCTCTGCAAAGAGGCGGGTCCTCAGCTGCAGCGGAGGAGGGGACGAGAGCTTCTGAATTACCAGCGCTGTCCCAAGAGAAGTATTACCGTGGAATGGCAAGCTGACTGGGAATCACATTAAGCCCGTGATCCGCGAAGACAGCAACGTCACTCCGCGTGGGGCTTCGATTAGATCACTGGAGAAAGTTAACATGCTTGTTGCGGTCATAGCTGTATGACTACATTTCCCTCTTCCCGGGCAGCATCGCTGCAATGCTTTGCAGATGACGGGTATAAACATAGTGCTAGCGGGCGAGTCGCTTTATTGGAGGATTGTAGCGCTGCCAGCCCCAATCCAAACCACGTTTACTCTGAAAGAATCCCTTTCTTTCCGTTGGTCTCACTCCCAAGTAAGCCTGATGCAGTGCTAACCATTGATTCATGCTGCTGGTAAATAATTTTTGAATTGCTGCCCATTAAAATCCACCTTCTTCGGTTCCCAGGGGATCAGCCCGGGCAATTTACTCTGGGGTGTTGATAGAAAATGCAATCAGCAAGTTAGAGTAATTTGCTCGGTAAGGTCCACCTGAACATCACAGAGTGCGGATGAATGCATCGTGGCAAGGAGAAGAAATGCTTAAACATCCTGGAGCACACACCCCAAGCTGTGTATTCGTGAGTGTGTTGATTTGGAATAACTGCCTCCGTCCAGTTTTGTGGTCTTAGTCACTAAATGTGGGCCAAAATTCTCACTCAGTACATAAACATAGATCAGAGGAGTGGGAATGTTCAGCTTTATTTACAATAGAATTAATTTTGAGCATGTGCCCTTCTTGCTCTATGGAATAAAACTCTCACGAGGGAAGGCAAAAAATAACATACCGCAATCGCGGGAGGAAAGTGCTCTGTACCCACCATTAATGCTTCTATCTTCCCCAAACAACATCTCATGGGAGTGTGCCCACTAGCCCTCTGTATGTTACCAACAACCTCGCTTTTCTTCTGACATTCCTTGACTGACAAAAGTCACCACATCCCCGACCCTGAAAGCCTCTTTTCACGCACACCCTGCGTGAGTGTGTTGCATCTTCACCAACAACACAAGGTCTGCACACCCTGCGTGAGTGTGTTGCATCTTGAACAGTCTTCACCAACATCACAAGGTTTTTTAAACTGGATTCATTTGGGACAACGATCATGTCTACTTTATAACCACCGCCAGGAGCACAGATAACAATCTATTCCACTAGTGCTGGAGAGGGGGAGGGGAGTGTCACTCTTTGGAGCTCTTTGAACATCAAGCGTTTCTATATCATTTCCTGGTCATTATCATCAATGATAGCCGCTCTTCATTACAAGGGGGCAACAGGACAAGGCTGCTGTCTCGCCGTGGTTCTGCATCCTGAGCTGTAGCGGGAATAGAGCCTCAACCAGGAACAAGGAGGAGGGCATCTCGTCAGACCTTTCCCAGTGACCTCTTGTGAGCTTCTCACTCCTTGGTCAGGCGGTGAATTAGTGATCGACAGTGCAATCCTTGGCAGGGTTAGACCCTTATGAATCCAACAGAATCAAGGGGCTTTTTAGGTTTGCACTCTTGTACTTTTCCTGTACCTTCGGGGCCTCTGAAAGAATGCTCTGCCCGCCAGCATTAACAGGTTTCCGCTATAGGTCCCAGCACTTATCCACTGCGATGTGCTAGGCACTGTACAAGAACATAGCAGTGTAATACAAGCTTTCAACTAAGTTTAGCACTGCTCAGGTTTGCACCCATGGACGTCCTGCAGTGGTGATAGGCCTGTTTAGACATAGGCCTGGTTAAGTACTGAGATCCGAGGGTTTAGGGCTCCACGCATATGCATATTTACTTGGGAGTAAACTTCAGTTTCAGCACAGTGGGACCAATGTTCCCTCTAAGCTGTGGAGTCCTGTGAGCAAAAATTCTACTTGGTGAGCTACTGGTATTAAAGCTGTGAGAGAGCGATTTGGCTGCTGCATCAATTAGTTTGCTGTGGAGCCCTCCTTCCTGAGCTGAGACAAAAATGGTACTGAGATCCGAGGGTTTAGGGCTCCAACCCTATGCATATGCATATTTACTTGGGAGTAAATTTCAGTTTCAGCACAGTGGGACGTTTCCACTAGGCATGCACAGGATTGGACTCAGTAGTCCCTTGGTTTCAATGAGACAAATGTGCTCCTTTGTGATTTGGACTGTGGCCGTTGCATTGGAAGGACACTGACATCTGGAGCACCACGAAGCCAAAGTTACGCACTTTTAAGGCCCACTGATTTCAACTGGAAGGAGGTAAGCAGAGTGGGAAGAAAGTTTTAAGGGACTTAAAACGGTGCTTAATCATCGAGCCCTTTGCAACTGGCATGAACATTCCACAGCTCTCACTGATATGTCATTAACAGCACCACTGCATCCAGCACCAGCTTGGAGATATAAAAACATTTGACTGCAAATTCACCACTTCACTTTACAGCTTGGTCCCATCTCGGGAGGAAGTCGTATAGAGTTCAGTAGAGTAGAACATTCTGCAGAGTAAACATGACTAGGGCTGAGCTTAAAAGCGAAGGACGCTTTTATGGATTTGGGTTTTTCTTTTCTTTTTTAAAAAATCCCACATTACAGATCACTCTTCCCACCCACACCCACCCCTCTTTGCAAAGCCCTTATCCGAGGTCGGTTTCCAAAGCTCAATCTGGAGGCTCAAATTTAACAAGCCCTATCTTAATATCCTCCTTGCTCAGGCCGTCTCTCTCCCTGTGGTCTGGTTCGCTTCATACACAAGAGATGAATTACCCAGGGATCTAATTGGTCTTGTTTCTGTATCCCCCCCCCCCCCGTGTCAGTGTAAAAGTCTCGTCTCGACTTGGGTGGTCAAAGCGAAGGATGCCCCCAATTTGCCTCTTTGCTAACGCACGCCGAAAAGGGCGGCTGCCGCCCTGACAGCGATCATGTGACTCCTAATCAATCTGTCCTCTTTATTTACTTTTGCAAGCGTTGTTACCTACAATGTGCACCCAGACATCGCGGTTTGTGAACTTCAACAAATCACCAGGATCTTGCTGCGGATCTGAGGAACAGCCGCCTTTCTATATGGCCTTCAGAGGCCCGGTCGAGATACCCTGCCTGCCAGCTCAGCAGATGCGGCCTGGCGTGGTCTTTCGACGTGGCCTGAGCAAGTGGCAAGAACTTGGAGGCCTCAGGCGCACAGACCGGTCTCCTCTAGCCTGCCTTTCCTTTTACAACTTGCTCGGGTCTAGATCTTAGACCCTCTTGCAAGGCAGAAACCGCCATTTCCTTCGAAATCTCCTTTGGCGCGGCAACCAGCCTATCAGCTTACCCCGTGCAAACAAACGACGCGCCTAGAAGCCCGTGCACTACCATACAGAAAGCCTTCCTATGGGGCAGAGATTTAAAACGTTTCGATCTGT
Organism: Gekko japonicus; assembly: GCF_001447785.1. Lineage (NCBI taxonomy): Eukaryota > Metazoa > Chordata > Lepidosauria > Squamata > Gekkonidae > Gekko > Gekko japonicus. The sequence continues at coordinate 567,451 of NW_015167066.1, forward strand.
GCTTGTCATGGATCACAATGAACGTTGCACAGCCTGGACTCTGGAGCATCCGGTTACAATCATACATGAAAACAACATTGACATAAACGACCTGCTGCCCAGTGTTAAGTGGGGGTGGGGGAAGAGAGACGCGTCTGCCCCCAAAGGTCCTGTAATTGACGAGGATCACTTCAGGGCCTCTTGCGTTGCGCGGGCCTGATAGACGTGTAATCCCATCCTCCGGGTTTACCCGAAGTTAAACCCCGTGGTATTCTATCGGCCTTACTCCAAGGTAAGCGAGTACAAGGTTTCTTTGTTATTCTTTTATTACTAAGTAATAAACATTTGCGATGTACAGAAGCCTCCTTAGGACACACACACACACCCCCCCAGTAAACCGGGAGGTGCCATTATTTCCCCCTGTCGGCCAGCAGGGACCGGTGGACAAGAGACAGGGAAAGAACCGAGCTGCGCAGCGAGTCAACAGCCGCAGAAACACCCCTGCACTGAGATCTGCCGGTACAGCTCTGTGGCCACTGGACAAGGCTGCCCCTCACGGCTTATAGTCCAATGTAGCGAGGGCTCGGCGGCAGAAGACAGGCCTCGCAGTCGAAAAGGCTCCAGGTCGCTCTCCTGGCACTGCCAGTGAAAGGGGGAGCGGAGGGGGGGGGCAGGAGGCGTTGGGAGACCTTGGGAAGCCCGCCTAGAAGATACTCAGCTAGACGGGGTTCCACTCGATATCAAGGTTGCAGACCTCAACCGAAGGCGGTGATTTTGGGGTAGGGTTAGGGAGTGTGTGGGGGGGGGGACCACACACGTTAAATCAAATCAATGGGACTCACTCAAGAGCAAAGGTGCTTTAGGGTGGAAAGAAGTCCCGTTGGTTTGAAAGCAAGTTGCATTCACATCAGTAGGCCATATTCCCAAGTACTTGGGGGGGGGGGGACTCATCGATTTAAAGTTCAAGCACGCATCGAATTGTTTAAGATGAGACAGTCCCTAGGGGAGTACTTCGGGACTCTTCTCCTGCGCCTGTGTTTCTGCCTAGCGTGCACACTTCCAACCTTCTTAAAAAAAAAAAAGCCTCGGAAGTCAGATAAGGCAGCCCAGAGAACAATTTGTTATACTGACTGAGTCATTCACGGCCCTTCTTTCCCATCTTTGTCTGGCCGCCTTCCCCTTCAGCATCTTGCGCGGCGGAGGCCGAGGCGGTGTTCAGAGAGGCATTTGGCAAAGTGCACGCCGGGGCTTGGGAAAGGCCCCCGAACGGCCCCCTCCCGCCTTCCTTGTCTGTCCCCTCCTCGGGAGCGCAAGAAAGGGAACTGCTCGAGCCAACTTGTCAAAATAATGCGGCTAATTACCCCTGATCTCCTTTAATGGAAAGCTGCTCCGCACGCCACAAAGGAGCGAACGAGGGATCTGCGGCCACAGAGACGCAGGACAGCGCAGGCATTCCGCCCCGCAGAGCTCTCCGGGCTAATGTGCTGCCGCCAGAAGGCCAGGGAGCCCCGAGTTCATCGGGGTGGCCGGCCCCCACGCTAAGGAGCATGGGAATCGTACCCCAAGGCCGGGTAGGGAGTGTTCACTCAAGCCACCATGGGGCAAGGATGCGCAGGCGTCAGGACCCAACAGTGGCTGGTACACAGCTCTACCTGTAAATGTGGTGCCTGCCACCATCATTCTGGGTTTTCTTAGGATTTTTTGTTTGTTTGCTTTTGTTTTTGAGAGGACAGAGTAGGAGAACCATGTCTGGAGGATGCAGCTGTTCAAACACCTGTCTGTACAACTATCATAGTACAACACCTCTGACTTTTTGGCCTGTGGTTACAGTAGAGAAAGGCATACGACAGGAAAGTTGAAACTGGGTCCCTCTTAGAGACTGGGATCTGAAGCATCCTGGGTTTGGAAAGTCTGAAAGCTACTGCTCTAGGGAGTAGCTGGCCATAAACACCAAATAGCCATTCAGTGTGTCATAAAACACTTTTATCACCATGAGGACTAGAAACTTGGTCTTTAAAACAATCTGACCTTCTACTGGTGTCAGATCAGTAGAAGATATATAGTAAAGATATATATCTTTAAAGAGAGGCAAACTCATGCTTTCCTGGAAACTACTTCCTAGTATGGGAGTGCTTCTTCCTAATCTGAAATTTGGATTAGTTACTTAGTTAAAAGTGTTATTGTCATTATGTGGCAATTAGAAAAAGAAAGGTTTTGCACATTCTCAGAGGTCTTAGATCCTTTCTAAAACAAGATCTTTATATCATATGTTTTTGACCTCACATAAGCTCTGGGACATGTAGAAAAATGTAGTATTTCTGTGTAGGGTGAGCATGTGTCTTGTCTCTCTTGCATGCATGGGTGAGCATGCCCATGAACATAGATCCTGGAAGGGAAGTTGCTGGGAGAGAGGCACACCCATTCTTCTGGGCAGCCTACGTTTTTATGTGGACCTGCCTATATGAAGGGGGGGGGGGAGCTTGAATTTTAAACAGTGATGGCTCAGCTGATGATGCTCAGCAGTCACTTATATCCTGGGAGTCACTATGAAAGCTAAGGGAAGGACCGGAGCAAGCAAACAGAGGGAACCCAGTCAGCTGAAAAGACCATGGCAATTCTGCACTATCTACCAACACCAGGAGGGCCAGCAGAACTGAACTGTTTCTGGACTGTCTCACTCTAGACCAATCTGCAAAGCACCGGCTAGTTCAGCACACGCAGAATGATTTGGGGAGCAAGCCAGAGCAGGTCCCATATTATACAACAGGGCTTACTTCCTGGGAAGTGCCATTAGAATTGTAGCTTTTGCCACCAGGATGACTAGAAAGTTGGTCTTTAAATAAACACACCTGGCATCTTATTTTTCCCCATGGGAGAATATTGTTGATGCTCCTACTAGAACGTTTAACTCCCTGCATTTAGAAAACCAGCAAGCCAAGGAGATGGGTTTCACTTAAGTTCCCTCTCACCTATTTTTTTTCTTATATATAAAGAAATGTTTCTTTTTGGAGCTGGAGCATTCAAACGTGGAACCAACTCCAGCAGTGTATCCAGGTAAAGCTGATGGTTTGACTCGTCTGATTGTATAAACTGGGCTTCATCAGCTGTCATAGTTTAAGGGAGTGGATGTGGCATATCCCGAACAGATTGACATGCACATCCAGCCTATACATTGCAAAGAATGAGGTGGTTGACTGAGTGACAGTTGAATTTGGTATCCCTTAAATTGCATATTGGGGTAGGACACCAGTATCTTTAAAGCTCCCCCCCCATCTCCACCTCTCTACAAGTAGTAAATGAGCAACTCAGGGAGTAATGTTTAACATGAGCATTTCCCTGATGTGCTGGTTTACTACACACAGACAGTTTTTTACATCCAAACATTTAACAGCCCTCCTTCAGTCTGACCATCTCCTTCTGTACGGGTACAACCTTTGAAAAAGGGAAGAAGGTGGCATTGGTGTCTTCTTAGCAAACGCCCAAGAAACCTAGATCGAATCCCTTGTTCTGCTGAAGTGTGCCTTCTTATAGGCTAAAGTTACACCAACCAATAAGTAGTAGCTTTCCTGGGGAGAGCATCTTTGTCTTGCTTACTCACCCTCCAGCCTCCCATTGGGAATAAGGCAGGTTGTTCATTTTCAGGATCTCTGCTGTGGAACCTGGCTGTAAGAGGTGCAGAGAGAGCTGAGCAACACAATCCCTCTGGCCCACTGCTGGATCAACAAATTTATTAGCGATATAGGCGTGAGAAATGAAAAGAAAGTAAAACAATTCAGGCTCAGTGTCTGCCTTTCTTTCATACTGCTAATCCGGTTTACACATCACGCCTACATGTCTCAATAGGGCTTTATACACTGGGGCAGAGAAAATAAAGGGTGTGGGTGTGTGGACTAAGGACAAAATCAGAGAAGACCAAGATACTTTAATTCCTAGTGATTCTGACTTGTCATTTTTTCTCTCCTGTATTGTGCATGCAATTCAAAAGAAAGGGAGGGATCTCTTCCTTTTCTTTGCACTGTTCCTTTGCACAGAAAAGGAGGGAGGGAGGGAGGGAGAGAGAGAGGCTTGTCTGGAAATCTCTCCCTTGCTAGAACATTGTTAGCTTATTATCACCCTGCCCCACAATCCACTAATAAACTAACACAGAAATTGGACTGACCCATCAGAAATAAATGCTGTGGAGAAAAACATCCTTGGAATGTGCTTGTGTCCATCAACGCAAGATGCCAGAGACCTTCATCTGGGCTCCAGGTTTTATTTGTGAACTGCTTTGAAATTGTAAGGCTGGATCTCTCTCTTTGTGCCATTTTCCAGGCACAAAGATCAGGTTGTCCTATGGAGTCTTCTCACAGACAAAACTTCCATTGAGGAAAGTGAAGACACCCACTGAACACACCATTCCCTGTAAGTGATGGACATACAGTTTACTGGAGGAAAAACAAAAATAAGGATGGGATACAAGCCTGTCTTTAAAGGTTCCCTGTTCTAACAGTGGTATCTGCTGCCAAGAAGGAATACAGGTTGCACTGAAGCCAAGCCTTGGCTATGAAGCTCTGGTATTTAGCAGGTTTTGAATGATTCCCAAACAACCCACACTACAGAAGTTGGACTAGGACCCAGGAGGAAGGGGTTTGGGTTCCGAGTCCTGAGTACTCACAAAACTCCCTGGTTGGCTCAGAAGTTACTGTCTATAATGCTAAGCACTAAAATTTTGAAGTAAGTCAGACTTCCTGATGTAAACTGAACTTTATGTTGATTGTGGCAGGCCTCAGTATCCCATCTGTAAAGTTGGATCATCCCCTGTTCCTCGGGGCTATTGGGAGGATATAGCAAAAGAGTACTGAATTGTAAGGCCTTTTCCACAACAGAAGTGACTGAAACTGCACATATACTTGAGAACCTTCTGGAGCATAATGGAATTGACTTTCTGGCAAACATGACTGGATCAGGTTGGCCAAAGTGAGGCTCGTTTAACATCCAAGACCCTTTGGGCAACTGAGATGCAATACCAGTAACACTACTTATGACTCTGCCTTTTCCTTGTAGCAGTCGTGTCCACATGACCCATGCATACCAAACATTAATCCCATTTAAGTAAAATGTTTCATGTGAAGGTCAGTCATAGAGAGCAGCAAAATCAACATATTAAAGGCATGCAGGTGACCAGTAAGGACCAGCTTTTTAGTCACTGAGTTTCCATCACCTCACAAAGCTTGCCTTCAGGCTCCATTACCAAATGTTGCCTTCTGTAAGTGCCTAGCCCTCAACCATTCCACTCTCCTAAAGATGATACTTCACACATCACTGTCACTAAATGGAACCAGCACCCCTTGCTGTTCTTGGGGCTGTGAAGCCCTGGAGTGTGCAGAAGCCACCTTCAGAAGCGCCCATGAGCTACAGTCAGAATAAACAGGGCATTTGTGGCACCTTCAAGACCAACACTATTTCGCTCTGGCACAAGCTTTCCTTGTCCAAAACCCACTCCTTCAGATGCTCTGCATAGGTCCTGATCAGGAGAGATTACATGTCACCCCGACCCTCAACAGGCTAGCCTGGAACTCAGTTCTGCTATCTGGAATGGGTCCAGCTTCCCAGTTAAGGACACGTTCTTGGGATCGCATCCCTTGGAAAGGCGAAAATCAAATGGCAGACTCGAGAGTAGTCTCAGGTTAGTCTAAAGGACTCCTAGTGTATGAGAAAAGGTCTCCCCAGCTAAAGCAGGCAAATGTTGCAGGCGGAGAGACCTCAGATTCAACCTGGTAAGGCATCTAACTTGGCTCCCTTCTAAACCCACGGCTTTAAATTAAAATTAAACTACTGTGTGTGGTGGTGGGGGGATTGCTCGAGATTATCTTCAAGGTTCCTTTTCCTTAAAGGGGGGGGGGAATCCAGCGAGGCGTCCAGCAATTTCCACTGCCAGAAAGCAAACTTTCCTTCATCTTCCCTTCCCCTCTTCTCGGTCGCACACTTTCTCGCCTAGAATCAGTAGTAGCCCAGGGGGCCTGGTTAGCGGAAGGCAGGGTAGCGACCCTTCCAAGCGTGAAAATGGGATCCAAGAGACCCCCCTGGGCATGAATTATCACCGATCAGTTCCATTTATCCCGCAGCGGCGGCAGCCCTGACCACCACTGGGGAAAGATGAGATGGCGTGTGTGTGTGTGTGTGTGAGAGAGAGAGAGAGGGAGAGAGCGCTCTAGGTACAGTGACAAGAGCGATGCAAGGGATGACCCTCCTCTCCGTCTTGTAAAAAGCCGCCCTGGGTTTCCTTTCTCTTTTTGCATCCCCCCCCCCCCAGCTCCCCGCTGGTCCCACCATTGAATCAGATGCCACTTCGCCGAAGGATTTGCCATCTGCCACAATCTCTGCTTCGGTTCAGGCACACATCCATGCATCCCCCCCCCCCCCTTTCTGTCTCGGTTTTGGGATCACAGGCAGTTTTGGGTGTGTGTTTGCATTTTTTTTTTCCTTTTTACTTACCATCTCCCCCCTGAGCCCCTCGATGGGGCAGGGTGAGCTGCTGGTGGGGTTGGTCAATTTCATTCAGTGCCGCCGAGGCAGAGGTCTTTGATAGGAGGACATCAGATTGCCTTTTCCTGATCCTTTCCTGCTTTCCTCCAGACCCCTCTTCTTCCACTCCCCCGCCCCCCTCCCGGTCTCCGAAAGGAACAGAAAGTGTAAAAAAATAATAATCCTTCTAGGTTGCAGGCATTCTGCAGAGTGTAGCGAAGGCTCACAATTGCCTGCCTGTTTCTATTAAGCGCTCCATCGTCCTCTCCATGTGGGTGGTCTGGCTTTCTCAATAGGCAGGACCTGTCAGGGTCACGTGATGGATCCGAAAAACGTTACCCTTTTTACAATAAACTCAAGGAAAGCAAAGTAAACCAAAGTAACGTGCTATCAGCACATCCCCTCCTGGGTAAATAGGCAGGAAAGCCTGCTTGAGAAGGTCCCTAAAGTCGATTCCAGGCATGAAATTGACAAAGTGGCTACAACAGCCCTCTGCCTCCCTCCTCGCAGCCCTTTCCTTTCCTTTCTCCGGCTCCCTTTTCCTCTCCATGTTCATTGGAAATCAGCTCCCATCCTCACAGCACATACAGCTTCTTCTTTCATCTTACTCATAGCTGGATTTTAGCTTCAGTTGCTTTTCTCATCCATCTGGGAAGCGAAAGATTGGGGGGCCCTCTGCAAAACGTGAGGGGGGGGGGCATGTGCCAGAATGCAGTTGCTCTTGTTAAAACAAACACAGGGTTGAATCAAATGTAGACTGAGGAGAAAAAGGGGACCAGAGTTTTCCTTTCTCTGCTGAAATGTTTACCCATTCCACCCACTGCTTGGTTTACAAATGTTTGGCCCTGCAGGATTTACCTTCATCCTTCCAAATTTTTTTTTTAATGGTTCACTGGGAAGATATTTGTCTGCACACAATGCAAAGCACAATGATTCACCCAGTTGTAGAAAATATCTTATGGTTACTTTGGTCTCCCCCTGCCACTAAAACTCATTGATGGTTAAGATTTTAGGGGGGGAAATACAGAGTATAAACACCACGCCTAAAAAGTTGTTCAGTAGAGATTTGATACAATACATTTTTATTTTAAAAACTCTTTATTTTCATTGCTGTATACATGAGTGACATGCAGACCTCTGGAAGTATGTTAGGTACCATGTCTCTAGTATGTTTCCTTGTATTTTGATCATGGCCAAACTGAACTGAACCATCCTTTATTTTGCAAATATTTCTCTCAAGCATAATTTCATCGATGCCTTACAGCAGTAGCATTAGTTTCTTCAATGTTCTTACAAGTAGATGGATTGGGAGGAGAGGATATTCCCAGGCAAAAGGTGCTACTCAATAATAATAGTCTGGGGTCCCCCCCTTTGTGTAACAGTGAGATGTGAGTTGCAGGTTTCCCCCCCCAGATCCTGCACATGTGGTGCCTGATTCATGTGGTTTCTTTTATTTATTTCTGCAAATTTTATCCCACTCCTTTCCCCACCAAGCAAGGCTTAAGGTGGTTTCAGGTCATGTGACTATTTCAGGTCAAGAAAATGGTATGGGGTAAAAGTTTAAGCCCCTTCTCCATGCATGCCACAGTCTAGATCTAAATTAGGCACCATACATTCTGGAATAGAGGAGAATCTGAAAGTCATGTCTGAATGCTGTGTGGGGTGGTGTGACCCCAGAATCCTACAAGGAATAAGGGGTATAGCGCCCCCCTGGTCTCCCCTATAACCAATCAGTAAAGAATTTTCAGGGGCTCCCCACCCACATAAAGAACAAAATTTGCTATCAAAAGTAAAGAAAAAATGTTATCAGTTGACTATGTTTAATTATTGAATAATGTCAGCTGCCTTGAACTGTTCCTATTCATGTCATTGTTCTGTTTTGCATTGTAAAATATGACCAGTGAATGTGACTCATAACTGCCATGCCACACTGGCTCTCACCTTTCCCTCTATGGTACAGCTAGCTCTTTTTGCATACTGAAATATTGTACACAAAGCTCATAGTGTTGGCTCTAAATAAATGCAAAACAGAGTACAACTCTGGACCTAAAACATTCAAACTATGGTTTAGTGCAGTAAGATACAGTGCTTCCATTGATTTCAGTGGGATTTAAACATGCATACCTGTTGTGTTGTATTGCTTCCTTGCTTTAAAGAAGGCCCCAAAGGTTTAAGTGGAATTTAAGTCCATTGGCTTCTACAGAATACATTTCCATGCATTTTAGGAGGTAATGCTTGAATAAGCTCCATTGTATGTTTTGCTCATGTTTGCTCAGATCTCTTCCTCTTCCCACCTTTTTCACACTATGTCACATTGTATATAAGTGGTTTGAGTAGTGGTGAGATAAAATGTGTATGCTTGGTTCAAATTAAAGATCTGGATGCATATCAAAGGCCTCATGTGATTGCTTCAATATATACTCAGTGGAGAAAGAAGCCAAGTTGCACCACTTAGCCTCTCTACTTCACCTTATCATGTCAGAAATGACCATGTGACTTGGCTCTGATATGTCATCTAATTTACAAAGCAGCACCTCAATATTACTAAACATTCATGCTGTTGCAACTGCTTATAACACTCTTGTAACGTTGTATTTTGTGACACTCTACAGGTACAGCAACTGGTACACTCCTTATTTACTATGTATCCTTCTTATTTATTAGGGCAGCTAGTTTGGATGAGTTAGATTAGAAGATACAGTCCTCAATATTCTTCTCCAGAAAGTTAGGAGACTGCAGCACCTAAAATCATTATTGAAGTCCATCATGCCATCTTGATCATAAACACATCATGTAGAAGAAAGTTCCACATAAATCGAGAGGATTTACTTCCATTTAGGCCTGTCAATGGATTAAAGATTTTTGTCAAAATTATGGCATCGTGGGCCATCTTTTGGTTTTTTTGCCATCAGGTCTCAGCCAACTTATGGTGACCTCATGGGGTTTTCAAGGCAAGAGGTGTTCAGAGGTGGTTTGCCATGGCCTGGCCTCTGCTTTGCAAGCCTGGTATTGCTTGGTGGTCTCCCAGCCAAACACTGACCAGGGCTGCTTAGCTTTCAAGGTCTGACAAGATCAGTCTCGCCTCGGCTATGCAGGTCAGGGCAGGCAACCGAAGCAGAAGTAACCAAAAGAGGAGTAACACACACTTCCAGTTGTTTGCCCATACCAGCAGTCTGGTATTATTTTGTACCAGATGCAACTTCAGAGCATTTTTAACATGCTTCACATAAAGTGAATTATGATAATCCATTCTGGTTATCACCAGGGCAGGAGTATCCATGGTCAGATCTCTTCTGTGTAGAGCATAGTTGGTGAACCAGCCAAAGCAAGGTGCCGCTTGCCACAGCTGAAACATCACGATCTAGGAACACCAGCTGATGCAGGAATGAATACCCTAAGCTGTGTTTCTGAGAATTCAAGGAGTGTGCAACCCCATCTAATGACGATATGGAACCAGCCTCCTGGTCAGTTCTGTTTCTGATCTCTTGATGAGTGTACGTTGATCTTGTCAGGATTAATTTCAGTTTTCTAGACCCATCTAGTCTATTATTTATTCCACATCCTGGTTCAGAGCTTCCACTACATTCCCAGGACCAAAAAAGAGAGAAGGAGCTGTGTGTCATCTTCATACTGATTTCCAGGCAAACTCCCCAGCAGTTTCACATAGAAGTTAAGCAGCATGGAGAACAGAATTAAATCATATGGCAATGTACAAAGTTCACAAGACTGTTGGTCCAATAAGTTACTGATTCATGCAAAGAAACTGCATGAAATAAATTCTTTTAAATGATGCCCCTGAATAGGTTCCCATTAATCTTCATTGATTAGCATCTAACAAACTAGATGCATTTACTATTGGCTACTTCCGACTCTAGTCTCACTCAGATTGAAAAAGCTAGATAGTGGCTTTACTGGAAGCTTCTGAGGATGGGAAATAGAGGAGACAAAGAGTTTGGAGAAGGAAAGAGGGTTCCCCCCCCCCCAATGTCTGCCCAAAGTTTAATGTATTGATACATCATCAAAACTTTTACAAAATGAAATGGGCTCTTTCTTTGAGTCTGGTAAGTTGTTTCAAAATACACATTTGTTAGCAAATGTTAGCAAAAGGGATGGGGCAAGCAGAAAATGAGAAGTGTCCCCCCCCCCACCTGAGGAAAAAATAATTTGCTTGAGACTCAAGAGAGTGACTGTTAGTCTGGAAACACAGTACTTCGCTAGATGGATCAGATGGTCCACACAGGATAAGGTATGAATTCCTAGATCTGACTGAATGGAGTCTTGGGTCACACATCTGGTTGGTAACTGTCAGTTTTCACACACACATTTTTATGTTGGGCACCCGCAAATATGCTTGCTAGATGTTGTTAATCTAATGATGAAATAGCTTTAGGTCTGATACAAACAATATTATCTTCCATGTGTACATTTGTGTATTCACATAACCGTGCTTCTTTTCATATGCTGCACAGATAGACTTAAGACTTTTCTACATGCAAATTCTACACATGACTTTGGCCATAAACGGGAGAGTCTGAACATCAGATAGATAGATAAATAAATAAATAGATAAGTTTTATTCATGGCAATTGACCAACACATAAAACAATGTCACTTTGTAACATGGGTAAAAGATATCGTATTCAAATAGGAACAAAATTTTAAGACTGGTTAAAAACACCATAAAAACCATAATGGTTAAAATTAATAAAAATCTTAATTCTCCTCTTTTCGAGCTACTATAGATTGTCTAATTCTTAGGGCAAGCCATCTGAACCTAGCCACCTGATAAGTAACTTCTGCCCGGCTATCCAATAGCAAATTTCTTAAAGGGCAGATTCTTTGCTTGCGAGAGAGAGAGAGAGAGAGGGAATGTCTTAGGGAAAGGAAGAGACTTGCGGAATTGAACATCAGAATGTTTCCATGCCATCTCCTGCTACTTTTGATAGGTTTGGATCTACACGCAAAAAAAAATAAAAATGGAAGCAGACTGTTTTGGTTGAGTATGCATATGGAGATTTTGTTGTTGTTGTTCAGTCGCACAGTTAGTTATATTTCAATAAGCCACCTCCCATTTCAGTTCAATGCTAGAATTAGTCAAAAGTTGAAAACAACAACCTCCAGCCTCTTTTGAAACTTTCAACATGTTTTGTTTTGCTTTGGGCTCCTATCAGGTGCTCCTTACGGTTCTGAACTAGGGTTGCCAACAGGAATGGAGAAAAATGTTCTATCCCTTCAACAGAGGCTTAATGTGTAGAAATGGGCTGCTGAAGCTTTTCTGGCTTAGAGCCAAATAATATCACCTAGTAAATAACACCCTAATAAGACTGAATTAGAGGAACAGGCATCCCCCCCCCCCAGGCAGTCAGTATCCCTAGCAGTGTGGGTCCCAGAATTACTGTGTTAGTTCACAGGAGGGTTGCCAACTGTCTGGAGAAAAATAAAGTGTCCAATTCCTCTATAATACAGGCCTAATGGGATGCTATTTACCGGGTTATTTGCCTCTGTGCCAGAAAAGCTTCAGCTGATCACAGTGAGCCTCTATTAAATGGGCAGGATATTTTTCTCTAGGTTTCTTTGGCAACTCCAACACTGCAAAAAGAGACACCCCCTTCACCTGAAGAAGCAGAGGATACTAGGGGTTAATAATACTAGGAAGGAAAATGAAAGAAAACCCATCAGGTTTGGCTTAAGACTTCAGGTCCCCAAATTTAAGAGAAGTAAATTGTTTCTGATTAATGGGTATATTTGGCTAGCACTGGTTGAGTGGTTTTCAGTAGCTCCTACAGCTTTCATGCATCAGAAAAATAAACTGTATCTTTGTAATGTAAAGGCTACTTTTTAACTGTAAGCAAGCATAAAAACACTACCAAATGGAGGGTGCACTGGAAGAAATGTGGGATTAATGGAATGTTATTGGAATTGTTTTAAAAGTTCTTTCTTTTTTAAAAAAACGGTTATTTTTATGGGAAAGAAAGAATTTCTTTGTCCTTTTTCACAAGGTCACGGTGGAAAACTTTGGCCTTTACACGAGCAACTCGGCAGGGGGGAAGGTGGAATAGTACCACACAGAACAGTAAACTTTGCATTATTTCATCATGGAAACCTCAAAAGACATCCGCCAATGACCTAGCGACTTTTGACTAGAAAGATCTTGTGCCTTATAACTAGGACTGTTTAATCTGCCTATGATTACATGCTCACATACTCTTCTCCAGAGATCTTAGTGCATTTTATGTGCGAGTCCCAGTGATTTTGATGAAGGAAGCATATCAGTATGCACAAAGTATGTATGGAAATCTACATTTTCCTTGCAGGTGTGAGAACATTATGCCTGCATCAGAGGAGTCAGTGCCCTTAGCTTAGACACATAGAATTCTTAAGGCAAACTGTTTTTTCCCTTCAAGTACCTTCAAATGTATCTCATTAAATTGCTGTTCAGTACTGTAAAATTATCATTGTGTCTGGGTTTTTGTTGTTGACGATGATTAAACGAATACTATTAAAATCTATAAAAACTGATCCTGAAAGGATGGGAGGGGGCTTCATGATGTCATAGGTATCAGCCAATCAGCTCTGGCTTCTGCTGTAAATGAGCAAAACTGACTTCTCCTCAGCTTAGTTTTACAAGGAAGATTGTACAAATGGTTATTGATTGCCTGGAGAGAGAGAAAAATGTCCTCTTTAACAGAGGCTTAATGGTAGTTATTTACCAGGTGATGCTACTTACCTCCATGGCATGAAAAACTTCAGCAGTCCATTCTCACATATTAAGCCTTTATTTAAGGGACAGGACTTATTTCTCCAGGCCTGTTGGCAACCCTAATTGTACACATGACTATAATGGGCTGCATGAAGTTTCACAGTCATTGGAACTGCTCTGATTTGTATATATGGCAGTACTGAATGCCAGTTTTCTTTTTTACAGAGAATATTTCTGTTCACCTTGTGTGGTAGGAACTTTGGCACCCCTAGCAGGTCTGCTTCCTTTGGGCTTCAGGTTCTTTGAAACAGCCTGTTCAGTTACAACCATACAGTCTGAATGAGGTGAGGTTGCAGAATCAAATGCATAGGCAATTATGGATACGCAGCAAACTGACCCCCCCCCATCCTAAGCATACTTCCCCCTAACCAAATCAAAAAGTTGATGTTTATCCATCATAAGCAATCCTACACGAGCAGGCAACTATTTTTGACTGACACTCAGATGCCATGTATTTGGAACACCCAGCTGTCTATTGAAGTGTCTGTTCCCCATCAAATATCACAACATGCCAAGCCTAGAGAAGAGTCTTTTATCCATACAGAAAGCGCACACATGCAGCAGCATAATGCCTGTTAACAGTGTCTGAAACTGGATTTAGTTTTTAGGGTCTGACGTCTCTGTGCTGGCCAGGGTTTTCAGCTTCACTGCCTAGCCTGGTCTACACATTACCCATAGTTATGTTGTTAGGTATGTGCTTTGTAATATATTACCTTTGAGTTTTGGGTTTGCCAGCATCACAACATTCAGTAGTGCATTTGATAGACTTATGCTTATCAGCAGGGAAGTAACCAATAAACAAAGAAGGATTTTCTGCCTCATCAAGAGATTGCCCGGGTATGCAGGAAAAAAAATAGTTTGTTAATTAACCCCCTCAAAGAGTACTAATTGTGTACAAGGCCCTCCTGGAACCAAATGATATTGAAGTGACTGAGCATTAAGGTTTTGTGTTTTTTTTAAGACAAAGAGATGGGAGAGGGAAAATTGGCCTCCTCAGAACTCAGGCATCTTATTATATCCTGAAGGGAGAGAAGAGGGAAAATTGGCCTCCTCAGAACTCAAGCATCTTATATCGTGAAGGGAGAAATTAGGGTTGGAGGGAGGTTGATCTGGGAAGCATGGATGCTGAGCCTAGTTTCCCATCTTCCAGTCCAGGTTTCTACAAGCTTTTAAGAGCTCTGACTACTTTGAAGTTAAAAGGGTGCTGGCAGGGGATTATATGATTGGAGGGAAAGTATTTCCTTGGTTCTGATTACTTATACTCCCAAAGGCAGATTCTTCAACCTTATTGAACCTCTGGACATTTTGTGAATTTTGAGAAAGGCTAATGAACATAACCACAAAATGGCTACAATGGGAAGTGGAGCCAATCACAAAATGGCTGCCCCAGGGAGGACAATTACACAATAGTGCAAGGATGTAAGCCAAGTGTCCTATATGAAAGGCACAGCTATTTCCAAATAGGCATTCCCTCTCTCTCATGGGATCTTCTGAAGCATCTTATGCTCCACTGAGGTAGAAGAAAGCCGTGATTTGCTCTTTGCTTTATAGAAGAAGTAAGAAGTAAGAGGGTACCTATTATGCATCATGGCATAATGGGCACCACACTGCCCCAAGAACTCTTCAAGCTTTGAAGGATGCAAAGTCCTAAAATGCAAATAATGTCCTGAAAATGATGAGGTGAAATTTGGATTGGGGGGGATCCATGCTGTGAGTCATGCATTCCCCAGTCCTAGTTTCCCCAACTGTTCCATACAGCAGAGAGAAAGATATGTAAAAATAACCCCTCTTGCACTGTGCCACTCAAGTTGGTGCTAGAATTGCACCCTGACGTTCACGGCTAGGTGAGCAGGAAGTTGCTTGCCTAGCCTTTTTTTTTTTAGGTTTAAAAATATTTATTAAGATCAAGTATAACTTATAACATGTACAATACCTGCAAAACAGTATACAAATGTCCTCCATAGTCTCATGTAATTGCAAAACAGACCAGAAGAATATTGGAAACCGGCAGATAGTTGGCCAATTTGACCGGATCCAAAGACGGTTTTTTCAAGACAGGACGCACCATCGCCAGTTTGGTGTAGAGAGCCAGTTTGGTGTAGTGGTTAAATGCGCGGACTCTAATCTGGGAGAACCGGGGTACTGCTGTTCCCCGAGCACCACCCTTTGTCCCTGACCCTGGAGAAAAGAGACAAGCCACTGTAAGGCGAGGCGGTGGGTGAGCAGCTGGTGGTCGACCATGTCGAACGCAGCCGACAGGTCTAGAAACAGCAGTGCTGCCGAACCACGCCGATCCAGGTGTCTATGGAAGTCGTCAGTAAGAGCGACCAGCGCCGTCTCCGTCCCGTGACCTGGGTGAAAGCTGGACTGGAAGAGATCTAATACGGAAGCATCATCTAGAAAGCCCTGAAGCTGTACTGCCACTGCCCTCTCAATCAATTTGCCCAAATAGGGCAAATTGGAAACCGGACGATAGTTGGCCAATTTGACCGGATCCAAAAATGTTTTTTTCAAGACAGGACGCACCATCGCCTCCTTGAGAGCCCCTGGGAACCGTCCCTCCAAGAGGGGCTTGTTGATGATCTCCCTAAGGGCTCCTCGAAACCCCTCGTGGCCTGATTTAGACTGGGAGGTTACAGCGGAGCATCAAGACTTTATCCGCTAAATAGCTCGCAAAAGCCTCACAGCCAATCTCCAATTCTCTCGCATTTTGACTGCCCTGAGGCAGGACTGTTATTGACTGAATCGTTCTAAATAATTGGACTGGGCATGAGCTAGTGGACCCAATCTTGGCTGCAAAGAACTCCCTCTTTGCCACCTTGACTGCCATCTCATAGGATCTCATAAACGTTCTATAAGATGCTCTTGTAGTTTCGTTGCGGGCGCGCCGCCACCATCTCTCTAACCATCTTAACTCCCGCTTCATGCCCCTCAACTACTGGGTATACCAAGGAGCGAGTTTGGAGTGGGGGCGCAGAGGGCGCCAAGGAGCGTTCTCGTTGATGGCTGTAGAGAGTCGGCCATGCCAGTCCTCCACAAGCTCATCTAACAAGCCGCTGTGGGGCATCGGATCCCGCAGGGCCCTCTGGAGCCGCAATGGGTACATTAGGCTTTGCAGGTGAGCTAAAATATGCTCTCCGCCTAAACAGGGTCAGGGTGGAACATTCAGATGGGCCTTCAGCGCATGGTGGTCCGACCATGGTACTGCCAAAGAAGTAATCCGGTCCACTGTTACCCCAGCCGCGAAGATCAGATCGAGCGTGTGTCCTGCCCGGTGAGTGGGGGTCATTATAAATTGGGAGAGTCCCAGCACCGCCATGGACACCTGGTCCGCTGCCTGTAAGGAGGTCGCGTCATCAGCATGGACGTTGAAGTCACCCAAGACTATATGCCTAGGGTGCTCCAGCACCCAGCCTGCTATGGCCTCCAACAGGGATGGTAGGTTATTGGCCAGTGCGTTAGGTGGTCAGTACACCAGGCAAATCACCACACTCTCCCCGGCTTCCCACACTAGGCCAACACACTCAATGCCTGTGACCCAGGTCTTGGTCACGCATGCCAGGTCTGCCCTCTGCTCAAGCAGGAAGTCTTGTTATTTATGGACCTGGCATTGCTCAGCACCAATGACAGAGGGGAGTCAACCATCCCAGCCCCACCGCTGGCCACCTTCGGGATGGGTCGCAGGCTGGAAGGGCACCGAGCCAATCTGTTTCTTCGTGTCCTTCCCTTAGTTCTCTGCCTGGACCTACTGCTATACTTCCCCCTCCCCAGGAGTACCGGAATCTGTTGTGCAAACATCACCATCCTGCCTGTCTTCGCATCGGCCACAGACTGCTGGCGGATGATGAAATACTTGCCCAGAATACTCTAGGGGGAAATCTGCTGCTTCCGGTGCTGGCGATTCAATTAACCCTCCCGTCCTAATAAAATATACGCTCCCAACAATTGCTACAAATAGAAGAACCCCAATTGTAAGCGGTACTACCAACCTACACTAATACAAATTATATCAGTCCTAGCAATTTAAAACATTATCTAATCCTATAGACCAGTTGGGCAACAATTCCTTAATGCTTCGTAGAAACGACCAATTAGACCCAATTCAGAACACCATCCATGAGAATGTCTCACAGAGCCCAACTTGTTCAATATTTCAAATATATTGTTCAGACTAAAGCATGCAAACTGGAAAAAAAAAACTCATGAAAAATAAGTAAATTTGTCTACTATTAACATAATTTCAGAATATGAGTTTTTTTTGGGAGGCCACATATAATTTTATGCTTCTTCTCCTTATGCTACAGCAAATGAAAGCCCTACTCAGGAGCAACTATCAAAAGTTAACAGCTCATTATAAATGTTTACGGTCTATCATATCTCTAATAGTCAAGTGTGGACCAATCTGTGGATACTTAAATCTGCAGATTGGGCTCACACTTACTAAAACCATAATTCAGCAAGCTTGAGGTATTCCACAGGTTTCCAGAAAAATATTAAAATGTTTTTAAAAAATACATTGAAGGGTTTAAATCCCCCCAACAAAGCATTTTCTGTCCACATGCAGAGAATTCACCTTCTCTGTAAGCGGTGGTGGTGATGATAACAGTGGAGGGACAGGAAGCCTCAGTGGGCTCATTACAGAGGCTGGGAGCCTGCAGGGGTCGCTTGCAGCAGTGCAGGGTGGTGGGTGGGAAAGAATCCTCAGTAGGCCTGGTGGTGGAGGCTGGGAGCCACGCAGGACTCACTAGCAGCATTGCTGGCAGTGGATCCCAGTGGTTCCAGCAGCAGAAGTTGGGAGCTGTGCTGGGCCTGGCCCCAGTGATAAGGGGGAATAAAAATAAGAGGAGGAAGGGAGCCCATGACAAGTATCATGGGTCCCCCCCCTCACTTGTATGTGTAATTTGAATAATTTCAAAAGTTAATTATATCTCTACTCATGCTGCAAAACAGTTTCACAGATCAGGCGCAATCCCGATCTATCTCTTTGTTGTCTGCAGATTTCCATTATTTGTTTATGCAGTGCCTCTTACTTTCAATTACTTCCTTTGCTACAGTGCAGGTGCATATAAACCATAGTTCACTTAGCTTCCACACTTATTTGTTCTCTGTATTAGCTTTCATGGTATACAGAAAGATTTGAAAAGTAAACCAGAGGAAATAGGTAGGTTCAAGGAGTTAAGCACAACAGTTGTTCAGTTTCATCACTATTTTGTAGCGCTTGTTCTCATGCCAAGGAGTGTGAAGGAATGCAATCAGCCATTGTTTCTCAGCTCAAGTTAGGGAGCAATTCAGGCTTTGTACATCTAGGAGGAGTAAAAATTCCTGATGCAACTATTGCAAGGGCATTTTAAAAGAAAAAAAAAGAATGAAACATTGTGAAAAATGTGCTCATGTTCAAGATAGTTTTCCTGAAAAGATAAAACCTTTGATCATTCTAATTACCCCCCATGTATATTCTGTTGCTCTTACCAAAAATCTTTGTAATTGAATTAGAGGCTACAAATTGAACTGACCTACTACTAACATAGAAAGGGAAGACTAGTAGTATAAAACTATTTCATGTTTCCTCAGTTGCCATTGTGTCTTTAATTGACGTAAATATATCTGGGCTTCATTAAATGTTTGGAGTCTTTGGTGTGAATTGCTGATCGAAAAGTTTGGTGTGTGAAAAGATGAATTAAATAGGTAAAAAAGTATTAAGGAAGTAATTGATTCCTTTCTACTCAAAAATGTCCTACTGAGTTCATTGTGACATTTATAGGTAAACATGTATCTGTATTAGCTTTCATGGTATACAGAAATACAGAGGAAATAGGTAGGTTCAAGGAGTTCAGCAACGAACATGAAATTGAGCAAACTTCAGAGGACGGCGGAAGACAGGAGGGCCTGGCGGGAGCTGGTCCATTGGGTCACGAAGAGTCGGACTCCACTGTGCGACTGAACAACAACAACAACAACAACGAGTTAAGCACAACAGTTCTTCAGTTTCACCACTATTTTATAGCACTTGTTCTCATGCCAAGAAGCGTGAAGGAATTCAATCAGCCATTGTTTCTCTGCTCAAGTTAGGGAGCAATTCAGGCTTTGTACATCTAGGAGGAGTAAAAATTCCTGATGCAACTATTGCAGGGGCATTTTAAAAGAAAAGAAAAAAAAAGAATGAAACATTGTGAAAAATGTGCTCATGTTCAAGATAGTTTTCCTGAAAAGATAAAACCTTTGATCATTCTAATTACCCCCCATGTATATTCTGTTGTTCTTACCAAAAATCTTTGTAATTGAATTAGAGGCTACAAATTGAACTGACCTACTACTAACATAGAAAGGGAAGACTAGTAGTATAAAACTATTTCATGTTTCCTCAGTTGCCATTGTGTCTTTAATTGACGTAAATATATCTGGGCTTCATTAAATGTTTGGAGTCTTTGGTGTGAATTGCTGATCGAAAAGTTTGGTGTGTGAAAAGATGAATTAAATAGGTAAAAAAGTATTAAGGAAGTAATTGATTCCTTTCTACTCAAAAATGTCCTACTGAGTTCATTGTGACATTTATAGGTAAACATGTATAGGATTAGGCTATAAGTGCTTATTGTGACTATCACAAGATACTCATAGTGGCCTGAGGACCAGTGGTCTGGATAGTTTGCATTTTCTCGTAGAAGCTAGAAACAGCCATGGAGGAAGAGAATTCAACTGAAAAACACATGAAATGGAGGAGGTATTATATCCTTTCTACTGTGTATCCCCCCCCCCCCCGCCTCCATTTGCTTCTTAGGAGAAAACATGCAGGTACGTTG
>NW_015167066.1:588423-617017 GCF_001447785.1 Gekko japonicus
TATCGTCTGCATATCTGAGGTTGTTGATCTTTTCCCCAGCAATCTTAATTCCTGCTTGTGATTCATCCAGGCCAGCAATTCGCATGATTTACTCTGCATATATATTAAATAAGCAAGGTGACAATATAGATCCTTGTCGTACTCCTTTTCCTATGCTAAACCAATCAGTTGTTCCATATCCGGTTCTAACTGTTGCTTCTTGACCCTTATACAGGTTTCTCAAGAGACATGTGAGGTGGTCTGGTACTCCCATCTCTTTAAGGACCTGGCATAGTTTGTTGTGATCCACACAGTCAAAGGCTTTAGCATAGTCAATGAAGCAGAAGTAGATGTTTTTCTGGTACTCTCTTGCTTTCTCCATAATCCAGCGAATGTTGGCAATTTGATCTCTAGTTCCTCTACCTCTTCGAAACCCAGCTTGTACTTCTGGCAGTTCTCTATCCACGTACTGTTGAAGCCTAGCTTGTAGGATCTTGAGCATGACCTTGCTAGCATGTGATATGAGTGCAATTGTGCGATAGTTTGAAGATTCCTTGGCATTGCCCTTCTTTGGGTTTGGAATGTATACTGACCTTTTCCAATCCTGTGGCCAATATATCTAGGCTTCATTAAATGTTTGGAATCTTTGAAGTTTGGTGTGAATTGCTGATCGAAAAGTTTGGTGTGTGAAAAGATGAATTAAATAGGTAAAAAAGTATTAAGGAAGTAATTGATTCCTTTCTACTCAAAAATGTCCTACTGAGTTCATTGTGACATTTATAGGTAAACATGTATAGGATTAGGCTATAAGTGCTTATTGTGACTATCACAAGATACTCATAGTGGCCTGAGGACCAGTGGTCTGGATAGTTTGCATTTTCTCGTAGAAGCTAGAAACAGCCATGGAGGAAGAGAATTCAACTGAAAAACACATGAAATGGAGGAGATATTATATCCTTTCTACTGTGTATCATCCCCCCCCCCCCCCGCCGCCATTTTCTCCTCAGGAGAAAACATGCAGGTACGTTGAGCTTTGGATTTAGATCAGGAAAGTAAGTGGGCCAAAGGCTTATACCCCTTTCCTGCTACTTTCCCACCTGGACTTGATTTCTACTACTTCGAACTAAAAAAAAAAATTGATTATGGATCTCCAAATATCTTCATCTCATCTGATTCAGGTCTTAGAAGTGAATGGAAATGGATGAAAACAAATCAATTTATTTATTTCCCACTTTTCTCTTTGTCACAAGATCCAGAGGACTCCCCCTCACTGTTGCTATCATCCTCTAGCCCCCCTTGTTCCATCACTTTGGTGTCCTGACCTCAAAGCAGCAGGTGCCTCAAACACCTGAACGGGGAGGGGGGTTACTTCACCACCCCTACCGATCTGTTCCTTCTGGATGGTTGGCTCTTAGCATTTCTGCCTGGCCCTCCCCCCCACTATGACTGAATGCTAGCGCTGTCATCTTGTTTTTAAAATGTTTTAAAATGTTTAAATGCTCTGAATGTTTTAAATATTGGGTTTTTATGGTTTTAACTTATTTCACACTGTTACTGAATTAAATTGTTGTGAACTGCCCTGAGGCCCGCATGTTACGGGAAGGGTGGACAAAAAATCTAATCTAATCTACTCAAATAAATAAATAAATAAATATTGCCCTTTAATTCACTCGTAAAGGCTTGTGCCTCTGACCATACCAAACACCCATGACAAAGGAGGAATAGAAGTTCAGCCCAGGTCTCATACAGCTGGATCTGAAGATGTCACAACCTGCCTTGTTCACCACATGTAAAATAGAACACATAGAGAAAGTCATCTGGATCCACAGGGCAAACAGCAAGCCAAGTCTTCTCTCTTTCTGTAATGCCTTGGAAACTCAGGCAAACTGAGATATGTGATAACTCTGACAATACTAAATGCTACCTACCTTTCTTCATGAAGTTACAGTTTTCACGCAGTAAGCTTTTGCAAGGCTAGAAGAGCTGAAGAATTGGTTTTTATACCCCACTTTTCTCTACCCTAAGGAGTCTCAAAGCAGCATACAATTGCTTTCCCTTCCTCTTCCCAGTACCATCACCTTGTGAGGTACATGGGTCTGAGAGAATTCTGGGAGAATTGTGACTGGCCCAAGGTCACCCAGCAGGTTTCATGGGAGGCTTGGGGAATCAAACCCAGTTCTCCAAATTAGAGTCCACTGCTCTTAACCACTACACCACACTGGCTCTCCATGAACCTAACAAGGTTAGTTCTTCTTTATGTTCACATATAATGTAGAGCATATTTATGTACATCCATTCAGGTACAGTGAAATAGAATGCAAAGCAAGCACATTTACATACATCTGGCCTCATTGTATAATGTAGTTTGAATGCAGAATATGGGTATGGGTGGGGAAACATAAAACTGGATTTTATACCTCTATCCAGAAAAATCCTACTTAATAGACTCTTACCAGGTCAAGGTGAGATTGCAAAATAAAGTAAATGCAAAACAAAATTACTATACATGCTACTACTTATAGTATTATTCTTACTAAGTTTTGATAAATATAAAGCCAACATTATATATACTGAAGCATGAAACAGTTACTATTAAAGAATTCTTTTAGTTCCTAACCAAAGGGTGGACATATCTGTATGTGAAAAATTCATCCTAATCTTTATTTAGGCTACAAGTAATAGAAGAAAAAGTGGACACATTTTTTTTTTAAAAGCCACAAAGCTTTACTAAGGACATACAGAATTCCTTGAAAGCCACAGTGCCAGTCTAAGCAGAGTTATACATGTCAAAGTCTATAGTCTCCAGTGGGTTTAGAAAGCTGTAACAGAGTTTAGATTACTCTGTTAAGCACATTTAAGTTTCCAGTCCTAAATTAAAACTAAAGCATGGCCCTTTTCTTATATACTTTACAGTATAAAGAAAAGTTCAAAAGCTGACTTGAAAGGAAGTTCACAAAATGCCTTCTGTTTAAATACACCTCCTCATCTCACCTGAGCTTTCCCCTCAGTTAGCAATATAGGGTACCAGGAAACAGTTCCCCAAACAATGTCATTTTACTACAGTTATTCTTATCATGAAAGGTGACTGAAACAGCAAAATCCCTGTCTACACTGATAGCTTATATTGAAAACATCATTGTATTTTGGTTGGTCTAGTGTGTGTTCATGCTTGTGCCTGATACCACTTTCAGATGGCCAATGGAGAGCATGGTTTTCTCACAGACACCCCTTGCAATGATTTCCTTAGGAAGTGAGCTCACTCTCTCACGTGGAAAGCTTTTTACAAAATAGTTGTATGAATTCCAGTTACAAAACAGCTTACTAAATCACAAGGTTGTTTAATTTATTAATGGGATTCATACAATTTCTCCATAACTGTTTGTAACCAAATGAGGATATTGTAGTGCTGGAAAATGTGCAGAAAAGGGCAATCAAAATAACATAGGGATTAGAGCAATGTTCCTGTGACAAAAAACTAAGGCGTTTGGGGCTATTTAGTTTAGAGGAAGGATCACTAAGGGTGGGCATGATAAATGCTTAGAAATTATGCCTGGGGGCAGAAACAGTGGTAGACACTAAAATATGTGTGTATCCAGTGAAGCTGATTGGCAGCAGATCCAGGACAAACAAAATAAAGTACTTCACTCAACAATAATTAGCAGGAGGTAGTGATGGCCAGTAGTTTAGTTCGTTTGAAAAGGGGATTAGAAAAATTCATCAGTCACAATGACTGAATGGAACCCCCATACTTAGAGACAGCAGCTCTCTAAATACTAGGGCTGGGAAGCAAACAGAGGCCCCGGTCACACGGGCAGGAAACCGCGGGGGGGGAGCGTGGCAGATTGCCCCGGGGCAAACTAAGGCGCAGTTACCTGACCAGACCTCCCGTGGAGGTACCGTGGAGGTACCGTGGAGGTCCCGTGGGAAGGGAGAGGCGCCGATCGCAGGACAATCCCGCGCGCAAAAACAAAGCGCGCGGTTCGGCAAACTGGATAGTTTTTTTCTGTACAGCACGACTGCGCATGCTCCGTAGGGTGCTTTTGCGCATCCACGAAGACCTGGGGAAAAAAAAACTTTGTTGCACGGAAGGGAACATGGGCGGGCGCCGGATGCCACCGGAAACGCGATCAGACACCCACCCTTGCCCCGCGGTTTCCGGATACTAGTACCTCCGAGGTACTAGTTTTTTGCTGCGCGGTTTCGGCGGGAAGCCTCGTTTGAGCCACGGGAGTGCTACGCTTCCCAGATGTGCCGGTGAGATCGCGTCCGGAAACTCCGCATGTCTTCCGTCTGACTAGCATGGCTTATGTCCCGTGTGACCGCAGCCAGAGTAAGGTTTTGGCCTCTGTTCCCCATTGGCCACTGGCTGGAACAGCATTTTGGAGGAGAGGGACCTGATCCAGCAAGGCTGCTAATGTTCTCATGTTCAAACTTGGTTCTTAAATTATGGATACTGCATTGTTAATAGACACTATAAAGACTAGGTGCAGCAACTCATTAAAACTGGATTCTTGACTACTTTTGCTCCATCCTAATTAATGGGCAATGCTGTTGTGACTGTAATTTACACAAGACATACAGCAAGTACAAACCACATACAATGCCAGGGCCAAATTCTGAGATGCATAAGCATGCTGCCTCATAAAATGAAATTTTACAAATGTTCATATAAGAAAGATAGACAATGTAGCTGGTTGCATGGTGAGCAGTTTCATGGGCCTCCCTGGACATGAGCAGTCGTGAGGGAAGTACTAGTAGGTGATCTAAGAACATGTAACTACAACCTCCAGCAGTTATCTTGTGCATTCCAACGCAGGAGCAGGATGATAGAAAACAAGCCGGGTGCAACAGGGAAAGGATATGTACACAGAGGTCACAGAAAACAGAATGGCAGCTTGCTGACAGCATACTGCCTCATAAAATGAAATTTTACAAATGTTCATATTAGAAAGATAGACAATGTAGCTGGTTGCATGGTGAGCAGTTTCATGGGCCTCCCTGGACATGAGCAGTCGTGAGGGAAGTACTAGTAGGTGATCTAAGAACATGTAACTGGTTGCCAGTATAAACTGATTGATTAGGATTGGAATGGGCAGCAATAAAATTGGGAGTACAAATTTATACTATGATCCAAAGAGTTACTTCAGGTTTATCCAAAGGTTTGATTGGGTGCCCCAGGATTTTGGACTCTCCCCTCTTGAAATACCAGAGTTTCCTGATCCTCTTCCAGAAACTGCTTCTGAAACTTCCTTCATTTTCAAAGGTAGGCTGGTATGCACCATGGGATGAAGAGGAATTTGAAACCCTGTGTTCAAAGCATGTTTGGGAGTTTTTGGATCCAGGCTACTCCCCTACTGACTCTGATAGTGGCCCCACTGTCTCTCAACAGAGCCATCTCTCTCCTCCATCCTCCAGTCTTCTGGCCACAGGCAGAGGCAAGGCAGGGCATAGATATTTTAATAAACAAGCAAGCAAGCAGCTTCCAGGTCTGAAGGCCTACCTTCCACTCCTTACCTGGGATAAGCCCTAACATTTGTAATTCCAGATATTTAGCATTCATGGTTCTGGGTGACTACCACTACAGCTTCCTCATCAGTCACTGCGCTGCCTCTTTACATCCCTTGTCAAGTACACTTTTCTTGGATTAATGCAGCTACCAATGTGCTTGATCCTTGCCTTCCAGGGCAGCAGTTCACCAAGAACTTTCCCTGTAAGTATGGCCTGTTAGCCTCTGCTTAATGGTCAGACGGAGAAGAGGCAGGGAAGCAGGAGCAGTTGCCAGATTTCTTTGTCCTTGCTGCTCCTCACCTCTTCCCAAACCTTAGGGACAATTAGCCATGGAAGGATTGATAAGCAAAAATAAACAACAGCCAAGAAAAGTGGCCAGCAGTTTTGCTCTTCTGTTTGTTTACCTACAATCCCTCCAGCTTCCTCTTCCTGTAGATGAGTAAATTTCAGAATTCTCTACGGTCAGAGTCTGGCTCCCACCTGGCTAACTTTTTAATGCATCGCTAGGCTCTTGATGTGTCTGACAGAAGGTACAGATTGGGTCAAGGAAAAGGAGCACAATGGAACGTTCAAGGGAATTGCACAGGAATGAGTGTAGGCAGGCAAGGCCTTTTGCATACCAGGAACAATTCCATAAGGTGGAAACAGAATGCGTACAACAGACTGAGAGAGAGTTCAAATTGATTTCATATTGCAAGACAGCCAAAGGCACAGCTATGGTGCTGATATTAGGAATAAACCCCTTGGAATGACAATAGAAAATGAAACTTTTTTTCCTGATTTTGGCAGATGGCCAGTTCTGGATTTCCTCCTATTCAAATATACGCAAAGAATTCATGCCACTGGCAAGGATTAGGGGCTGTGCTAGGGATGCCAGCCTCCAGGTGGGAGCCAGGGATCCCTTGGAATTACACCTCATCTCCAGACTACAGAGATCAGCTCTCCTGGAGAAAATGGATGCTTTGGAGGATGGAATCTATGGCATTGTACCTCACTGAGGTCTCTGTCCTTCCCAGGCTCCACCCTCAAATCTCCAGGAATTTCCCAACCTGGAGCTGCCAACCCTTCCCCACCCCCCCACACTGGTGGCCATGGAGGACCTGGCAACCCTAGGCTGCACCAAATTTTCTTCTATGAGCATTTTGGGGTGAAAAGGACAGTTTCACAAATCTCCCACGCTTACCTTTCTCGTGTGTTTCTACTTCATGTCATCTCTCTCCCCACACTCCTGATTTGTAATTTTCTCTCGTAAGAAAACAAAAGGCTGAGTTATCTCAGCCAGTCAAGGATCAGGTAGGACATTTAAGATAGTCACACAGTCAACTGGTTCTGGCTACATGACAATGTTACAAATTCAAATCTGAAAACATTGCCCTTACTCGGAATAGTTTCCCTGAGAACATCAAATTCCCAAACAGATTTTGTGGAACCATTTTTGATAGCTGAAAACATGTGGAGAACTTGGTGGAGGAGAACTGGTGTGTGTGTGTGTGTGTGTGGCGGATGGGAACAGCAGAGGGAGGCTTCAGCACATATTGCTATCCCATGCTTTTATCCCATGCTCCCCCATTCTTCAAGCATTTGATGGAAAACCACCCTCTTTATTATCACTTCGTTTTCCAGGGCTGAACGATAGCAGTGAAATAAAGTTTGGGTGGGGGGTGTCTGGGTGCGTACTAGTTTGGTTAAGTCCTGATAGCACAATACCCTACAAAATCAGGGGTCGTTTCGTAGAAAAAGAGCTAGGGGAACTCATTAGCATAACTCATTAGCATATGCCACACACCCTGACATCACCGGATGTGTGTCATAAGACCACACCCCCTGACATCACTGGAAGTGTGTCATAAGGCCACACACCCCGTCCCCAACGGTCCCGGCCGTCGCTGGCCTTGCAGCTCCCATGAGGGGCCCAGCGGTGGACCTGCAAGGCCGGCGGGAGTGCAAGGAAGCCCCTCGAAGGCCCTCCCTGGCCCCAGGCAGGCAGGGGTGGGGAGAGGCAGGGAGGAAGCAACTTACCCTCCCTCTTCTCCTGTCGCCTCCTGGCTGAATGAGGGCCGGAAGCGGGGCTGCCGGAAGCGGGGCTGCCGGAATCAGGGGGCGGGGCTTCGTCATGTGCCCCGCCCCCGTACCTCACCCGGGGGAACTGCGATCCCCCGCGATCCCCCCCGAAATGACCTCTGTACAAAATACAACTTACTGTTGTGGATGGAAAAATGTTCAAGCAATTGTCTCCAATTAGCTTAAGAGTTACATACATACTCTGTGCTGCTGCATTAAAATAGAGCATAACTCTGGTACAAGACAGCTTTTTCACTTTCTGATGCCATTGTTAATGTCCAGTGTCTTTTGAAGGAAGACACTGAATGTTGTCTCCAAGCTTACTCCAAGCTTACATAAGCCTCTGGAGGAAAAAGACCTGCCCCAAATTGAATATGTAATTATGAAATAATGATTGTCAAAAGCTGTATATACTAGAAACTTTGATTAATAAGTATTGCCAAGATGTAAGTTTAATTTTTACAACAGACATATCTAACAAGTAAGAGCATGTGTTTGTTTGTTATGGCAATGCATCACATAGCATATGATTCAAAAGTTTCACTGAAGTTTTAAAAAGATTTACAAATGTCAGTCTATTCTATAATGCCTGTGATTTATATTTCACATTGGGAGCCACAATGCAAATCCAGTGAATGGAAACCTAAAATTGTAACACCCAATTTTAACAGTTATGTGCTGAAGTGTGATGCTCTCTAATATAAAAAAATTCAGTATTAAACGGCCAAATCTTGTTTCTTCGTGCCTATGGGTAATTAAGCCCATCTGTGCACATAACAAAGAACGTTTCCTTTTATGTTTTGAAGATCGTCCAGTGTGTATTCCAAATGGGACCCTGTGTGTGGTCCTTTCATGGTCAGAAAACAATGTTTTTCTCATGTTCTCCTATTTTTCCTAGGATAATCTTCAAAATGGCTTTGTACCCATCCAAATGCTGGAACATATTATTTGTTTGTGAATTCACAGTGCAACTGAATAACAGTGAGGTATGAATGTTGTACAACTGAAACTGCATGTGTAGCAAAAGGTATTACGTGACATCATCTCATGTTTTTCTGCCTGAACTTGTATCTATGGGGAAAAAACTAGGGCTCAGACACAGTAAGCCAAACCATTCCTCATACTCCTTGTCAAGCTTTAATAAATTTGTTAAATGGTGCTATCTTATATGATTGCCCCTTCCAGCTCAGTATAGTCTACCTTGACTGGAAACAGCTCTCTGAGGTGCCAGGAGAAGAGAGGTCCTGCCCAGCACATGATGCCTTAGACACTTTAACTGGAGATGTCAGGGCTTGAACTGGAGGCCCGATTACGGTTGCCTGGTCTTCCCTCGCTTTTAGTGGGGTTTCCTGGGTCTGTTCTCACACAGTGAGATGACATAATCTGAAAGTTACATCAGCAAGCCGGGCACATCGACATGTCAACACTCTAGCATTTCGTCTAAAAACTCTATGGTTACAGGCTAGAGTGTCAACATGCCTGGCATGATGATATCATTTCCAGGTAATGTCATCTTGCCAACCATGTCAGTGCAGGAAGGGGCTGTTCGAGATGGGCAGGGGTAATTTCCTGCAGGAGCGCACAGGAGCGGAGCTCCGGAAGTAAAGAGCCCAGGGGGTGGGCACATGTAACAAGCCCCACCCCCTGTTCCCAGCAGCCCTCAGCCAGAGCAAGAAGCATCCAGGTAAGTTGCAGAGCCCCCCCACCCCAAAACAGTCCAGTGGCACCTTTAAGACCGAGTTTTACTCAGGTACAAGTTCTCCCTCCTCTGTGAGGACAGATCTGCACGTTCCCCCCCCCCATAGCTAGCAATCCAAAACAGTCCAGTGGAGCCTGAGCGGTGAGTGTTGCCTTCTGACACACCTCCGGTGATGTCAGGGGGTGTGGCATATGCAAATGAGTTATGCTAATGAGCTCCTGCACCTCTTTGTCTACAAAATGACCCCTGGAGGTGGGGCTTCCCCCACTGGCCAGTTGGCCGGCAGCAGATTGGAGCCCCCAAAATCAGGGGAAAACCCACCCCGACCGGGGGTCTTGCAACCCTAGACCCTATGCATGCAAAGCTTTGAGCCACAGCAAAAAACCCTCAAAGTTGTCCTCCTTCTGGAAAGCTGAAATATATGACTGGTGCTAGAAGTCATTAGTTGTGCAGGCTTGCTCTAGAAAAAAGATCTGAATAAAAAACCCTACACTTTGAGTGATTTCACAAGTCACACTCCCTCCTGCATCTGCTTTCCTTGATGGGAAGATGCAATGGATGACCTTTATTTCTATTCTCCAAGCACAACAGCAAATCCTTCCTTACAAAGGGAATATGCTAATTCCCAGCAACATCAACTAATGGGGCGGGGGCTATGGAACCCTTGAGAGAGATGGGAAGAGAGGAGTTTTGGAGACAAGGAAAAGCGGTCAGTGCCTCAGGGTTCAATTAGACAATATGGCACACCCAGGGACAACCCAGGGATGCTGCAGCCATTTAACCTCAGATTTTCTGTGGCTTAAAAAATGCTGCAGAGGCCCATCCTGCTCAGAACCATTTTGCAGATGTTACCAGTCAGACCCCTCCTCTCGCAGAGGGGCAGTTTATACCTTAGAGAGGCAGAAGCACCCTTCTTAAAACATCACCCCAAAAAAGTACAGGACACTGCCTGGCCCAAAATGAAATAAAATGGATGCCAATGAGGAGCAAGCCTGGACATTTAGTTTAGAAGTGTGAGTAAGAGCAGCTGACTATCTACTGTCCCATCCACACCCCATAATTTAGGATATGGGTCTCCCAAAAACCTATTGACTCATCCTTGGACTAATTCCATCAAGTCCAACCTTACTTCCTCTGCACCCACTTACTCTAATTAAGCAGCAGATAAGCAGCGCTTAATTCTATTCACCCAACTCATTATCCCTTCCTGCCAGGTACTTGTAGAGTCATCAAACCTCTCACACCTTATTTTCCACCTCAGAAAAGCCCATTATTGTTTTTCTGGCTAATGCGCAGACCCATAGCTAACAACTTTTTGGTGGGGGGGGGCAGTGTTTTGCTTGTGGGGCCTGCCATTATATGTCTGTGTGGAGCTGCCACGCCATGCTCATACTTCAAAATAATAATAATAATCATTAATAATAAATACAAGCATCTTAAAAATGGCCAGAGTGATATTTTTATTTATTTATTTGAATACAGAAGTGGAGAATCAGTGGAAATACACCCCACCCATTCTTACAGTAGTCAAGGTGCTTAGTGCCATATTAGCTTTCCAAATCCAGCTGGAGGTGCCCAGAACTGAAATAAGAACCAGGCCAGGCCCCACCACACTAGACCACATTGAAAACAGAAGGAAGGGAGATTCAGTGGAAATACACTGAAACCAAAGTGCTTAGTGCCATTAGCTTTCCAGCTGGAGATGCCCAGCAGCTCAGAACTGAAACAAGAACCAGTCCAGAAACAAGAACCAGGCCAGGCAATACACTAGTCCAGGCCTGGAGAAGGCCTAGCCTAGGGCAGGCAGCAGCCACCAGGTCTCACCAGCAGCAGACCACCAGCCTCCCCCACAGACACCCACCCCAACAGTAAAATAACCACAACCACAACAGGGATGTACTAACAGGAATGACAGGACTGCTCAGTGGAAACAACTGGAGAGGCTTGAAGGCCCATTGGAGATAATGAGAGCCCGGAATGCCAATTGACTTGCATGCGCTCCACTGAAATACATTGCAGCACAAAAAAAGTTCCTAAGAAAATGTGGAATGGTTTTTCCATTAAGGTCTTTTCCATTAAGGTCTTTGGGTTTTTCCATTAAGGTCTTAGGCTACTCTGGGACTGGAATGACAGCCCCCAGAGTGGAATTATGGTCCCTAGGCATAGAATCTGTGTTCTGGGACTGGAATGACAGTGGAATGATGATCCCTAGCAATAGAATCTGTGCTATTGGACTAGAACGACAGGTCACAAAGTGGAATGACAGGACAGTCCTTGGGAATAGGCTCAGTGCTCTGGGATTGGAATGACAGCTTGCAAAGTGGAATGACTCTGAACTCTGTACATTGCTCAGAAATTGAGTGCACAGCAACTGTTTGGTACTCTGGCTCAGAGACTTCAGCCAGATGAAGGTAGCTGCAGCTGCTTCAGCTGGACTATGACCACCGGAGCAGAGGAGCAGGTGCGTGTCACACAGGAAGACTCCTCCGAGGCTGCTGAGCTGCTGAAGGGCAGACAGAAGCTGGTCTGCGGGCTGAGTGTGAGAACGAGGAGAGGAGGCGGAGCTATGGCCCGGGGATATGCAGGAGGACAGAGAGAAAGGCTGCTCTGCAGCCTCTGCTGCTGCAGTTTCCCAGAGTTGGAGGAAGACGAGGAGGAAGCAGTGGCGTGGCTTGTTTAACTTGTATTTGGCAGGCTCTTTGCTTAAAGCCCGCCCACTGTAGGCAGCCAATGGTCTGAGCCTAGGCGGGGACTGGATCTGTCCGCTCCTTTTTCTTCTGTATTTGTCATCCCCTCCCTCCCCAGCAAGCCAGCAAAATGCCGGCGACAAGACCATCGATCGGGGGGAGGGGGAGCAGAGGATTGGGGGAAAAGGCCTGCAGAACCTGCGGGGAGGGCCGGAGGATGGGGGAGGGCCCCCGGAAAAACCCTGGGGGGGGAGGTTGGGCCCCAATAGCTATGGGCCTGCTAATGTGTCATTTCCAGAGGGCACGTTTTGCCCTATATCAGAAGTACTCTGCTTCCCAGCAGTGTGTGTGCATATGTTGTGTGACCACATGCACCCCCACCAGGTGTACTCCCACTATCTCTCCTGCACAGAACAAAATGCTGGCCAGTTTGTTCCTCATCTTGCTGCTTCCATGGACATCTTCAAGACTGGTAATTATCACCCTTCCCTAAAAAGCTTTCTCTCTTTCTTCCCCGATTTCCTCTTAGTTAGCTCTTGTATGTGTTTTTAGTGTGCGTGTGTGTGTAGGCATTTTTGTCCATTTCTATTTTCTTTTAATAAAAACCTGGTTGAACATCTGCCTGGTTTATTTGAGAGTTCTCTTAGGGGAAAAATCATGGTATACACAGGTGGAGAATCCCAGTTACCCCCTCTTGCTCTGTCTCTTTTAAGCTAATTCCCACAACTAATTAGGAGACTACCTCTTTGGGTAACATAGAGGGGGGACAGCCTCCTGTCTCCCCCCAGACACCGGTTTTCAAGAAACCAAACCGAATGTTCCCTCTAAATTCTTTCCACTACTGAGCAGAGCAGTTCGTATCCTGAGCAGAATATAACTGATGTTATCTTAAAATGGACAATTGGCAGTGCAAGATCCTGCGTGGCTCCAGATTGCTGCTGAGCGGGGCTTCCTGTGTTAATGAGTAACTGCTCACATGCACAGCTCAAAGGGAACACTGCCCAAACCCCAAGAGCATTTGGGCTGATGAAAAACCTCCAGTGTGGAGGTGGAGACTGGAGCCACTTCTCCCCAACACCATGTTCCTGAGCAAGATCACCACACAGCATTTTTAAAGTAACAGCAAAAATGACTGAGCACCATATAATCTAGTTGTGCCCTCAGTTAGGGCCTCACAAGCAAACAGATGAAGAGATACAGCATAAAATAGCAGGGAAAGGATAGGTTTAGGCAGGGTCATTTCGTAGAAAAAGAGCTAGGGGAACTCATTAGCATAACTCATTAGCATATGCCACACCGCCTGACATCAGGGGCCCGGCGGTGGCCGGCGGGAGTGCGAGGAAGCCCCGCCAAGGCCCTCCCTGGCCCCAGGCAGGCAGGGGTGGGGAGAGGTGTGGAGGAAGCAACTTACCCTCCCTCTTCTCCTGCCTCCTCCTGGCTGAATGAGGGCCGGAAGCGGGGCGGCCGGAAGCAGGGGGCGGGGCTTTGTCGTGTGCCCCGCCCCCTGCACCTCACCCAGGGGAACTGTGATCCCCCGCGTTCCCCCCCGAAATGACCTCTGGGTTTAGGTATCCTGGGTTAAGCAAGGTAGGCTATCTCAGGGACATAGGAGTTTAGGCTTTAGGTATTAGATCAGGCTACTATCCAGAAGTAAGGGCACAACTAGACGTTATGGCAGCCACAAGTCCAAGACCGTTTCGGCACTTGAAAAAGTGTGCAAGAGCAAGTAGGGTTGCCAACTCCAGGTTGGAACAATCTAGAAATTTGGAGGATGGGGTGTGTGGAGGACAAGGGAGCTCAGCAGGAGTGTGATGTCATAGAGTCCTTCCTCCAAAGCACCCATTTTATCCAAGGGAACTGGAGATTGGCAAAACCATCCCACTCTGCTGTAATATTGCCAGATCCCCGCTGGGGCTGGGGGACCCCCCACTTTTGAGGGGCACTTTCCCACCACCAGCTGGGGGGAAATCCCACCCCCAACTGGCCTGAAGGCAACATGATGATGTCATCTGGAAGTGATGTCATAACATCACTGCTGCTGCATGGCAATGCTCTAGTTTTTGGGCAAAACTCTATGGTAAAATCAGCTACAAACCATAGAGTTTTGCCCAAAAACTAAAGCATCACCCCCAATGTCAGTGATGTGATTATATCACTTCTGGGTGATATCATTGTGCCACATGTGCTATGCATGCACAGCAGAAGATCCTGGAAAGGACCAAGGATCCCCACCCCCCCCAGCTACCAGGTACCAGGCTACTCTGCTGCAGGCATGGTCCCTCAAGGCAATGTTAAATGGACCAAGTTCAGCTGTAAAATGTTGGCATCTAGTTGTGTCTTGGGATAACCTTGTCTCCAGGGTTCAGTCCTAAGGTAAATCAGACTGGAGAGATGTGGGGACTGGACAGATCAAGTCCACACTTCAGGCATTCATCTCTTGCGCTGGGCAGCAGCAAAAGAAACCAGTCTTATTGGGCCTTAAGACCCAACTCTTCTGTCAACAAGGCAATGTAGTCTGTCATTTGGCTATATGTCTGTGAGTGGATATTATGACACTGTAACACTTTAAAAGAAACAGCCATCCACTTAACTGTACACATTGGGAACAAGTTTGAGTTATAATATTTGACAACAAAAATAAGGGTCTACCCTTTTTTGGAAGTGACAATAAACTAATTGTTTTGTTAAATTAAAGGAATCACCAGGGGGAGGGAGGGAGAATAATTTACCTCAGAAACCAGAACTTGCCCTCCTTTGATCTATAATTTACCTAAGTGCAGTACATAACTACCAATACATATAACAATTGACCACTCACATTTTAATAACTTATTATATGCTACCATTCTTCAATAATTTATAAAGTGGGAAAGGACTTGTTAAGAGGCCTGTGTGTCACAGAAGAGTGCCACATGTGTGATTATTTACCCACTGGGTGAAAATCATGTATGTGTGCTCTCTGCATGGAGCTCTCGGCTACTAGGGGAAAAGATTGCTCCCTTGAGGCTAAGGTTGCTGACCAACAGAAGCTGAGGCAGAGAGAGAGATGGGAATAATACCTTCAGGGACTTACCAGAGCAGTCTGAGAGCTCTTCTGCTGTTGTGGAGAGTGAGAGTCTGAGGAGAGTTGTGGAGAGTCAGTCTGAGGAGGAGGAATGTGGTTCCTTAGAAGGGATCCCTTCCCTGGGTGATGGACCAATATCCTCTTGTACCAAGGATACTCCTCTGGGGTTTGGGAGAGCTGCAGTTTTGGTAGTGGGTGATTTGATTATTAGGAACATAAAGAGAGGGGTCTGTGATGGATGTGGTGACCACATGGTTACTTGCCTGCCCCATGTGAATGTTGTGGACATCACACACTGGTTAGATAGGTTGATAAGCAGGGCTGGGGAGGAGTCAGCAGTCGAGGTGCACATTGGCACCTATGACATTGGCAAATGTAATTGTGTGGTCCTGGAGGAAAAAATTAGGTTACTAGTCAGAAAGTTAAAGGCTAGGACCTCAAAGGTAGCATTCTCAGAATTGCTACCAGTTCCACATGTAGGGCCAGCTAGACAGGCACAGATCAGAGGTCTCAATGCATGGATTAGAAAATAGTGCCAGGAGGAAGGGGTTAGTGCTATTAGACACTGGGAAACCTTCTAGGACAAGCCAAACATGTACAAAAGAGATAGGTTTCACTTGAACCAAATGGGAACCAGGCTGCTGACAATTAATATCAAAAAGGTGACAGAGCAGCTTTTAAGTAATCCTAGGAGGAAGGCTGACAGGAGTTGAGGATCCTCTGGTTCAAGGCAAATTCAGTCCAAAGGAATAACTGTGTAAACACTCATGGTAATATTGCATCATAGTAGAACCTGGGAGTGGGGGTTGAATGGTGAAGGGGAACCATGTGTGGAGACAAAGGCGATGAGGGAGCCAAGGGCTGCTGGAGAGGAAAACATGTTATAGATGTGTATTTGCCAATGCTAGAAGTCTCTGAACCAAGATGGGGGAGTTGGAGTGGTTGGTGCTCAATGACAATTTAGATATAGTGGGTATCTCAGAAATATGATGAAATGGGGAAAATCTATGGGATACAGTCATTCCCGGGTATAAGCTCTGTAGACAGAACAGGGAGAAATGGTTTGGGGGAGGTGTTGCATTGTACATCAAAAAGGGCATAGAATTAAACAAGGTAGAAAACATTAGGGGAATGAAGTCCCCAATAGAAATGATATGAGTAGAAATACTGGGCCCTAAGGGTTACTTAAAAGTGGGCGTGTACTATCACCCACCTGATCAAACCCTTGAGGCTGATCTTGAGATGGAGAAGGAAATAAGGGAGGCAGTTAAATCAGATAATGTTGAGGAATTTCAGACAGACGATATAATCCGGAAGAGGAACGGTTCCCAAATGGTTTCTGGTCTGTCATTTCAGACAGAAACGTTTTAGAACCAGTTCCCTACCGGAATATATTTGTAATTTCACACACAAGCACTTCTGTCCCATTTAGGAAACGGGGCTGAAGCGTTTTACCTGTCAACCACTTCCAAGTAGCCTTCAGTTTCCTCTCCCGGTTCCGATGTGTTTTTTCCCGCCGTTTGTTGCCCGCGCAGGCGATCTCCAGCTTTTTTTTGGGGGGGGGAACATTTGCTTTATATAATTATAGCACTATAACAGTATAAGGGTATAATGCAACAGCATTATATCAACCCCATTGGAATGCCTGGAGTGTTGTGTTATAGCGTTATAGTGCTAGAGCGCTCTAAAGCGAACGTTAAAAAAAAAGCCGGTGATCGCCTGTGCGGGCAAAAAACAGTGGGAAACGGGAAAAAGTGGTGCAGTCTGAAATGGCAAACCGTTTCAGATCCAGCTTTTTACCGGAAGGGGAAAGCCATGTGTGAAATGGCAGCCCTATACCGGTTTACTCCACGACGGATCAAAAACCGCTTCAAACCGGCTTAAAAAGGGTAATGTGAAATTCCTCATTATGATATTAGGAGACTTCAATTACTGTCACATTGATTAAGTAAACATGTACCCAAGTCATGCTGTAGAAATGAAATTCCTAGACATCATAAATGACTGTACATTTGAGGGGTCATGATCTTGGTCTTGGTTTTGAGTGGGGCTGGTGAGAGATGTAGAGGTTGTTACCCCAATTGGGAATAGTGACCATAATGCTATTAAGTTCAGCATTCATGTCAATGGAAATTTACTCCTAAATTCCATGCTTTGATAACTACTGAAGATAGGACATTTAGAGTAAATTTAAACATATAAGAACAATAGTTAAAAGATAGGTTACCTGAAGAACTTTAATATTGAAGAATGGAAAAAAGAGGGAAAATATAAAATTTGGACTGGAGGTTGGAGCACTGCGGGAAGTCAGAAGGGGGGGTTACTAGGAGAAAAGGGTATAAGATAGTAGATAAGATGATGTATAATTTGACTTATTGTTATATCCTAATAAAATTGTTTAAAAAAAAAGAAGGAAATTTACTCCTAAATTCCAAAACTGTAACATTCAATTTCAAAACAAGGAACTTTACAAAAATGAAGAAAATGGCCCTGCGGGACCTTTTGCAGTTCCGCAGGGCCCAGGCTTTCAATTAGGGGGGCACCTTTAATATCATGGCCCTGGCCCTAACACCAACACCAACGCCAACCTGATGACCAACAGCCTGGATTAGGGGTAGGAGACCATCCAAATGTTGAGAAAATGCCGCCAACTCACACTATGTTTATGCTCTGAGTATATTGTGGAGTTTTAATGTATGCAGCTATTTGTATGTATGTGTATGTATTTTAAGCTGCCCTGAGCATGCCTCGGTGGGGAGGGCGGGATAAAAATTTAATAAAATAAATAAATGAAGCTGAAAAGGAAACACAGGAGAGTCCTATCCCTTCAGGCTGTTTGCAAGGTATTTAAAACCACACTAACTGAAGCCCAGATATAATGCATTCCACAGGTTAGGAAAGGAATTGCCAAAAGCCCAGGAATGACTGCATGGTTAACAATGCAAGTCAAGGAAGCTATAAAAAGTAAAAAGGCTTGTTTTACAAAGTGAAAGGTCTGCCCCAATGAATTGAACAGAAGGGCTCTGACAAAAGAAATGTTAGTCAATATTTAAGCATGCAAAATAATAATTAAGCATGCAAAAAGAGAATTTGAGGAGCAGGTTGTTAAAAGCATTAAGACAAACAAACATTTAAATGTACCTGGAGCAGGAAACCAGCCAGAGAAGCAGTGGGGCCTTTGGACGACCAAGGAATTAAGGGATTGTAAAAGAAGATGGGGAGATAGCAGAGAAGTCAATGAATTCTTTGCATCTGTGTTCACTATGGAAAGTGTGAGGTATGTGTCCATGCCACAGCCAGTATTTTAAAGAAGGGAGTCTGAAGAACTGAGTCAAATTGAGGTGACAAGAGATGAAGTTCGAGATCTATTGGGAAATTAAAAACCAATGTCACCAGTTCCTGTTGTCATACACTCAAGAGTTCTAAATTTTGAGGTTGTTATCTATTAACCTGTTTATGTAACCTATCACTAAATTCAGCCGCTGTACCAGAAGACACTGGAGAGTAGCAAATGATTTTTAAAAAGGGGACCAGAGGGGAACCAGGAAATTATAGGGCAGTCAGCCTAATGTTTATCCCAAGCAAATTAGTAGAAACTCTTATCAAAGATAGAATTGTTAGGCACATAGAAGAACAAAGTCAACTGAGGGGAAATCAGCATGGCTTCTGCAAAAGGAAGTCCTGCCTCGCCAATTTTTTGGAGTTCTTTGAGAAAATGAACAAGCATGTAGAAAATGGTCACCCAGTAGATATTATATACTTGGACTTTCAAAAGGCTTTTGACAAGGTACCTCACCAAAGATTCCTGAGTAAATTTATCAGTCATGGGATAAGAAGATGGGTTCTCTTACGGATTAAAAACTGGTTAAATGACAGGAAGCAAAGAGTAGGAATAAATAGTTCTTACAGTGGAGAGAAGTAAGCAGTGGGGTTCCACAAGGTTTGGTATTGGGACAAGTACTGTTTAATTTGTTCATAAATGATCTGGAACTGGGGGTGAGTAGTGTAGGGGCCAAGTTCACAGATAACACAAAATTATCCAGGGTGGTGAAAACCAAGGCTGATTGTGAAGAGCTCCAGGAGGATCTCCACAAATTGGGTGAGAGGGCAACAAAGTAGTAAATTAAGTTCAGTGCTGGTAAGTGTAAGTTGATGCACATTGGTACAAAAAATTGCAACAACAAGAATAGGCTACGGGGGTATGAACTTGCTGAGACTGAGAGGTAAAAAGATCTTGATGTCATAGTAGATATATTTATTTATTTATTTATTTCCTTCCATTTATATCCCGCCCTCCCCGCACGCAGGCTCAGGGCGGCTTACAGGCACAAAGTGCGATAAAAACAAACAGATTAAATCAACAAAAGCTAAAATTGACAACTAACAGGATACATGAAAGACTAAAATTACACACTCCCCATTGCATATCAGGAGGAGGTCAGAAGGTCAAAAAGATCTAAAAAGGGGGACGCCATGGGCCGCGATGTTCTAGTTACTCCATCGGCCCCACCCGGTGGTCCTGCTCCGTAGTTACGCGGTGGTGGTAGTGGCGGCGGTGGCTCCTACTCACAAGCCTGGCAGAAGAGCTCCGTCTTGCAGGCCCTGCGGAACTGTAAAAGGTCCCGCAGGGCCCTGATCTCCTCCGGGAGCTCATTCCACCAGGTAGGAGCCGCCACCGAAAAGGACCTGGCCCTTGTGGTAGCTAGCCTGGCCTCTTTAGGGCCCGGGGACACTAGGCAGTGTTGTGACCCCAACCGAGGTGCTCTTTGGGGCCTATATGGGGAAAGGCGGTCCCTCAGGTATGCTGGACCCTGGCCATGTAGGGCTTTAAAGGTAAGCACCAGCACTTTGAAGCGAATCCGGTACGCTATAGGCAGCCAGTGCAGCGCCTTCAGCACAGGTTGGATGTGTTCCCATTTAGGGGCACCCACCAACAACCTGGCTGCTGCATTCTGCACCAGCTGCAGCCTCCACATTTACGACAAAGGCAGCCCCATGTAGAGAGCGTTACAGTAGTCTAGCCTTGAGGTGACCATCACATGGATCACTGTGGCCAGATCGCCGTGGCTGAGGAAGGGGACCAACTGCCGAACCAGCCGGAGATGATAAAAGGCTGCTCTGGCAGTGGCCGCTACCTGGGCCTCCATCGTTAAGGTGGGGTCCAGGAGCACCCCCAAACTCCTAACCTCCAAAGCTGGCTCAAGAGGAGCCCCATCGAAGGCCGGAAGTGGGAGCCCCAATCCCATACCGCCCCGACCCAGACACAGGACCTCCGTCTCCGCCGGGTTCAGCTTCAGCCGGCTCAGCCGGAGCCATCCAGCCATATATATACATTCCATATATATATATGGAATACTGTGTGCAGTTCTGGTCAGTAGTCACTGTATCTCAAAAAGGACACAGCAGACCTGGAAAAAGTATAGAAGAGGGAAATTAAGATGATTAGAGGGTTGGAGCACCTTCCCTATGAGGAAAGGCTGAAGAGCCTCAGACTCTTCAGTGTAGAAAAGAGAGGGGGGGGGATGACACATGATGTGTGTGTGTGTTAAGTGACATCAAGTCACTTCCAACTTATGGCAACCCTATGAATTAATGACCTCCAAAATGTCCTATAGTGATAGAGACATGATAGAGGTTTATAAAATTATGTAAAAGGTGGAGAGAGTTGACAAAGAGAATTTTTTTCTCCCTTTCCCAAAATAATACAGCTCAAGGGCATCCAATGAAGCTGGTGGGCAGTAGGTTTCAGCAGGGCTCTAGTCGGGGGGGAGCTCTCAGGTACGGAGCTCCGGAAGAGAACCTCTAGGGGGCGGGGCGGTCACGTGGTGAAGCCCCGCCCCCTTCTTTACCCCGCCCTCTGCTTCGATCCTCATTCCGTTTGGGAATGAGGATGAAGCAGGAGGGTAAGTAGCCGGGCCTTCTGACACACTTCCGGTGATGTCAGGGGGTGTGGCCTTCTGTCACTTCCGGTGATGTCAGGGGGCATGGCATATGCAAATAAGTTATGCTAATGAGTTATGCTAATGAGCTCCGGCAGCTCTTTTTCTACAACAAGACCCCTGGGTTTCAGGGCGGACAAAAGGAAATACTTTACACAACGTTTAAAATGTGGAATTCACTGCCAGAGGATGTAGTGATGGCTGCATGCATAAACAGCTTTAATGGGAAAGTGGGCAGATTAATGGAGGATAGGTCTATCAATGGCTACTAGCCACGAGGGAACCTCCACATTCAAAGGCAGTCAACCTCTGAATCCCAGTGCCAAGAGGCGACATCAGCAGAAGGCCTTGGCATCTATGCCCTGTCGTTGGCCCTCCAGAGGAACTGGTTGGCCACTGTATTAGACAGACTGCTGGACTTAATGGACCACTGGTCTAATCCAGCAGGGCTCTTCTTATGTTCTTAAAAGGCTTTGCATTCTGTTGTGTACTGTCTGTAAGACAGTAATTCATGACTCTTAGTGCAATTCACATTCAAGGTGGCTGGATTATTCAAAAGTATGATCTTGTTTTTTACTGAAGTTGGTAGAGGCACCACCGTCCAGTGATAGGGCAGTAGGGGTGTGGAATATCTATCCATAAATGGATTTCAGAGCTTGGCAGGCAGGCAATAAAGGATAGCAAAGAGTGTAAGGCCTAAATCAAGATATTCAGAAATACTATATCTTGAGGCAGACTTTCAAAAGGTAGTCAGTGATTACTGGCTCACAGCTGGACATATCTGAAGGAGGCATCAAGATGATAGGTGTTTAATAGAAGCCCTTCAAACCTACCACTTCCCAGTCAACCAAAATCAGAGGCTTTAGGAAGCTTTAGATCTGAGGCCACCCTGGTTTTATTGACCTTGAAACCTTTCCAGGGACAGAAAGTGGCCATGTAGCTGCAAACATAAATCTTTCTTCTCTGTGTGTGCATGCACATGATGTGTGTGCTTGAATATAATCTTTTCGGACAATCCTACAAAAGTGCTACCTCAAGAGATGTGGCAAATTCAGTGCTTGCACTCTGGGGTGGTCAGCCAGTAATTGAAAGTTTTACCAGCCTCACTGCTGATGGCCGCAAACAGAACAGCTCCTATAATTACAAGAGGTTGTTCCTTCTAATCCAAGGTTAATAAATGTTAGATAAAAGATAAATAAACGTTCAGCAAGCATTTCCTACAGCCAGAGATGATGTATGCTTTTCTTTAATCACTTTTCGTTAAACAGCAGAGCAAAATGATGATAGCAATGAAAAAAGGGAAAAAACCTACTTCATTCCTCTATACTATTACAAACTATTGAATAAATCCTTCACGCCAATGAATGGATTTAATTTTCATTTCACACACACTGTAACCAAGTTATTTGTGTCTGTAAACAGAGTGCTGTTCAGAACTGTTATCTGTCTTGTTTTTATTGTCCTTAGTTTTATCATGGGTCCCTGGTGAACCTCTGAAGTGTGAAAAATAAATTGCATCTCAAAGAATCACTTTATCTGGGTTAAGAAAATAAAATTAGAGCACCGCAGAAACATAGTTTCCTTTTCTGTTTAAGACGTACAAAATGAACTTTTCTGCTGCATATGACAATCTTTCTTTTATGCTACTTTTCCATGCTGAAAGATGCCCAAGCATTACAAACAGCTCAAACCAGCAGAATTGCCTTATCTATAAAAATTGGTCCCAGCTTTTAAATATATTTCAAAGGCTTTCACAAACAAAAACACTTTCCATTTTGGTAGTTTCAGAGGGTATCCATGGTGGTCTGCAGTAGAACAGTTCGATTTGAGTCCAGCAGCACCTTGGAGACCAACAAGATTTTGAAGGTAGGAGCTTTTGAGAGTCAAACCGTCCTTTCTCAGATACGAGTAGGAATGGAGATCTGAGTCTTTTTATCCCAGGTCCTTTCCGCACTTGGATCTCATCCCTGGTTTTATCAGAGTTCAACTTGGGACACAATGGCCCTCTCTGCACTCTCCTTTTAATCCATGTTCACCGCAGTGTCCTCTAAGCAATTCTGCACTAAAATTGATTTCAACCTTCTTTTTAATCCAGGTTTTTCCCCCCATTCTGCACTGAAATTGAGTTCAGCCTTCTTTTCATTCTCCTCCCCCATGCCCGCCATTCTGCATTATACTACCTCCCTTCAGTGGTCAGCCCGGTTTCAGCCTGCTGTTGCCCCGGGGTTATTTGGATGCTGTTTTGCCAAGGACTTAAATTGCCTCGAGCACTGAGGAAATCCAGAGTGGCAGCAAGTGTGGAAAGGACCAATACCTTGCATTTATCCCTGGTTATAACAGCATCCATTTATCCTGAGACAAGTGTGGGGTGAAACTGGGGTGACCTCAATGTAATGTGGAAACAAAAAAACACCCCGAGATCATTACAGGGGTGAACTTGAGTGTAGCGCAGAATGTAAGAATTCCCCGAGATAAGAACGGGGGGAACTCACGTGTAGTGTAGAATGTAAGTTCGGGGACAGGGCGGAATTAGGATTTAAGGTCCAGTGCAGAAAGGACCCCAGACAGAAAGTGGGAGGGGTGTTGTTAAAAATACTTGTAAAGGATGCAAAGGCACAGTGCTTATATTGTAATCTGCTTGATTAGAGCAGAGGGGAAATGCTTGGGACAGAAAATTAGCTTCTGGAGTAAGAAAAGAATCCTATGTCCCTACTCAGCAGTGGGGGTCCATTGTTCTGAACCTATGGATGAACACACTGTAATTTCTTCTTAAAATTTCTTTGAGGACTGCCACTCTTAGGTCAGCAATGGAATGACCTGGAAAATTAAAATGTTCTCCCACTGATTTCTGAGTGTTATGGTTTTTAATGTCAGATTTATGCCCATTTATTATTTTGCGTAGAGACTGACCTGTTTGTCCAGTGCAAAGAGTAGAAGAGCATTGCTGACATTTGATGCCATATAAAATGCTGGAAGATGAACCAGTGAATGAATCTGAGATGGTATGGCTGGTGTTGTTAGGTCCAGTTATTGCATTGTCAGAGTGGATATGGGGACAGAGTTGGCATCTTGGTTTGTTGCAGGCCCTGATTCCAGAGTCTGTGTCCATGTTAGGAAGGGTATTGCAGTGAGTGAGAAGTTGTTTAAGGTTAGGAGGTTGTCTATGGGCAAGAGAAGTTTTGCTTCCCAATGCTTGTGAGAGGGGAGCATAATTGTCCAGCATGATACTGGATGGGAGATGGGAGAATGATGTTTTAAGGTGCTCTGAGTCTCCATTGGGGAGAAAAAGGGGGTATAAATAAATCCATACATACCCTAATTCCTTCAGCTTGTGGATCAAGTATTACACTATTCTTATCAAAAACAGGCCAGTAGCCAGGATTTCTTAAATTGGGAGGGCTTTAAATAATTCAGGGGACACTGAAATTAAAATAAAAAGGCCCATAGAGATGCCGCCGCTTCCCCAGCTGAGTACGCCGGCCATAAGGCAAGACAGTCCCCCGGTCATTCCGGTACCAACACCGAGGCGTTCCACTTGAGAGCGCCGGGCCCCCACTTACCTAAAGGACTATGTCACATAGGCATGGTCTGAACGACGGGGTGTGTGTGTGTTATGTCCGCTGACTGCCACTAGGTGGCAGTGTATTTTACTGGAGCTCGGATCCCTAGGAACAATAGAGACTAGGTTCCTGAAACCTCCAGTGGTCACCAATAGGAACGTTGGCGGGAAGTTTAAACCCACCAATGGAACCTGTGGGTAATCCACAGTGACTGTACATAGTTGGCCCTCTGGCCGTTTATCCGTTGTTATGTTGAGTGCTAGTAAACATGGGCTGAATATCACTAAGTTTCCTCATCATTCGATGCGTCCAACCCACTA
This sequence comes from Gekko japonicus, assembly GCF_001447785.1. Classification (NCBI taxonomy): domain Eukaryota; kingdom Metazoa; phylum Chordata; class Lepidosauria; order Squamata; family Gekkonidae; genus Gekko; species Gekko japonicus. The sequence continues at coordinate 613,241 of NW_015167066.1, forward strand.
CACAACAGTACAATGCAGCCCCGTACAATGAGGGCATCATGATCCTGCTCAGCGTGGTGCGAGCAGGGTGTGTGTACCTGGGGTAGGCATCCTGGAGCAACCTGCGGAAACCAATGTCTTCAACTGCTCTTGAGAGAACTGTGACTGACCCAAGGTCACCCTTGCTGGCTTCATGTGGAGGAGTGGGGAATCAAACTCCATTCTCCAGATTAGAGTCCTCCACTCTTAACCACTACACCATACTGCACTGCACATGGCACTGCTCTAGAGTTGAACGGGTGTGTCTACTGTGACTAATCTTGCTTTCCCAGGTAAGAGTACTGCTTTCAGGACAGCTGTTTTTCCTGCATCCAAAGAATATGATAATGCGCCCCATGGCTATATGACCTTTTGATCAATCTGTTTGCCATTTGACCAAAATCTTATTGACAGTAGAAGCTTCTTCGGTATGGAGTCCATGCTTGGATTGATTTAATGTTGTTAAAACCACTTCTAAAAGCTCTTCTGATATAGCAATCGATGACTGTCAACTTATTTTTCTGTCAGAAAACCTGCACCTTTATAACATCTACGAAACAGGCAGCCATTTAACAAGTGAAGCTTTCCATTTCATCTTCTGTCATGTAGCTGGCAAAGGCTACAGATATGGTGCAGAAAACCTTCTCGTTATTGTTCTCCATTTTTAAAAGAGTGCGTTTTTGCTAACTCTAAGGGCCTAATGGAAAAATAAATAAATTGTATTAGAATTGTAATTAATGCTGCAATCTTAAAACATGTACCTAATTTTTTTGGTTCTGTAATAGTATATTAACATGAAATATAGACATGTTTCTGTTTGCGAAGATTATAACTTGTAAAACAGAGTTTGCTTCCTCAGAATCTACTTTGCCCACCCAAATATTTTTTTTCCTGGTGCCACCAGTGTACCATTGAAGGAGGAAGAAAAAAGCTGTAAAGTTTAAAAGAAAAGCCAGAACAAATGCACTTCTCGAAGAAAGCAGTCCTGGTTTCCTGAGATCATAGAAGGTTTGGGGTGTACAGTAGCTGATTTGTTAATGAATGCAGAAAGTGCCAGTCAATAAAAGGCCTGCTTTATGAGAGCTGTCCTACAGTTAGCGCTAAACAGTATTTTGCAACTGTGCATAGAGAATAAGAACCATTTAAGCTGGTTGTTCTCCGCTGTAACATGGGATAATCTTTTAGAAACATTTTATGGTGCATCTTTTGAGGGAAAGTGCATTAGACTTAACTGACGAAAAAAATTGGGTGACCTTGAAAATAAGTGCATTCATGAGTAGTATGAGCAGAAGTTTTCATTATTCTTTAAGCCCTCCCTTCAGGGAGACAAAAAGTCCACCCTCCATTGCCGCTATACAATGCCAAGTTGCCAGGCAACTCAGCTTTTATGGTAGGTTGCCGTGACAACTGATATAAACAAAATCATAAATCCCATTACCTAGTTAAATACTAAGGCTGCAATATAAAAAGGAGAAAGAGTCTAAAAGTATAATATGCAATGGAGAATGACAAGATTTAAACAAAAAAAAAGTTATGGGTGGTAGTGCATGTTTAAAGGATTTTGACTGATATCACTATTTAGGACAGGATGTTACAATACTTAAGAGATTGGTCATAATTCAATGCATTTTTTAACTACAGTGATCTTTAGAAAATGGACAGAATTCATCCATTACTTTCACCTTTGATCTTTTAAAATTCTTTAATTGGGAGATTGAGGGTACCAGCCTAAGCAGAGTTACACCCTTCTAAGTATGTTGAAGTCAGGGGTATAGAAGAGTGTAATTGTGCTTAGGATAGCACTGTGAGTGAATTTAGATTTTTCTCACCATTTTCCCCCAGTAGGATAGAATCTCTGCACTGAGGGCCCCTGTGCAGTATGTTATGATGGACAGACTGCAAAGGGGGGGGAACTGCACCAAGCCGGGATGGCCTGATCAGACCATTCTGATGGCATGAGTGTGCACTTGCTTGATCAGACAGGGGAAAGTCCATCCATGGCCTGTCGGAATCCGTTTACTACCGGACTTCCCCTTTTGTCTTTTAACTCCACTTCTGCGGTGGAGCAGCATGGGTTGTCGACGACTGTGGGACGCTTCCCAGATGTTGCTGTCTGACGAATGCCTGGGGATCCAACATTTTGTTAAGCAGGTACCACCAGATACAATGGCAGCTAGCTGACAAGAAGCTGTTGTGTGTCTATTGAGATATTCTGGGTTCTTGTAAGTATAGCATGGAGCAACAGTTTTGTAACATTCTTTTTCAGATCATAGACATTGAGGAATTTCAGACAGACGATATATTCCCGAAGAGGAATGGTTCCCAAACGGTTTCTGGTCAGTCGTTTCATACAGAATGGTTTTAGAACCGGTTCCCTTCCGGAATATATTTGTAATTTCAGACACAAATGCTTCTGTCCCGTTTAGGAAACGGGGCTGAAGCGTTTTACCTGTCAACCGCTTCCAAGTAGTCTTCAGTTTCCTCTCCCAGTTCCGATGCGCTTTTCCCCGCCGTTTTTCGCCCACGCGGGCGATCTCCACCGTTTTTTTTTTTAACGCTCTAATGCAACAGCATTATATCAACCCCATTGGAATGCCTGGAGTGTTGTGTTATAACATTCTAAAGCGAACGTTTTTTTTAAAAAGCCAGAGATCACCCGCGGGGGCGAAAAACGGTGGGGGGAAAGCGGTGCAGTCTGAAATGGCAAACCGCTTCAGATCCAGCTCTTTACCAGAAGGGGAAAGCCATGTGTGAAATGGCAGCACTATACCGGTTTACTCCATGACTAATCAAAAACGGCTTCAAAACGGGTTAAAAGGGTAATGTGAAATTCCTCAAGAACTCCTATGATATACTAACTCCCATGATATATTTACTAACAATGTTCTCCCTCTCCTTGAAATGATTGTTTTCATATTCTAAGGAAAGAATTGTTGCTTAGATTCTTATAATTGCTTTATTTAATCATTTGTTTCAAAGCTGTTTTGCACAAAACAAAAATAAAACATATGTTAAATAATTCCAGCCTTCATGCTAAATCAGGGAGGAAGAATGGTAAGAAGACAGTCTGGATTGCACTATTTAGCTATTGTGATATTTTATAGGCACTTGCAATGGGTCAAAGTTATGAAACATTTCATTTTCTCTGATATTAAACGTTTATAACAACTTTACTAAGTTAATAGCCAGGCTGCAGTATTAAGTTATATGTTTGAACCCAGTAGAACAAAGTTTGAGACCAAATTTCTATACTTTTGAACCCAGAAAGCCTTTTCTCAAGCTTCAAAAGATTTGAAATAAAATTTGATGTCCATGCACAGCAGAAGCTAGCTATGGGAAATTAATACCAAAATAATCCAATAATTTGCATGTACCCCCAATCAAAGATTAACAGCTCTTTCCTTTCTTGCCTTTAACAATCTGGTTTTAGGAATTAGTTCTGATTCTGTATCAAAACAGTAGGCAGAACATGAGTAGGCAGAACATGAATGGTCCTTGAAACTGCAGTATTAAAGGGTTTTTTTTAAATACAATAAGCTATTACTCTTGTATATGTGTAAAGTTTTGCAAGCAACTGTACATGGGCTCAGTCTTGTTTAAACTGTGCAACCTGTGCAACCTGTGCATAGTATCTATGTGTGCTTAGTTTTAATACCAGCACCATATTCATGAGGGCTGCACATCCCTACTATACAAAGTAAGCATATGTAACAAGGGTTGCAATTTTCCTGGGGGCAGTAGGCAAGCTCCATCTATTGG
>NW_015167066.1:617061-622783 GCF_001447785.1 Gekko japonicus
TCAGGATGGGAAGTGAAATTATTTGACAATTCCATAGAAATGAGCAAATTTCAAGAGTGTTATGATTTCACTTCTGGGTACAAACCAGAAGGGATGTCATAATATTGTGTATTAGGGATAAGCACAAACCAGGCTGGTTCATGGTTTGTGAACCAGGGGTTCAGGAGAACATGTCTACCATGATCTGTCCACAAACCTCCATGTTCTTCATGGAGGTTCATGGGAGTCATGTTCTTGGGCTTCAAAGACATTTAAATGCCTTCAGAGCTTACTGCCACATCTGGTGGCCCACCCATAAATGAGCTCTGAAATCATTTAAATGCTGTTGGAGCCCACCACCCATTTAAAATGCCTTTGGAACCTACTTCTGGGTCAGGCCGCCCAACTGGAATTGAGCTCTGAAGGCATTTAGAAGCCTTTGGAGCTTGCTGTCAGACCTCAGTTGGGCCTTTGGAGCTCACTTACGGGTCAGACTGAACTCCCTGAACCACTAACCGGTTCATGCAATGGAGGAGTTCATTGGAGGTTTGTGGTTTGTGAAAACCCTGAACCTCCAACAAACCTCAGTTTTCCCGGTTCATGCCCACCCCATTGTGTATCACCATGCAGTGTTACTCCCCACTTACCAAAGGCTCCTGCTGGTTGCCAACATTGAGTTGGCAACTCTATGTACCATTTTTGTATTGGTCCATTGTTCCACCTTAGCATTCTGTCACCTAGTTCTGCTACATGTGTGTAGTTGCTGCATGTGTGTAGTTACGTGTAGTTAATCAGCCTTATGTATTATATCATACTCCAATTTGGGTAGTTTTAACAGCAAAGTCATCAATGCTTTGGCAGGCCTGGCGTGAACTTGGAACTGGGCCAGGGTTGAGGGTTCTTGATTTGTGATCACCGGTTGAATTTTTAGTCTATGGTTTATTCTGACATTTCAAAATATCACAGTTCATCCTGAGCATTTGAGAGAAGGTACACTGAACACTAAAAAAATCTAATAAAACCTAGAGTTCCACTACTCAGAGAGCAAGCAATAAAGAGAAGATCTGTTATATTTTTAATAAGGACTCTTAAAGGTTGAAATGTTGGTTAATACTCGGTGTTAATATGTGTTATGAATGTACTGTTGAAGATGCTGTTCAAAATAAAAAAAACACTTATGGGGGAAGAGCAACTTCTAGCAGTGGATGTGATTTAGGTGACAAGGCTATAATCTAAACCCTCATGCATAAAATAAGCTGATTTTCTGATTCAGCAGGCCTCAAAAGTTTAAACTTTTTCTTGCTTAAAAATTGCTTGTGGGTTCAGTATTGAGGTAGGCAGGATAAGAAAGACATCAGACCCCTCCCCTTTTGTTGAAGTGTGTTACAAACTGGAATGCAGCTATAATAAATATAAGTTTAACTTAGAAGTGCATAGCTCCAACATAAACTTGCTGGGTCAAAAAATTAAAGCATGGATGGCGCTTTTTATCTGAAAAACTTTCTTCTCTTGGAGATGTGGAAGAAAAGGCTTGTTCTGTAAGTTTTCTTCACCAAAACTGCTTATTTTACTCTGGGATGAATGGAGCCAGTAAGGTCTTGTTCAGTCATAGGGCACCACCTTATGCAACTAAGGTTCCTATAAACTTGTATTAAGCACACTGATCCAGAAGCAGTTTTCATATACTGTATATCAGACTTTTATAAGGAGGATACATAGTTCAGTTATTGCTTCTCCCTTCTATGACCTGTACAGCTATTTATTTTTAATCCTATTTTAAACTGACTTTTCCTTACTGCATTCCAAAATATTTTTTCCCCTTCAATCTCAGAATGGGATTTTTAAAAATCCATTTTTATTCAAAGGAAGCAGGGAGAAAAACCCCTTTCCAATAAAGCTAAGTGTGCAATTGTCAATTTTTAACAAACTGTTTTAAAAGTCTCTTGTGTATATACCTAGAAATTGACCTAGCAAATGACCCTTGGAAATTATTTGCTGCCGGTAACTCCTAAGTCAAGTATTTTCATTTCCCTGTGAAACTTGAACTATTCAACAACATCAAATACCAGTGCGGTCAATGGTTATAGGCAAAAAAGTGTGTTTTAGAAAAAATGAAGCCACTTGAATAGAATTTTACTTCTTAAAAAATGACGCATATACTAGAAGTGCCTCTCCTAGCATGAATCCATGGGTACGTTGGATTCATGCTAGGAGCCATATTGCCCCGTTGATTGTTAGAAAGGGACAAGATTCACCAGACCCACAGAGGCAAAGTCAGAAAGTAGGAGAAGAGATAAAGAATTCTTGGGAAGTGCAGCCCTTTCCTTGCTATGTTCACCACAAGTCATACATGTCACCCTGTGGGGTGTGAGAAGAGACTGGCGAAATACTCTCCATAGAAATGAACAATTAAGGGGCTTTCAGGTATCCTCCAGGTTCCCACAGAAACTTGTGTCTGATTTCAGAGCAGGAGTAGGACAGGCCAACTGAACCATGCATATGTAAAAGATTATCTAGCAATTCGATAGAACAAAGGTCCAGTGGCACCTTTAAGACCAACAAAGCTTTATTCAATGTACGAGCTTTTGTGTGCATGGACATTTCTTCAGATACAATGAAACGGAAATACAAACAACAGTCATACATATAGAGGGTGGGCAGTAAATTAGCATACAGAATAACGAAAGTGTTTTTAACAGATTAAAAGAATAATAAGCTTAGTATACATGGCTGTGTTTGGATACAGAAGAGGGGGCAAACATAGCATAGGTAATAAATATGTCAGAATTGGAGATTGATGTATCCTAAATTGAGGAATGGTGAGAGTCTTCTTCTTTGAAAAAGATGCTACAAGTTTGCCTCCGTGTTTGAGAGGAGACAAACTCTCACCATTCCACAATTAAGGATACATTGTTGTTGTTGTTGTTCAGTTGCACAGTTGAGTCCGACTCTTCACGACCCCATGGACCACATCATGCTAGGCCCTCCTGTCTTCTGCCGTCCTCCAGAGTTTGCTCAATTTCATGTTTGTTGCATCAATAACACTGTCTAACCATCTCATCCTTTGTCGTCCCTTTCTTCTTTTACCTTCTATCATTCCCAGCATCAGGGTCTTTTCCAGTGAGTGCTCCCTTCTTATTTGGTGGCCAAAGTATTTGAGCTTCTGCTTCAGTATCTGGCATTCCAGGGAACAGTCAGGGTTGATTTCCTTTAGGTTCGACTGATTTGATCTCCTTGTAGTCCAGGGGACTCTCAAGAGTCTTCTCCAGCACCATAATTCAAAAGCATCTATTCTTCGGTGCTTGGCCTTCCTTATGGTCCAACTCTCGCAGCCAAACAGTACTACTGGGAGCAGTGTTCCCTCTAAACTGAGTTAGTGTAAGATAGCTCACATATTTTTAGCCTCCAGCTCACACATATTTCTCTTAGCTCAGGAAGCATGGCTCCAGAGCAAACTCGTTTATGCAGTAGCCAAATCGCTCGCTCACAACTTTAATACCAATAGCTCACAAAGTAGAATTCTTGCTCACAAGACTCCACAGCTTAGAGGGAGCATTGACTGAGAGTACAATCACTTTGACCATACAGATGTTTATTGGCAGGATAATGTCTCTACTTTTTATTATGGTGTCTAGATTTGCCATAGCTTTCCTCTCAAGGAGCAGGCGACTTTGAATTTCATGACTGCGTCACCATCTGCAGTGATCTTGGATCCCAGGAATGTGAAGTCTGTCACTGCTTCCACGACTTTCCCTTCTATTTGCCAAGGAGTGATGGGGCCGGATGCCATGATCTTAGTTTTTTTGATGTTGAGTTTCAAGCCAACTTTTGCGCTCGTCTCTTTTACACTCAGCAAGAGACTCTTTAGGTCCTCTTCACTTTCTGCCATTAGAGTGGTATCATCTGCATATTTCAGGTTGTTGATGTTTTTCCCAGCAATCTTAATTCCGGCTTGTGATTCATCCAGGCTGGCATTTCACATGATGTACTCTGCATATAAATTAAATAAGCCCGGTGACAATATACATCCTTGTTGTACTCATTTTCCTATGTTAAACCAACCAGTTGTTCCATATACAGTTTTGTCTCTTCTTGACCCTTATATGGGTTTCTCAGGAGACATGTGAGGTGGTCTGGTACTCCTATCTCTTTAAGGACTTGCCACAGTTTGTTGTGATCCACACAATCAAAGGCTTTAGCAGAAGTAGATGTTTTTCTGGTACTCCCTTGCTTTCTCCATAATCCAACGAATGTTGGCAATTTGATCTCTAGCCCCCCTACCTCTTCGAAACCCAGCTTGTACTTCTGGCAGTTCTTTATCTGTGTACTGCTGAAGCCTAGCCTGTAGGTTCTTGAGCATGACCTTGTAAGCATGTGAAATGAGTGCAATTGTGTGACAGTTTGAACATTCCTTGGCATTGCCCTTCTTTTGGATTGGAATGTAAACTGACCTTTTCCAATCCTGTGGCCACTGTTGTGTTTTCCAAATTTGCTGGCATATGGAGTGCAGAAGTTTAATAGCATAATCTTTTAAGACTTTGAATAGCTCAGCTGGGATCTTAGCTATCTTTATTGTTAGCTATCTTTATTGTTAGTTATGCTTTCCTTATTGATAGTTATGCTTTCCTTATTGTTAGTAATGCTTTCTAAGGCCCATTTGACTTCACACTCCAGGATGTCTGGTTCGAGGACAGTGATCACCCCATCATGGTTGTCAAGGACATTGAGGTCCTTCTTGTAAAGTTCTTCTGTGTATTCTTGCCATCTTTTCCTAATCTCTTCTGCTTCTGTTAGGTCCCTACCATAGTTTCCCTTTATCTTGGCCAGATTTGCACAGAACGTTCCCTTGATTTCTCCAATTTTCTTGAAGAGATCTCTAGTCCTTCCCATTCTATTGTTTTCCTCTATTACTTTGCATTGTTCATTCAGAAAGGCCTCCTTATCTCTCCTCGCTGTTCTCTGGAAATCTGCATTCAGTTGGGTAAATCTTTCCTTTTTGCCTTTGCCTTTTGCTTTCCTTCTTTCCTCTGTTATTTGTAAAGCCACATCAGACAGCCACTTTGCTTTCTTGCATTTCTTTTTCTTTGGGATGGTGCGCATTTCTGCCTTCTGTCATAAACCTCCATCCATAGTTCTTCAGGCAATCTGTCTATCAAATCTAGTCCCTTAAGCCTATTCTTCACCTCCACTGTATATTCATAGGGGATGTGATCTAGGTCAAACCTGATGGCCTAGTGGTTCCCCCAACTTTATTCAGTTTAAGTCTGAATTTTGCAATGAGTAGCTCATGATCCACAGTCAACTCCAGGTCTTGTTTTTACTGACTGTATAGAGCTTCTCCATCTTTGACTGCAAATGACAAAATCAATCTGATTTCACTGATGGACTAGTGGTTCCCCCAACTTTATTCAGTTTAAGTCTGAATTTTGCAATGAGTAGCTCATGATCCACAGTCAACTCCAGGTCTTGTTTTTACTGACTGTATAGAGCTTCTCCATCTTTGACTGCAAATGACAAAATCAATCTGATTTCAGTGTTGCCCATCTGGTGATGTCCATGTGTAGATTAGCCTCTTAGGGTGTTGGAAGAGGGTGTTCGCTATGATCAGCGTGTTCTCTTGACAAAACTCTGTTAGCCTTGGCCCGGCTTCATTTTGTTCTCCAAGGCCAAACTTGTCCGTTATTCTGGTTACCTTTTGACTTCCTACTTTAGTATTCCAGTCCCCTATGATGATAAGGACATC
>NW_015167066.1:627907-637602 GCF_001447785.1 Gekko japonicus
CAAGATCTTCCCTTACAGAACCCATGCTGAGTTTGCCTCAGTTTGTTCATCAATGTGCCTACTAGTTCTTTCCTTAATAACAGTTTCCACCAACTTACCCGGTATTGACGTCAGACTGACTGGCCTGTGATTCCCTGGATCTCCTCTGGAACCCTTTTAAAAGATGGGAGTGACATTAGCTACCTTCCAGTCCTCAGGAATGGAGGCAGATTTTAATGAAAGATTACATATTTTTGTCAGGAGATCCACAAGTTCACATTTGAGTTCTTTCTAAGACCAGTCATACCATCTCAAGTTCATTCATCTTCTAGTGTTATATATGCCATCAAAGGCCAGCAATGCCCTTCCACTCTCTACATTGGACAAACTGGTCAATCCCTACGCAAAATAATAAATTATTCTTATCTCAATACAGATACCAATTTTCTGCCCCCAAGTATTTCCCCTCTGCTTAATCAAGCTGATTACAATATGCACTGCACATTTGCATCCAACACACCTCCCACCTTCTGATTAGGATTCAGCTCTCCATTTCTACTTATATCTGACAAAGGGAGCTTTGACTCTTGAAAGCTTATACTCTGAAACTCTGATCTCTACAGTGCTACTGGACTCAAATCTAACTTACTACAGTTTCTGTTGGAGCATGGGATTTTGGTTCTCCATGCAAAAAAATTTAAAGGTAGAGTGTCTATCTAATGGTGCCCTCATTGAGCTGATACTGCTTAACCCATGAAAGTAAGCAGAAGTAACAGAACAAAATGGGAAACAGCATGGCTAGGAAATTGCTATGGCAAAGTCGCAGCAAACACCTTTGAGGGACATTGGGATATCCCAACAAAGAAGTGTGAATAAACCTTGGATTCCAGGACAAAAGAAGAGAATGAACCTATACAATCCATGGGAAAAAAACCTGGAACAAAGAGGTATGAGCAAATGATTAGGTCAGAAAGATAAATGGGTTATCTGCAGATCTTTCTCAAATCTGCTTTGTTGTGAAGTTTTGGGGGAAACTGCAGTAAAGCTGGGATGGCTGCTATGTTGGTGGGAAAGTCTGGATTTTCCCACCCACATGGCAGCTATTTCTTCCCCTGCCCCCGGGGAGCTTTTAATTAAAAGGGAGAAAATATCCTTTAATTGATATAATGTCCTAACAATAGATGAAACAGGTTCTTTAAATTCCCAGCTTTCATTATTAAAAAAGTAAGTCTCTCTAGCCCCTTCCCTTGTGGAGATGCATCCCCCTGTAAAGGGAGGAGCTACAGACTTCTATATGAAACATTACCTGGCAGACATCAACCTGGGACATCTTGTTCAGTTTTGGTTTGTTTTTAGTATGTATATAATTTTATTTACATACATGTAAGTGTGTAAATTTACATGTAGTATGTAAATTTATTTAAAATGTATTTTTGTAAGCTACTTTGGGTCCTCATTGGGGAGAAAAGTGGGCTAAAAATATTCTCATTAAATAAAATAAAAATGAAAGCTGGGAATTCAGAGAACCTGTTTACACCTATTGTTATAGCATTACGTTGATATGATGTTCTAGTGCCAATTAATTAAAAAAACAAAGAATTACACAAGCCCTGATGGCCCAGAGGAGGGGTGGTGGCGACGGCTGCTGGGCGACTGGAGGAGGGAAACTGCAGTGCAGAATCCCTGTTACTGCTGTGCTTTATCAGCAACTGCACCAGCAATGGGGAAACCATTCAAGCCCTGTCCCCATGTGAAAACCACCCACGATGAAACAAAATCTGTAATGTTCCTCCAAAATTCCAAAGAGCTGCTGCATATTGGGATAAACTGTCCTGTGCTAGATGGACCAATAATAAACTACGCTGACAAACTAATGTCTGAACTCTTGCTTCCTGGCCCCGCTTTGCTAACTTTGCCTGTGTAATAGGAAGGATGTGAATGTAAAATGTTGTTCTTCTAATATCTAGACCCAGAAAACCTTCGGTGAATAAATGAAAAGGAACATCTGCCAAATACTGTATGGATAGCATTCTAGATACCCTAATTCTTCCTTGGGTATTGAACATACTCCCCAGAGCATAACTAGCAACATATAACAAACGAAGACTGAAACTGGTTATTCAAATAATGATAAAAGAGGAATTATGATCTCTTTTTGGTAAGTTTTAAACCCTTCCTTAAGGCATAACTCTGATCTGTCCCTCTATTTGCATTGCTTTCCCTCCAGTTCCTAGTCCGTGGTCTGACTGCAATATGCAGGACCTTCTCATCTGGTTCCCAGCAGTTGGAATTCCTAGGGTTGTCTCCTGGCCAGCATACATAAACAGTTCAGCATTGCCCACACACAGTCATTGCAAAGATAAGTCTCAGCTATTTGCTCGTACTCCACTGGCCTCTTTTAGTAGCTTTGTTAACATTTGCTTAAAAACCGAGTGTGATCTTAATCATAATCACATTCTTCAATACCCATTCATCACCATGTGCATGTCATGGCAAGACAGCAGTGTATACCGAATGCAAATATATAGATATACATCTGTATTTGTGTGTTCTGTAGATGAAAATCTGCAAGGGTGAATCACAACATTTTATGGTGTTTAAGCCTGAACTTATGCCAATACATTTTCCTGACCAATTACTTTTGCTTGACCGCTGCTTTAAAATCCTTTAAAGTTATCACAATCATTTGCTCAATCCTGTTCAAATAAACCAATAACCCCCACCCCCTTTTCTCTGGACTTCTTTTTCAAAGACACTTTTGTTACTATGCTTTCTGGAGTTTTAAAATTCAAATAAAGTCTATGGGATATATGGTATTTATTTTAGTATCACCATGTTTTGCAGGCACGCATAGCAAGTCCTAATAGATTTCCTAACCACTTTAATGAGGAGAAGCAATGTGTCTCTGATTTATTTTTCCCAATATTTATTCCCTGAAAGGCATAAAATTGCTATCTTTGTAATCTCATTACGCACAATGTTTATGTGTTACTGTTTAGTAATAGTTTCCATTATAAGAGCATGGTTCTTTTCATGCATGTCTGTCCTTAATGGAAACTGGTATAATTAGGTCCTGTTCATACGAGGGGTTTTGGTCCAGGAGCGAGACAGAACGGGGGCGGATCAAACGGGCACAATCCCATGGCAACATCTGGGAATCGTTGCCTGCCCGTCTCCGATCCGTCTCTCCCGGCCGAAACTCCGCACCAAAAAGAACCACCTAACTTGGTGGTTCTTCTGATTGAAGCGCCGCAAGCTGGGCCGTTGGATCGCCGGCGCGTCTTTGCGCCGGCTCATCCCTGGCTCCTAGCCGAACTGCGCATGCTCCGACATGCGCAGTTCGGCAGGCTCCCCATCTGAACTGTGTTTTCTTCCCGGCATCTAATCGTGCCGGGGAGAAAAGGCGCCGCGGCCCAGGGGATCGTGGGATCCCGCCGCGGCGTCTCAACTTTGGCGCAGCTTTTAAAAGCCACGCTTTGAGCGACTTATCCCCTGCCGTGTGGCAGGGGCCTTAGTTAAGCAGATGCCACTAGCCCTGACCTGAATAGACCAAGCTAGCCTGATCGTGCCAGATCTTGGTTGCTAAACAGGATTGGTCCTGGTTAGTATTTGGATGGGAGACCACCAAGAAGTCAAGGTTGCTATGCAGAAGCAGGTGATGATAAACCACCTCTGAATGTCTCTTGCCCTATGCAGTTGCCATCAATCAGCTGTGACTTGATGCCCCCTCCCCAAGCTGCCACCAATGTTTTACACATCGATCTAATGGGATTCCCCATCATTCGGGATATTAGTTTAGAGATGAGCAGCCAATAGAGGACAAAGTACAGGGGTGAGAGAATCAAGGGGCTAGAAATGTGCACCCAGAACCTGAGTCAAACAGACCATTCCATTAACTTCAGAAAAATACATAATCTGAATAACATTTCTTCTGATTTTCAGGTCTGAACCAGGCTATATAATCTTCCATTTGCTTGTGTCATCATTCAGTTTGTATTTTCTACAGATAGTGAAGGAAAGAGGAAGGGCAGCCACAGGAGACAGTGACTCAGCAGATATGTACCTGACAAACTTCACCCGTATTTACATCATCCCTGAATGGGTAAAACACTGTGCTTTGAAATGCCAGTTACATGGCTAGTAGGTAGGGGGCTGTCTTTGCTGGCAAGCCAAATCTCCACGTCATCAGAATCATCTGAATCGGAGAAAGGAGAGGCCGCTCCAAAACTCCAGAAAATGAAGAAACGCAGGAAGAAAAGACTCTAGAACTAAGGCAATAGTATTAAAGGCAGAAGTTGAGTTAAGCTACTACATATGTATTACTAATTGAATCAAATCTTAACATAATGTGTTATATTAGGTTTAAAAACAATATTTCTATAACTTCTCAGATTGTGTGGAGTTCTGTGAGCAAAAATTCTACCTTGCGAGCTACTGGCATTAAAGTTGTGAGCGAGCGATTTGGCTACTGCCTATATTAATTTGCTCTGGAGCCATCTTTCCTGAGCTGAGTAAAAAATGTGTGAGCCGGAGGCTAAAAAATGGTGAGTTAGCTCACACTAACTCAGCTTAGAGGGAACACTGCTCATGATTTGAAGCCTTGGAGCTCTTTAGGAAGCATTTTTAGAAGTTTGATCATGGTCGCTTGCTCCGGCAGTCGTCTCTGGGTGCCATGCTGGCTCCGCGGCAATGGTACCTTTCGAGGAAGAAGGTGAGCCTCAATTCCTTGGCCATCGCCTTGGAAGAGGCTCTCCTCAGCTCCTCAGGCTGGGGGTCTCCTACAAAGACCCCTGGGAGGTCTGGAACAAACTCGGACCCCTCTCGTCAGCCAGGTCTCAGCACGTCTCCATCAGAGCGAGACGAGATGCGTCCAAGCAGCAAAATGCTTAACCCGGAAGTATCTAAAATGCAGTTTCTGTAACCTCAGTATCAGTACACAAAATCTAGCTACATGATAGGTGATCTTAGGATTCTTATCAGATAAATGGCAATCAAGCCTGGCTTTGTTTGTGCAGCCAGGGATCTTATCCAGCAACGGAGTAATGATCTCCAGATGAACCCCTTATAATATGGGCAACTAAAGAACATATGCGCAATGGACTCAAACTCCCTTAATGGGCATGTACATAATTTTTCTAGGTAGGGGATTTTCTTATACTTGCCTTCAAGCACTGCAGAAGGGAATGCAAACCCCTGGTTCATGAAAAATGAACCAGCCTGGTTCATGCTCGAACCAGACTCGAACCAGCCTCATGCCCATCCTTATCCCCAGTTGTTAGATCTGTCTCTGGTGATGAGCAGACTTTGTATGATTTAGTCTGACTCTTGAGAAAGGGAAGGCTGGTGTGGGTGGAATCCTGTGTGTCTTAGAGGATCCAACTTAGAGGAATTTCACATTACCCTTTTAAAGCCGGTTTTAAGCCGTTATGGATCCATCTTGAAGTAAACCGGTACAGGGCTACCATTTCACACAAGCCTTTCCCCTACCGGTAAAGAGCCATCTCTGAAGTGGTTTGGCATTTCAGACTGCACCACTTTTTCCCACCCCTTTATGCCCACACAGGTAATCTCCGTCTTTTTTTTAAACATTCATTTTAGAGCACTATAGTGCTATAACGCAACAGCAAAACTACACTATAGCAACCCCATTGGAATGCCTGGACTCCACTGGAATACATGAGATGGCTACATCTGCCACCTGGAAACAAGTACCCCACTGGATACAACCTTCAAGTGGGAGATCAGGGCATCAGTGATTTTTACCCACCAGTGTCGAGGGACTGTATGGGCAGCAATGACAGGTGCCCATGCCCTGACAGATGCCCTCCGATTGTACCTGGAGGATGCATGGCTCAAGACAGGCATGTCAGTTTTCCTCCCCCTCCCCCTCTTCTTAGAGAGATGAAGGAAGTGCATAAGCACCTCACTCAAAGCTGCTGTGCTGCTGATCATCATTTGCAACACCACGATCAGTTACAAGAAAGTAGTTATGGAGACCATGACTAATAGATCTGTAGACTCTCATACAGTCACACAAAACCACTGTAACCATACAAGCCTACCACTCACCAACTTCAACCCACAAAGATAAGGGGCTTGCCTCCCTGCCCTTTATACCTGACCCAGCTCTGTGCCAGTCACTTCCCAGCCAATCGCCTCTTGGCATGGATGGGTGCACATCAGGCTGGGTTAGCAACATCTGTCTCACCAATCAGTGATGCCCTGATCTCCCGCTTGAAGCCTGTATCCAATGGGGTACTTGTTTCCAGGTGGCAGATGTAGCCATCTCATGTATCCCAGTGGAGTCCAGGCATTCCAATGGGGTTTGCCAAAGTGCTGTTTTGCTGTTGGGTTATAGCGCTATAATGCTATAGAGCTCTAAAATGAACGCAGGTGAAAAAGGGCAGGAAATCGCACTTCAGAAATGGTACAAGACATTGAAGACCGCTTGGAAGCAGTTTACAGGTAAAACGCTTCAGCCACGTTTCCTGAGTGGGACAGAAGCGTTTCTGTCTGAAAGTGAAAATATATTCCAGTAGGGAATCGTTACTAAAACGGTTCTGTCTGAAATGTCAGGCCAGAAACCGTCAGGGAACCATTCCTGTACCGGAATATATGGGCTGTCTGAAATCCCCCTTAGTGACTAGTCAGTAAAAGCCTATTTGTACCTGTCAGCAGCAGTAAATAGAATTCAAATCACACTCTGATGCCATAATTAGTTTAAATGTATGTGCCTCAGCCAGCTTTCTCATTTGATCATCTAGACACCTGTACTGCTGATCTGTTCTTTAAATAAATAAATAAGTCTTCTCTTGCCTCCATGATCTCCACATTCTTGCTTACCACAAAACTTATTTCATGGCAGCAAATCCAAAGCCTTTACACTTGCTACCCTAATAACATCTTCATAGATCTAGAGGAGTTAGCTGTGTTAGCCTGTTGCTGCAAAATACCAAAATAGATGCATCTGACGAAGAGAGCTGTGTTTCTTGGAAGCTTATGCCTACAATAAAGTTTGTTAGTCTTAAAGGAGCTACTGGGCTTTTGACTGTTTAATAACATCTTGTAACTGATTAGCAGGTTTACAAATCTGGTTCCCCAAAATCATAAGAGGCTGTGTGGGTCCCCTCAGTTGGTAGAAAGGGCATGTCATATCTTCCCTAACACAAGAGACTTTTTGGGACTTCTTAATTGAAAGAACAAGGGGAGGGGAATGATGAAGATTTCTAAAATTAAGCATGGTGTGGAGAAAGTGGATGGAGAAAAACGTTTCTGTCCTATAACACTAGAACTCATGAACTTGCCATGACCTTTCAGTCTGCATTGATCTGTACCCCTTTGCATGTGATCAGGCGCTCTGTTCTGCCAAACTCAGAAATTCCAACAAACCTTTGCTTAAGAGCCTCAGGCAGGAGGTATCTGGATGTTATGGGGCAAAAGAATAGGCAGGAGCAGGGTGCTTTGGATGACTGAATTATAGCCACAAAAGTACAATGACCAGCTTACCAAGATGTAGACAAGCTCAGTAGAGAACCTGGAGAGAACCTGATGCAATCAGGCACTATTGGTTCTTGGGCTATTATTCTAAACATTTTGACTCAAAGCACTCGAGGGCCCACCCAGTACTCTGTTCTCTTGCCTTAGTCCTTCCTAACAAAAGAACAATGGATGACATCAGCACGTAACTTAATAAATTTTACTTCCAAAGTGGACAGTCTACCTTGCAACTTTGTCCTTGGTTTTAATTTAACAAATTAAATAAAGAATACTTAGAAATGGTGTGTCATTCCCCTTTGCTAGATGTTAAACCTACAGCTCCTTTAGAACATGAATGAGAGGTTGCGGAAGAAAGGTTTCTCTCATTCCTTGCTTTTCTAGAGTCAGTTTGGACCCATACAGGAAGGAGGCTTCATTCACACAGCCTCATACATCTCGTGCACATATGTCTTCTTAATATACATAGTAACTGTGAGCACTGACTAAAGATGCTAGATTAAAGACAGAAAAAATTCACTCAAAGGTAAACTAATGTGTGGGCTTCACTGCCACAGGATGTAATGATGGCTACTAGTTTAGTTTCTTTTAAAAGTGAATTAGACATATCCATGAGGATAGGCCCATCAATAGCTATTAGCATAAATGACTAAATGGAATTTCTGTATTTAAAGGCAGAAGAGGATACTGGTCTAAAAGGATCCTTGGTCTGATCAAACTTGGCTGCTTTTATGTATCTTTTGATATAGGTTTCAAGCATTTCAAATAAATGAATAAGCAAAGAGAGTAGCTCACCCTTTCTCAAAGCTTAAGGTCACACAATGAAACTGACTGGCAACTATACAGATGCAAGAAAGTACATGTCAAACAGTGTATATTTAACTTATGGGTTGGATCCAGATTAAACTGGCAATTTCCACCAGTTCCCCATTCCTGCAAAAAAAAAAGACCCCCATCATGTCACTCTTCTGAGCCCCTTAACACCAGGAAATAACATTTAGTGGAGATCAGTAAACTGTAATGGGGAGGGGAAGGCAGGAAAGTTCCATTCTGCCCTTGGAAAATTTAGTCTGGATCCAGCTGTATGGAGTTTGCTGCTGCCATAAGATACCTGTGAAGGCCATTGGATGAGATGGCATCAGTAACTATTAGTTACAATAGCTAAATCAGAGGTGTCAAACTCATTTGTTATGAGGGCCTGTGCAGGACTGGGAGCAAGGCCTAGTGTGGCCTGGTCCCAGGGGAGACCAGTGTGGGAGTGGAAAGTAGACAGCCTACAATCCCCATAAGGCTTAGCAATGGTTGTAGCCAATCAGTGTACAGAGATTGTCTGAGGAGATTCTGACTTAAGCTGTTTGAACTGAAAAACTGGGTTCTTTTGCTCTTTTGCGGTCTTGTTTCACTGAGGGGACAGTCTGGTCTGAGGAGAAAGATCCTGGCAGGAGGCCTGGCATAAGAGGGCTGTGAGCCTTGAAGTAGTAACCAGTTAGTAGTAACCTTTAAACACTGTTATATATTTTAAAGCACTATCTTGTTTCCCTTGCCCCAGTACTGTGTTAATTTGTTTAATTGTTCTCTGCCTAGTCATCATGCCTATGATCTCGGCTTAAAAAGGGGCATTTTGGATGGGCTTGGGAGGGTACTCTGGGCCTTCTCAAGGGACCCAAAGTCCAGAGTGGCAGCGGCGGAAGGTGGCGACCCCCTGGGGTCATGACAGGGCCAGATTTGACAAACATGTCACTTTGTTGGACCGGGCCATGTGTACCGGAGATAAAAGGTACCAGAGATAAAAACTGTATAAAGGGCAGCAACTGGTAAGATCCGAGTGGGTGTATCCTCACTGCAAGGCCCCATGGGCTGGGAGGGGAGTGCAGAGGAAAACCAACATAGGCAGACTAGAGAGGCAGCAATGCCCCCATGATGCTTGACTACTGCAGACAAGGTTGTTTTGCCCTGCTGAAGCCACAATGGAGTGGCTCTGCCCACTCCCCCCAGCATTCCCTCATTTGCACCAGTTGTTTGTGGGCCACATAAGAGCTCTGGACAGGCCGGTTCTGGCCCCCAGGCCTTATGTTTGACACCCCTGAGCTAAATGGTCTTTCATATGAATACTTGCTGCAGTTGGGTGGGGGCCTAGGGGAAGTGCAGTAGCCTTCAGTGCTTAGTGATTACTCTCAGGAACAGCATTTGAACTTGTTGGGTACTTGGCCTGATTCAGCAGG
>NW_015167066.1:637862-643225 GCF_001447785.1 Gekko japonicus
AGCCTTTTTATTTTGTGATACATCTTCCACAATAAATGACTAAAATTTTTCGTGTTCATGTACACTTCTTCAGAAAGAATGAAATGGAAATTATCAGTCCATACATATAGGTAGAGAGTAAGATACAATAGGTTAAAAGAAATCCAAATATCAGACTCTTAAAACTTTTTACACACAGAGCTGGAAGTTTTACATATACAATTGTTGGGTATATCTTATGACCAGTAGACCATACACGTTTCGGCCCTCAGTGGTCAATATTACTATTGTAAAACAACACACATCCAGAAATAAATATATGAACAAAGATTTTCTTTAGAGCCAGGTGTTGCTTTCTGGAATTGTCAAAAGGGAGAGAAAAAAGCCGAATTATTACATATCAATTGCACATAATAAATGCACATAATAGAAAATTTTAAAATACCAGAAAATTTTTGCTGTTGTTACCTCATGTGATATGCAATTGCTAAAAGTTTACATAGTAGGCCATGGATAATCTCTCATGGTAACTGCACATGCTCTCCAAATTGTTCTGCATTAATGTGGAAATTATATAATTGTTAGAATTTATAAATAGTATAATTATACAAATAATTTTAAGCCATAGAGTATTTAAATTAGCCAACCAACCTGGTAACAAATATCCAATGTGTCTGGATGTGTGTGTCTTCCATCAAAGGTAGTAATCAAGTTGCATACTGCTAATGTTACATAAATATGTAGAAGAACCTAAGGATGATGCAATCACCCACATGCATTGCATAATACTGTTGCCAAGGGAGGGATTTTTTTATTTTCCATAGTGGGAGGGGGTAAGGAGGAGAGAGCGAGAGAGCAAAAAGAATGGGGGGGGGATCACAAGGTCACCACTACGAAATACAGAATGACAGTGTATAGAAATATTGATTTCTAAAGGTTTCATGCCTTCCCCTGGAATGTTTTGCTGATACCCTGCTATGCTGTGTTTCCTGTTGAAGCCAAATAGTGAGGTCCAGATGGCCTCAATTGCCATACCATAAAACCACATTCTTCACACTTCCATGCTGGAAGAGACCAGATGGCTTCTGCAAAGCATGTTAGAAATGCACGTAGCTCATGGACTAGCTGGAGTTTGGGGACCACCTGACTGCAGAGGGTGCTCTCCGGACCTAGCCTATCCCTCACCCATTGCCATGACAACCCAAAAATTGGACACACCCTTCCTACTCGTGATTGGCTGATGGCCACGGCTAGTCATGATTGGGGTTTTTAATTGTCTGACCCTTGGAGGAGAGCTCAGATCTTTCTTGCTCTCTCTACTTTTTTGAATTGCATCTGGGAATGCTGTCCCAGGTAGAACAAAGGACTGCTTTGTGAGCTGAACATGTGCTTGCAAAGATGGACTTCTTGCTCCAAATCCCTTGGGGCTACTGGATTATTACAATGGACTATTCTGGACTGATAACTGTTCCTGACCGGTAAATATGCATCTCTAATGTGTAGTTAAGGCAAAACATTGCCTAGCCTTTGTTATTTTGAAATCCTTCTAGTCTGTGCTAAGTTCTCTATTGAATAAACTTATTCTGGTTTTCTAACTTGTCTGTTTTGACATGTAACTGAATCCCAAGCCTGAATCTTGCAGCCTAATCCGCTGACCATATACGCTACCTAGGTAAAAGTTTGCACCTCTGAGTAGAGTTGCTAATGTGTAAAACCCACATGCCAGCTGAGATTGTGAATCTCTAATTTCAGGCTGGCGAGGGATTAAGTAGAGATCCTGGTTGCTATAGTGTTCTGAAGTCCAGAGAGCCTACTTCTCTGGGTTATTGTGTAATGTATTGAGCCAGTGTAGAGTTTTCCCCCTCATCCCTGGACTGGCCTGGGGGGCAGAACCTATACATGGTGGCAGTGGTGGGATCTATGAACTGGAATTCAGTTACAAAAATCGTGGGTAATTGGTCTGTGTACAGAACTGGCATCAGACTGTGAGGAAGTTTTGTTATTTTAAATAAGTGTTAGCTAGGAATTTTGGAACCATGGCTGAAGGAGGTGAATCATTTCCCCTGGATGATGCATCCCTGCTCACTGTGGACGAGTTCTGGGATGCTGCTGACGCTGGAGACCCAGTTGTACGTCCAAGGCGAGCCCCTTTGTATCAGAGGGAGGTGGAGCATGGCAGAAGTGCTGATGACTGGCTGTTTACTGGCTCTAGAGACCCCCCTGGTGCACGGGAGAATGAGAATTGGGGTCTGCCTCAACGCCACTTTCAGCTTTGCACATGGGACCAGCCTGGAGATTGGCAAGCAAGGGGTCATGACATCACCAGTGCTGAAGGCATTCTTGGAGGTCGGAGGGAGCTCTCCACAGAAAAGCCTTGACGGCGTGGTGCTGAAGCCAGTCAGCTGAATGGTGAGCATAATCCTCGTGACCCCCCGAATTTTGTTGCCCCCTGGGATGTGGATAGAAGGATGTTTCCTTACTTTAAACCAGGGCAGGATTTGCTGGGATATCTCACCCTCTTTGAGCAAACCTGCCAGGACTTGGGGTTACATATACTATATGCTGGTGTTGAGATCTCAATTGTCTGGAGGGTTGGCTGATCTCTTAGGGTCTTTCAGTGGCCCTGATGCTTCAAATTTCCAGAAATTCAAACAGCTAGCCCTGAAGAGATTTGGTCTGTCTGCTGAATCTTATAGAAGGTCCTTCCGCAAGGTGGAGAGACATACTCCCCCAGAGAATTATCCTTTGACTGCAGCTTGCCTGGCACAGAATTTGGATCGCTGGCTGAGTGCTGAGAGGGTGCACAATTTCGCCACCCTGAGAGAACTGATCCTGAAGGAACAATGTTTCAGAGTGCTGAGCGATGATCTTGCCGCCCTGGTGAGAGACCGAAATCCTCGCACCTTGGAAGAGGCAGCAGACCTTGCTCAGAGTATGCGGGAGCATCGGGAGAGGGGCTTTGGAGAGAAGCCTTTCCCAAAGCAACAGAGCCATGCCCCAGCGGAGGAGAAGGAACCCCCTCCCCCTCCACCTGTCAAGAAACTTGTGGATCCCAAATCTGGTTTGTGCTTTGAGTGCAACAGTTCAAAACATAAAAGGTCTGACTGCCCACTTTGGAAAGCAAAGAAGGGGACCCCACCCGCTTCAATCAAGCCCCATGTTCATGTGATCCAATGGAATCCGGACCTTGTCTCGCTGGTCCCTGCAGATGCTGACTCGGCGGAGGAGACAACCGTTGTCCCTGCCTGAACTCTGACGATCAGCGTGCAGCGGTAAAGTGGATAAAGGGGTGGAGTGTTGTTTCTGAGATACAGAGAAACCCTGCTAACCTGTTAAACTTGTGAGTTGTTTTGCTCAGGGGCTGGGATGGTCTCTGTGTGTGGTATGTGTGTCTGTCTGCCTGTGAGTTGCTTTGCTCTCTGTGTGTTTGTGGTTCCTGGCTCCGATGGGACTGCAAGATCTCTGTGAGAGAGGGGGGGGAATGGGCTACAGCCCATGATGATGGTATGATGATGTCATTTTAAGTATTTAACTTTATGTATTTCCTGAATCTGTTCAGAATATGCTCAAGAAGAAGATGAAGAAGAAGAAAGTTGTCAATTTTTGGTTAACTATTCGGTCTAATTGTTTTCCTATTAATTGAAGCATGTTTCCTGATTATGCTGAAAAGAAAGCAATCAATTTTGATGGGTCCTTTGGCCTGTTTTCCATATTTCATTACAATAAAATACAAGAACTTCCTCCTCATTTGACTTCATTTTTGACATGGAATCTAATGTCTACAACAAAGCCCAAGGCACACTCGCCTAAACCACCCAACTCAGCAGAGAAGTGGAAGACCCCTCCCACATCACCTGTCAAGAGACCTGTGAATCCTAAATCTGGGTTGTGCTTCGAATGCAGAAGTTATACACATAAGAGAGCTGAATGCCCAGTATGGAAGGCAAAGAAAGGGACTCCACCCACTTCAATCAAGCCCTAGGTTTGTGTTATTCAACAGCTGGAACCTGCAGACCCTGTACACCTGACTCCGGTGACCCTAACATCTGAGGCACCAGAGACGGAGACTGGCCCACCAGCCTCCATCTCATCTGTGAGTTTTGCATCTCTCATCGACCAAGGACAGTTGGACTGGGTGCGCAGTTGGACTGCCTTCAGCCACTGAATAAGTAGCAATGCAATGCATCACAATTTACTTTATGTATTTTAAGTTCTACCAAGTTTTTGGATCCCTTGTGAATGCATCATTTATTCTTCTGCTTCTGAAATGAGCCTTAGGCTAATTTTTAGGCCTCTCTTTTAACCACATTTTATGCTTCACTGAAAACTCTGATCGAGTGCACTGATGATATCCCATTTGCCCAGCATGGATAGAGAAGAGAGCTCTGTTGCTGCTATTTGGCTTTACAGAACTCCAATAAAAACCCCCATGTTAAAACTCATAGAATGGCACGGCATGGGGAGTGCACGGGTAGAAACTAGTCAGAGTGTCAAAAATACTGATTTTACTGACTAAAATTTTTTAAAAACTGACCAAATACTGACAAAAACCCGACAAATTACTGAACAATTTAATGTCAGCCTATTGATAGGCTAGCATTTTAAAAGTAAAACTAGGACTTCATTAAAAATGATTATAATTTGGCCTTCACCGTCCCCATAGCCAGCCCCATAGTAAGATGTGATCCAGATAAAAGGATCACACACCTTTTCATTGATTTTTTTTATGAAGATAGGACAATGTTTTCATTATTGTACAAAATTTAAGGCAAAAAAGATCCCCTTTTAAAAATAATCACATACTGTAGATAATAAAACAGCAAAACATATTAAAAACAGTTTAATATATCGTTGAAGGCTTTCATGGCCAGAGTTCATTAGGTGTTGTAGATTTTCCGGGCTTATGGCCATGGTCTTGGCATTGTAGAACCGGCTGTGACTGGCATCCTCAGAGGTATAACACAGAAAGATGGAGTACTCTCTGTGTCAAGCTTTTTCAGTTCGTCACAGATTCTGCTTTCACTGATTACTTCTCTCACAGGTATGTAGTGCTCATCACTGAAGGCTTCAAGAGACAATGGTGCTGAACTCTTACAAACACGATTCATTATGGTTCTTGTGAAGTGTTTTTACTTCACTGTGCATCAGATCATGCACCAAAGGCTCTTCTTTCTGGAACACTCCAGTGAACTTTGTAAATAAGCGGGCACTCATGCAATAAAGCATCACCTCTGCTTTCATTGTCTCATCTTTTAAAAGGTTAATTATGTTTCTATATGTTGTGGAAGATTTCACCAAATCACTTTTACTCTTAGGAACAAAGTCCTTAAATTACTCTATAACTGAACTAAAAACAATCTGTCTTCTCACTGGGAAGTCATCAT
>NW_015167066.1:644553-644697 GCF_001447785.1 Gekko japonicus
CATAAGGGTGATGTCATACATTGCTTGAAAACTGCAGAAGACATTTATGACTCCCATGGCCAAAAAATGCCACCACAGTTCATCTAACAACGGAATAGATTTTATGACACAGTTTGCCACTTCAAACATAGGAAATAATATCAC
>NW_015167066.1:644846-651576 GCF_001447785.1 Gekko japonicus
GCCGTCCTCCGAAGTTGGCTCAATTTCATGTTCGTTGCATCGCTGACACTGTCTAACCATCTCATCCTTTGCCGTCCCCGTCTTCTTTGGCCTTCAATCTTTCCCAGCATCAGGGTCTTTTCCAGTGAGTGCTCCCTTCTCATTTGGTGGCCAAAGTATTTGAGCTTCATTTTCATTATCTGGCCTTCCAGGGAACAGTCAGGGTTGATTTCTTTGAGGATTGACTGATTTGTTCTTCTTGCAGTCCAAGGGACTCTCAAGAGTCTTCTCCAGCACCATAGTTCAAAAGAATCTATTCTTCGGCGCTCGGCCTTCCTTATAGTCCAACTCTCGCAGCCATACATGACTACTGGGAATACCATTGCTTTGACCATGCGGATTTTTGTTGGCAGGGTGATGTCTCTACTTTTTATCATGCTGTTTAGGTTCGCCATCGCTTTCCTCCCAAGTAGCAGGCGTCTTTTAATTTCATGGCTGCAGTAACCGTCTGCAGTGACCTTGGATCCCAGGAATCTGAAGTCTGTCACTACTTCCGTGACTTCTCCTTCTATTTGCCAAGAAGTGATGGGGCCGGATGTCATGATCTTAGTTTTTTTTGATGTTGAGCTTCAAGCCCACTTTTGCGCTCTCCTCTTTTATCCTGAGCAAGAGGCTCTTTAGGTCCTCTTCACTTTCTGCCATTAGAGTGGTATCGTCTGCATATCTGAGGTTGTTGATCTTTTCCCCAGCAATCTTAATTCCCACTTGTGATTCATCCAGGCCGGCATTTCGCATGATGTACTCTGCATATATATTAAATAAGCAAGGTGACAATATAGATCCTTGTCGTACTCCTTTTCCTATGCTAAACCAATCAGTTGTTCCATATCCGGTTCTAACTGTTGCTTCTTGACCCTTATAAAGGTTTCTCAAGAGACATGTGAGGTTGTCTGGTACTCCCATCTCTTTAAGGACCTGCCATAGATCAGGCTACTGAAGTCCTATCTCTTTTCCCAAGCCCAGCTACGGTGATCCATGCAATGGTCACTTCCAGGCTTGATTACTGCTTACCCCTGAGGCTGATCCAGAAATTACAGCTGGTGCAAAATGCGGCGGCATGCCTGCTGATGTTGACGCCTGTGCGGACTCACATTCGGCATGTGCTTTGCCAGCTGCACTGGTTACCAGTTGAGTACCGGATACGCTTCAAGGTGTTCGTAATAACCTTCAAAGCCTTATACGGCCTGGGACCAACATACCTAAGGGACCACCTCTTCTCATATATGCCTCGAGGAGCTTTACACTCTAATAATCAACATTTCCTGGTGGTCCCTGGCCCCAAAGACATCTGTTTAGCCTCAACCAGGGCACCTCGACCAGGGCCCCCACCTGGTGGAACATGCTGAGATCAGGGCCCCGCGGGATCTTACTCAGTTCCGCAGGGCCTGCAAGACGGAGCTGTTCCACCAGGCTTTTGGTTGAGGCAACGGGAGTCCACACATATGGCCTCCCTGAGGTTGCTGTCTCCTACCTGCTGGCCATCCATCTATCAGCAACTGGCCATATCCATCTGTATTAATGGGTCGGATCTTTCACCAGTAGCTATAAGTATTGATTTAAAATGTTTATACTGTGCTTTTAAACTTATGTATTGTTGAAAGATGATGTGACCTGCCCTGAGCCCGTTTTCGGGATGGGCAGGATACAAATACGAAAAATAAATAAATAAATATAAATGAACAAAACATAGTCTAAAAATACAGCATTAATGATTACTCATAAAACCAGCTAACCCACCTTACTGAAGTAAAAGGGCTGTCTTAAATAATTCTGCTTCACAGCAGAGCCGGAGTGCTGACAATTGGGGGGGGGACAGGATAGGAGGGACTTCCTGACGTCCTCAGGAAGGCCACTTAAAAAAGAGAGAAAAGGTGGATATCAGATACCAACTATCCCGTACTGGACTTACTATCTTCATGCAGGCAGACAATGTGGTTTGCCAATAGGGGTGTGTGTTTTTCAAAAAGATGTCAGTGTTAAAAATATTCCCACTACAGAGGCAGGGAAAAAAAGTTGTTAGAGTCTGTTAAATCTTCTAGGGAAGAAGTTAACAAGTGGGAATGATTAAGAGAGCAGTGATTTGGTTTTCTAATTGGAGAAGTCATAGAGCATGACGTCATTCCGTGTTATTAATACTTAATTGCATTCAGGGAGAACTCATGGGGTACCCTTCTTTTTTTTTCTTGTCCTGCCCCAAATAAATTCCCAAAGCATTAAATTATAGAAGAATGTAGCTGTTTGCACATGGTTGGTCCGTTTAAAGTTCATTTAATTGCATTAGCTTAGTACAAAGCACAGAGCTGTTCTAGGCTCAGATTGGGTTGTTTTTGGTTTTCATTCTATTTTTCATTGTCATTCTCTTTCTGATGGGTGGACTGAAGTGTTCATTGCACAACTTTCTTAATAAGAAACATTCTTGATATCACATGACTGTACCCAGTGGTGTCTATTTGGTTTAGTCCCTCAGGGTGTATTAAATACACAATCATACTAAGATACATTGATCTGTGTCAACAGCAAACATCAATAGTCAAGTTACTGCTTCAGCATATGCATACAATCCACTTTTACTCATGTTATTGAAAGTAAGTAAGTTACCTATATTCCTGTAATGCACATTATTTGTTCAGAAGGATGCAACCTTCTGAAAATGAAATTAGTGCAACTGCTATCCCTCAATACCTTGGAGAGTGCAGCAAAGACACCCTCATACTTTAATTGTTGCCCTTTCACACACTTTGCCCAGTCTCAATATATATCCCATTTGGTCGATATTTAGAGCATTTTATAGACTGAAGAACTGCATGATGGGACAGCATAAGAGAAAAGAAACTGCTCCTGTGATGATCCACTTCCCCACTATCCTAGCCTGTAAGTATCTGAGAAGTGGTGAGGGAGCTGCACGTTTCAGAGGGTGTTTGCCCTTACTTGCCCCCTTGCATCCTGTTGTATGGAGTAGAATCTGCCACCAATCAAACTTAATTGCCTAGTTTCAGCAGCTTGGCAGGATAACAGTGGCATCCTCTGGTGTCCTCTGGTGTCAAACTGGTATCAGCAGCACGAGGCCTTAACAGCGGCATCCTCTCTGTGTGCGTTTGTCTGTTTGTGTGTGTGTGTGTGCTCGGTGCTGTACACTGCCCATCTCTCTGCCCTGCCAGCTCTCTAGCACAACAAAGTATTTGGTGTACATGTGACTAAATGGGTAGATGCTTGGGTGAGAAACTTTTGGATGTACAGAGGAATCCTAAGAGCATTTTCCTGAGAGTAAGCCCCATTGTGTAGACTTGAGTAGGTATCTCACCCGTTTACAATTCTACTGACAATCTAAGGAAAAAGGAAAAAAAGATCTTTGTTAACATACATCCCTATTATGCTAGCAGCACAGGAACATAGGAAACTCATATCAAAATAATAGCCTAAGAGTTACAGAAACTAATAAAAAGAAACAGAACCAAGAAGCTAACTAGGTTGTACAAGTCATTGGTTTTACCTTGACATTCCTGTAGCCTCCTGGGCAAGCTGTGGTGCCCGAATAGCCTGGCTGGAGGAAAACAAGACTGGGCCAGAAGGGATATTAGGACTTTGGTGGGAAGGCAGGGCCTGCCCTGGCCAGTTGGGCTGTCAAAAGATGGCTAGGTACTAGGGAAGAGGGGCCAGCAAGTGGAGGAAGCAGTGAGAAGGCTGCAGAGCTGTGGGAGATAAGGCTGGATTAGAGGAGAGGCAGGCAGGGCCAAAGAGAGCTGATATGGGTGGCTGGGCAACATTTGATGGTCTGTAGGTGTCAGTCAGGCAGCAGATGCCAGAAAGGGGTGAGGAGCAGGGCTGGGCTATGCTGCCTCAGCCAGTGAGTTGGGAGACCCAGGGAGAAAAGGTGTGGCTGGAACAGGCCCTGGGAGGTAGGCAACAGGCTGGGAGATGTCTGCAGAGCCTGGCAGAAGCCAGGGAGGCAGGCCATTAAGACGTTTTTGAGATCTATGACAACTCCTCTCCTGACTATAATGGGCTAAGGACTACTGGGATATGGAGAGCACAGAGTTGTAAAAGAGGCACATGGAGGGAAGCAGGTTGGAGACCATGGTGGCAGCACCTGTAATTGGTATATAAGGAGGCCAAGGAGGCTCCCCAAGGGATCTGACTGCAGTCCAGTGGTCAGGTTCCTGGTCTGAGGCTGTGGGTGAAATTGACAATTCCTTTCTAAGGAATGGACACAAACAAAGGTGAAATTTTGAAATAGCAGGTGGTCAAGGTAGACCATTCTATTTCTCCCTGTTCCTCAGTCCTTGGCTTGTGTGCCTTTCAGAGAATGTGTTAAACCGTATAACTCTTCATCTCCCAGCTGGGAGTTTGAGTCCTCACATGTGCCACCCAACATCTTTAACCAATCATATCAAGGCACACATCCTCAACTTTTATGGCCCTAGCTCAGGATATACAAACAGTGATCTATCTTACCTCTTTGTGGCAGGTGAGCAAATTGTCATCCCTATCCTGCCCATTTGTATCCATTAAGGGAAACTGTCTTTGCTTAAAACCCAATGAATTTATTGCTGTATTCCCAGGAAAGAGGGTGACCTATCTGGGGGCCATGTATCTTGTGTGTTAATCAAGGTATCCTGCATTTCTTCATCACAATAGCTCCAACCCAAGTAAACATAATGTATGTCAATGATGAGATATGTGGTATTGCAAACCACAATCACAATAATTTTAGACTAAAATCTCTGATATGCCAAAATCTGTACACTACACACAGTGAAACACAGTTGAACAATTCTAATGTTAATTTGGTCACGAATGCCTGTTCTTTGTTTTCCAATTATCCTGTTAAAGGAACTGAAGATGGGCTTGTGTAGGAAAGACATCCCCCCCCCAAGTTTTAACGTATTTATTTCAGATGTACCTGTTACATCCAATGTTCCCTCTACGTTGTGGAGTCTTGTGAGCAAAAATTCTGCTTTGTGAGCGACTGGCATTAAAGTTGTGAGTGAGCAATTTGGCTGCTGCATAAATCAGTTTGCTCTGGAGCCCTCCTTCCTGAGCAAAGACAAAAATCTGTGAGCCAGAGGCTAAAAAACTGTGAGCTGGCTCACACCAACTCAGCTTAGAGGGAACACTGGTTACATCCATCCAATTTCTTTGAGTGATGAGCTTACAGAGATTGTGCTATGTTGGTTCCCTCCGGAGGAGAGAGCACTAGAGAATTTTTTGTAGTATTTGCATTATTTACAGATATACATCCAGTAGAGCATAGGTGGAGGCACAGACAGGTTCCTATGTATTTTTTTGGAAAATGTATATGCCACTTTTTAAGAGACTTGCTTGACATGGCTCACAAAGTAAAATAAAAAACAAACTCTCCAATAAAATTATCAACCTTAAATGAAGCCATAAAAACAAGTCTTAAAAACAACATTAAGAAAGCTAAAATGATATCCACAAAACATCTCTCATGTTTGAAGTGGACCATAAAAACTGCTATAAATACTGGACTACTTCAATAAAAAGTCTGGGAAAAAATAAATGTTTTGGCCTGGTGCCTAAGGAACACTGAAGTATGTACAGGCAAGCCCCAAGGGAGTATGTTCTGTCTGATTGAAATGGCCTTGTCTCTGGTCACTTCACCTCTGAAGGCAATCTTAACTAGTCATCTGGACAATATGTGAGGATACTGTCTTTCAAGTACCCTGACCCCAAGCTATTTAAGGCCTTAAGGATATGAACCAACATTTTAATTTACTTCCAGAAACAAATGGGCAGTCAGTGCCAATCTTTCAGCACAGGGGTGATACAATCTCTTTATCTAGGCCCATGGCTGGCACCCCTGAGAGACTGGGGGGGGGGTAGAGATTTACCAAAATAGCATCCCAAGACACTGTGATATAATTTCCAGCAGTGGATTGGAAGTGACATCACCTATCATGGGATGCTCTAGGACTTTCCAAATCTCTATAATAAAAACCATATAATTTTGGGGGAATCCTAGAGTGTCCTAGATTGTCCACAATGCAGTGATGTAACTTACAGTTGTGCAGCCAGAAGCAGGGGTCATTTCGTAGAAAAAGAGCTAGGGGAACTCATTAGCATAACTCATTAGCATATGCCACACCCCCTGACATCAGGGGCCCGGCGGTGGACCTGCAAGGCCAGCGGGAGTGCGAGGAAGCCCTGCCAAGGCCCTCCCTGGCCCCAGGCAGGCAGGGGTGAGGAGAGGCGGGGAGGAAGCAACTTACCCGCCCTCTTCTCCTGCCTCCTCCTGGCTGAATGAGGGCTGGAAGCGGGGCAGCCGGAAGCAGGGGGCGGGGCTTCGTCATGTGCCCCGCCCCCTGCACCTCACCTGGGGGAACAGCGTTCCCCCGCGTTTCCCCCCGAAATGACCTCTGGCCAGAAGTATTTGTGGGACGCTCTTATGGTCTCCCATTTTCCTCTTGCCACCCTGTTGAGTAGCAGTGGGGAACCAAGGCAGTGGGCAGGAGGCTTCTCACCAAAGTGGGTAACTTGGCCACCCTCCTAGCCCCTGACAGTAGCCTGTCTGCAGCATTTTTCATGAACTGAAATGTCCAAACAATTTGCAAAGGCATCCCACATAAAGCAGAAGGAGCAAAGCTGGACAGAGAAGTGTTTAATTCTTTCCCCTGTGTTATTTTCCTAATCTAAGAGTCCTTCTACAAATATGGCCCCGGTAGAGCAGGAG
>NW_015167066.1:651654-682896 GCF_001447785.1 Gekko japonicus
CCCCAGGCATCTGTGTAGAAGCATCAATGAGATGCAGTTTTAGACCTACCCTTGGCCTGAACCTTCCTTTCCCTTTCCCTTGCCAGCTGAGTCAGGTTGAAATGCTGTAGCTTAGCCGGGAAATTTTAAAAGTCTGTTGAAGGGCTAAAAGAGGGGAGGAATGGCTCTCTGCCCTGCACCATTTTGAGAATGGAGCTTATATTCACTCCCCTCCTCTTACTGGATGCTTCACCCCCTCCCCCGTACTGGATGCTCTGCTCTCAGGCACTCAGTGGTTTACCTGATGAGTTGGACTAAAGGACCCTTTTAAAAAATCTGACTCTTCTGGGGAAAAACAGGGGAGCAGTGTATACAACATCAACTGCTTTCAAATACTAAGGGGGTTTCCTACTGTCTGTACAAACAGTGCTGCAAAAAAACAGTTGTGGAGGGCAATGCTCCCTCTAAGCTGTGGAGTCTTGTGAGAAAAAATTATATGTTGTGAACTACTGGTATTAGAGTTGTGAGCAAGCGATTTGGCTATTGCATAACTTAGTTTGCTCTGGAGCCATCCTTCCTGAGCTAAGACAAAAATGTGTGAGCCGGAGGCTAAAAAACTGTGAGCTAGCTCACACTAACTCATCTTAGAGGAAACACTGGTGGAGGGGTAGATTTGGAAAAAGGTGTAGGTCAAATCAAATAATTAAACACCCCCTACCCTGGTTCTGACATTCCAGTTCACTGGGGCTTCACACAACACCTTTTAAGTCTCTAGCACAAAGTACAGATTGGACATATTAAAACATTAGGGCATGATGGACCAGCATCTTATCGGTCATACCACAATGTAATGACCATACTGAACCAGCTTCTTCATTTTGTCTCTTGTTGTCTGTTGCCTTCAAGCCTCCATTTTGGCATTAGTTGTTAGTTACAAAAGTACAAGTACCTTTGTGTTTTAGTCACTTAGACCAGAGGTCCCCAATGTGGTCTTTCCTGGTGCTTGTCAAGTGTTTTTAGAAAGTAAGTGGAGCCAGGTGGGGCTTTTGAACAGCAAGATTTCTGACTGCCCATTGAGATCTGATTCACTGTGCAGATTTTGAGAAACGTTGTTTTGGTGGAAACTTCCACTATGGCACAAAGATCTTCACTTTGTGACTGAATGTAAGCTACACCAGTCATTTTGTGGCTGGCTCCACCTCCTCTAGCAGCCATTTTGTGGCAGCCATTTTGTGGCTGTGTCTACCACACTATGTCAAAATTCCAAAGGTGCCTGCAGGCTCACAAAGGTTGGGGATCCTCAACTTAGACCAAAAGCAGTTGTAAATATGCAGTGTTTATGGGGAACTGACCAAATTGAAGGGTTAACTAGGCTTTTTGGTCCCATGACAATATCCCACTTTAAATCTCAACCCTAGCAGATGCTCTCTGTGAAAATGAAAGTGTTCATTAAAAGGGTTGTGGAGAGAAGCCACATACAAGAATGATTCAGTCTTAAAACAGACTGTGTCACACAGATACTCTGATATTATCATCACTTATTTGTAACTAATGCAGGAAAAGCTTAAGATTATAGGGAATTTCACATTACCCTTTTAAAGCTGTTATTGTACTGTCATGGACTAAACCAGTACAGGGACGGCTGTTTCACGGTAAAGAGCCGTCTCTGAAGTGGTTTGTCATTTAAAACTGTGCCGCTTTCTTTTCCCGCCACGTCCCCCCTGCGCACGATCTCCCTGACAGGGTTTAAAAAACAAAACAAAAAACCCCACATTCTATTAGGAGTGCTATGGCGCTGAATCAGGACTACAAAACAGCACCATAGCGACCCCATTGAGATGCCTGGGCTCCATTTAGATACACTGACATTCGCTACTGCTGTCCCCTGGAAGCAAGGAACTCACTGGATACAGAATTCAAGCACGGGGTGGGGTAACCTGACAGTTTAGAAACCAAGGTAGCAGGCTATTCTGGTGCTTTTTAATTAATCAAAGCCCAAACTAGTAAAGCCCCTCCTCGTCCTCCTTTTTCATGCTGTGCTTGCATGTTTGTGCTTACTGCTATTTTCAGTGATTTAATCTTTAAACAGACATGATAAATACATCTCCCCCAAAATTACCTTTTAAAATCCATGCTGAGATGCAGTAGCG
Source organism: Gekko japonicus (assembly GCF_001447785.1). Taxonomy (NCBI): domain Eukaryota; kingdom Metazoa; phylum Chordata; class Lepidosauria; order Squamata; family Gekkonidae; genus Gekko; species Gekko japonicus. The sequence continues at coordinate 653,784 of NW_015167066.1, forward strand.
AACATCAGTGTATTTAAATGGAGTCTAGGGATCTCAATGGGGCGCTGATTTGTAGTCCTGCTACAGTGCCATAGTGCTCCCAATAGAACATTTTTTTAAAAAAAGGACCATCACATGCGGGGAGAAAAAGGGCACAAAAAGAACTGTCATTGCAGGAAGCGCAGGTAGCGCTACGGGGGCATTGTACACAGCACCCCATAGTGCTTCAGAAGCGGTAGAAGGATTTAAAGACTGGTTGAAAGCAGTTTGTAGTAAAAATGCTTCAGCCAGGCTTCCCGAACAGGACAGAAATATTTCTGCATGAAAGGGTAAATATATTCCGTCAGGGAACCATTACTAAAACAGTTCTGTCTGAAATGACAGAAACCGTTAGTGAACAGTTCCTGAGATGGAATATATAGACTGTCTGAAATTTCTCTATATGTCATAATTATTTTATCTTTACTAGAATATATCTTATTGATAAAAAATAGATCATCTACTAGTAAACAAAAAACCAGGCTGCTTACCTGTAACTGATGATCTTCGAGTGGTCATCTGTGCATTCACACCTTTGGGATATAGTGCGCCTGCGCCAACCCCGATTGGTAACATAGAAAGCGAAAGGGATTTTTGCACCCTCTCCCTAGTCACACGCCGGGCTCCACTGTGCATGACTAAGGGAGGGGCACGACAATCCCACCAGTTCCTTCTGACCGCTGCCATCAGTCTCAGAGTAATAATAGAGGAGAGGACCAAAAGCAGAGGGGAAGGAGGGCGGGTGGTGTGAATGCACAGATGACCACTTGAAGATCATCAGTTACAGGTAAGCAACCTGTTTATCTTCTTCATGGTCTCTGTGCATTACACCTTTGGGAGATTAACAAGCCATAGACATCTACCTGGAGGAGGGAGCTGAAGGTCCTAGACAAGCGCAGCCTGCAATACAGCTTGTCCCACCGCAGAACACTGATGAAGATGCACATCCAGGGCGTAATGCTTCACAAATGTGTGAGGAGTGGCCCAGGTGGCTGCGTTGCAGATATCACAGAGCGACACCCCTCTCAGGAAGGCGGTGGACGTTGCTACAGACCGGGTGGAGTGGCCCGAAGTATGGGAGCGGCTTCGTGGTCAGCAGATAGCACAACTTGATCATGTCCAAAACCCATTTGGACAGGCGTTGTGATGACAGCTTCTTGCTGTGTCCAGGTAAGGAATAGGAGCTGGGGATTTCCGAAAAGGCCGTGTCCTGTTCAAGTAAAAAAGCAAAGCCCTTTTTACGTCCAGTGCGTGATGACGACGTTCATCATTTTGCGGCAACAGGAAGAACAATTTTTGCCCTCAAATGGAATTCGGAGACAATCATGGGCAGGAAAGAGACATCCGGGGCCAAGGTAACACCATTGTGGTGAAAACTCAGGTAAGGCGAGTCACAATGAAGCGCAGACAGCTCACTTACCCTCCGAGCCGACGTAATGGCCACCAGGAAGGCCGTTTTCCATAAGAGGAGTTGCAAACTACACGTAGCCATGGGCCCAGAAGGTTTGCACATCTGTTTGGATAGCACCAAAGGTAAGTCCCAGGCAGGTGTAGGGCCCCGGGATGGGGGGAAAAGGTGATTGAGGCCGTTAAGGAATTGTTTGGTCTGCGGGTGAGAAAAAACAGTAACCATCCACCGCGGGGTGGTTAGCGGAGATGGACAGGTGGAGCAGAGTGGGGAACCAATGTTGGCGGGGCCACCATGGGGTCACAGGGTGCATTAAGGCCATTCACTCATTATCTTGTTGATCACCTTGGTGAGTAGAGGGAGCGGTGGAAAGAGAAACACGTGTCTATGGGTCCATGGGTAGAGAAGTCCATCTCCCAGGGATAGAGGATCCCTTCCTGCCCTGGAGCAGAACAAGCGACATTTCACATTCCAACGGATTGCAAACGCGTCCACTTATGGCTGGCCCCATCTGTCGAAGATTGGCTGAAGGTGTGCCCAGTTGAGTTCCCACCCATGCAGTGATGCTCCTCCTTTGCTCATGAAGTCTGCCTGCACATTTAGGGACCTGGGCAGATGGGCTGCCAGTAGGAAGACATCCCACAATTGGCATTTGTCCCAAATTTCCAGGGCCAGTCGACATAATCCCCTTGACACCGTCCCTCCTTGATGGTTTAGGTAGCACAGAGCCGTGGTGTTGTCGGTCAAGACTGCTACTGTGTGATGGGCCACTAGGTGGTGGAAAGACCTGAGCGCATACTGAATAGCTAACAGCTCCAAAAAGTTGATATCTTTGTGGGCCACATGAGTCTCCCACCTGGAACCCACACAGAGTGACGCATCTGTGGTGAGTGTCATAGAAGGGGTGGGAGGGTGAAATGGGGCTCCCACGAAAAGGTTGCATGGATTCTCCCACCAGTCCAATGAGTTCAACACCTGAGCAGGGAGGATGAACCTCTGGGATTGGGGTTGAAGTTGTGGGTGAAACCTCTTGAGGAACCACAGTTGGAGTGGCCTCATATGTAGCAGGGCAAAAATGAGTACTGCTGTAGTGGCCGCCATCAGCCCAAGGAGACACTAGATTTATCTCATCGAGGCGTCCTCTTGCTGACAAAGGAGGCTTATAAGAGCAATAATGTCTGCCACTCTTTTGGAGGGAAGAAACGCCCTGCAGACTCTTGAGTCCAGGAACACCCCGATAAACTGGACCCTCAATGAAGGGATGAGCATGGAATTTTTGAGATTCACTCTCAGCCCAAATACCTCTAAGACGTCCTAAGTCAGATCTATGAAGTTCAGCAAGGTGGCTTTTGAATCTGCTACCAACAACCAGTCGTCGATGTACGAAAAAATCCGTATACCATGGATACGAAGGTGGGCGGCTATGACCACCATCATTTTCGTAAAAACCCGGGGAGCTGTAGATAGCCCGAAAGGAAGGGCCTTGTATTGAAAATGTCCTTCCCCTACAGCAAAATGCAGAAACTTCCTGTGAACTGGATGGATTGTCACATGGAAATACGTGTCCTGCAGATCCAGAGTCACGATCCATCCACCTTGTTTGAGAAGTGGGAGGATATTCTGCAGAGTCGTCATTTGGAATTTTCTGTAAACTATGAACCGATTGAGGTTTCTGAGGTCCATAATGGGACAGAGGCCTCCATCTCTCTTGGGGACTGTAAAATAATGGGAATAAAACCCCTGGTAATGCTGGGATGCAGGGACAGGTTCTATAGCATCTTTTTGGAGAAGGTGTTGAATCTCATCTAGGAGTGTGCTTGATGGTTGAGTGAGCACAAAGTTGGAGGTCATTGGAGCCTGGATAAATTCCATAAGGAATCCTTCCTTGATGACAGAAAGGAACCACAGATCCAGTGTTATCCAGTGCCAGGCAGGGAGGTAAGGAGACAGGTGGGTGGGAGGTGCGGGTAAATGACCGGAGTCAAAGGCTCTGTTTAGAGACCTTAGGGGCCTTAGCCCTAGACTGAGCAGCCAATGAAAACTTAGGTTTGTTTCCATAAGGACATGAAGAGACATTCGGAGATCTCTGCCACTGCATCTCTGGAGAAGACTTGAGTGAGGATCTGCGGGACCAGGGCTTGTTCCTGGATTTTGCCCTGCTGTGTTTCGGGACTGGTGACACTCCTAAATTACGTGACGTTTTGATACTCTTGTCTAGGTCTTGCAAGACAGTATCCATCATGGAACTGAAAAGGCCTTCACCCTCAAAAGGAAGGTCCTCAACGAAGGACTTGGTATCCTGCTGCAAAGCTGTGGAGTGCAACCAAGCATGGTGCCTAAGGGTGACTGCTGAGGTGAGAGTGTTGGCCGCCACATCCAGGGTGTGTTTAGGGGCATTAAGCTGATGCTTAGCTAAGAGCATGCCTTCCTTTTGGATTTGCCTAGCTTGGCGATTAAGGTCCTCAGGGAGGGCTGCAATGAATTCAGACAATTCCTCCCGAAGAGCATACTGATATCTCCCCATACAGCCAGTATAGTTGGAAGTCTTGATGCCCAATGCTCCTGCAGAATAAAACTTCCTGTTGAAGGAGTCTAATTTTCTTTCTTCCTTGTTAAGGGGGGCAGAATGACTACGTCTGCGCTTTGAAGAGGAGGTGACAATCACTGAGTTCGGTTTATGATGAATGAACAAAAACCCAGCGCTGGTTTCCTGCACCTTATACATGTGATCCATCCTCCAGCTAGAGATGGGGATGGAAGCCAGATGGGACCAGGGAGCTTTGACAGCTTGCAGCAGGACCGAAGTCATGGGCAAGGCGATGGCTGTCGAAGTGTCCATCTGGACAATATCAAATACCGAGTCTGTAACTGTAGGTGGGGGCTATACAGTCGACAGGGCCAGCATGTTAGCCATTCGCTTAACAAAATCCCCATAAGACTTAAGGGCCTCAGAGGGGGATATTGGGAGATCCTCCCCTACTTGTTGCGATGGAGAGGGTTCTACTGGGGGGCCTGGATTCTTGTCCCTGGAGCGAGATGAAGAATTGGAGGAGACTGAATGATCCGAAGGTTCCGAGAACGACATCTGGAGAATCGGCGTCAAAGACATTGGCTCCGATGGCTCCTTAAACTTCAACAGCGCCAACGTAGGCGGTTTATGAATCTTGCCTATTGGCTGCGATGGTTCTGATTTGATGAACTCCGGTGTCGGGGGAGGGTCTTGATACCGGGAGAGTTGGGATGAGGTGGATTGACGATCCCACTCCATCAGAGCGCGAGACAGGAGCCATGGCATACCACTAAAAAAAAGATAGGTCCCATACATATACTGCCACTGGTGTTGATCCCAGGAAGACGGAGGGGGGTGGAATGGTCCCGCTGGTTGATCTCGATTGTCAGGTCGATGCGGGGACGGATGCACAAAAGTACTAGCTCCTCAATCCGAGTGAAGGCTCTCGACACTGGAGGATCGGGAGACTTGTGTTAAGTCCATATCCTGCTCAGAGTCCGTGAGCTGAATAGGATGCAGTGAAGGTGAAGGCAGTGCACCCTGCAGCTGCCCATGGCCAGAGGAGTCAAGCAAAGCAGCCTCAATAGGAATCGCACCCGAAGCCTGGCATGGGGTCGACGGAGCCTTAGCAGGAGCCTTAGCAGGAGCCTTAGCAGGAGCCTTAGCAGGAGAGCCTTTCTTATGCTTCTTGTGCTTGCCCTCCCTACATTTCTTAGTGGGAGTGTGGGCTTCGGACTGAGATGTCAGGACTGAGCGTTACAGCACCAGTTGATAGGCATTGGAATGGGCCTGTGTTGGAGACATCGCGACCATCTATCCTGATGCAGGAGTTGACATTGAGGCATGCCCCTAAGTGTCCTGTGATGACACCATCGGTGAGAGTGCCAACTCCAGCAAAGCAACACGAAGTCTGGCAGCCCTATTCTTTCTCATTTGCTTTGAGAATTTGGCACAATGGGCACAAGAGTCCATTTGGTGTGATTCCCCGAGGCACAGAAGGCAAAGGGAGTGTCCATCACCATTTGAAGAAGCCCCAACATTTGGTCATAGGCCCAAAGGTGTGATGCACAGAGACCATGAAGAAGAACTGGTATGATTTATGCCGAAAGGTGATTGTTAGTTGTTATTTATTTTATGTTTTACGGTTCAATTGGTATTGTTACTTATCTTGATATGGTTTAATATACAAATCAGTAATCTGTATATTATGTATCAGCTCTTGGTAAGACACAGTTGTAGTTGTATTGTTGTATTGCTTAAAAAATAAAACAATTTTTAAAAAAGGGTTGTGGAGAACCCCCCATCTCTGAGTTTTAAAAGTGTTCCTGTCCCCCCCCCCTTTCCTTTGGAGAGCAGGAAGCCTGTCTCAATTACCTGCTAAATTCCATCTATAGAAATGCTAATATCTGGCTTGGAGAGTTCATTGAGGAATCTCCAGGGGGCTCCTGGAGATTTCTCAGAATGCCTTCCAAGAGGGCTCCCAGGATGCACCTGCATGCCCCAGGATGCACCTGGTTGTCCCTGGGTCCACCTGTGTGACCTGGGAAGAGCAGGTCAAAAGGGATAAAGAGAGTGATGTAAAATGGGTGGAGACACAGGTTTAATAAAAGTGTTTGCTCCAAGGAGGAAGGGTCTCTTGGTGCTGGACCTTGGAAGAGAACAGACTGCTGAGCTCTGGTCTGCAGGCCGGCAGCCATCTTTAGACCATGCAGTCTGGGGGAAGGCCTGCAGGGAGCTGGAAGGTAATGAAAGATCTTTAGAGAATGTGTAACTTTCTAAGACCAGGTGCATACCCTACTGTTAACATCAGTTAGGATAAGTTTAGGGTAGAGGAAAGAAGATGCATTTATAACCAAATTTCTTTTGTTTCCGTATTGCTGATCTGGTGTGGTGCCAAAGCATGCTTGTAAACATTTTCTTTTAAAATAAATATTTCACTCTTTGATGCTGGTGGTGGTTCTTTGTACCACATAGCCCTCCAGTGGCTGTTGGACATGCTACAGTAAAAAGGGGGGCCCACGGGAGAGGGAAGAGATCAGGGTGCAAGTGGCAAACCCTTCAGGGAAAACTCAAAGTGCATTTGGTCTCTGTGCACACCAGGTACTGGGTAGCAGGAGACCTTGAGGCCAGGCTTCAGAACTGAGAAGGGGAGTCAGGAGTCTGTCCCTCCTGGCAGGAAGACCCCCAAAAGGACAGTGATGGCAATGGTACTAAAATATACTGGGTTCGATACGCCTTAGTGATCAGCTCATGCTTTATCGTGATTTCAGCTTGGAACTAAGAACAACTCTAGCAGGGCCGGGGCCCTGTTTATAAACCCATAAAATGGCATACCCATCACACAGGTACTCCTGGGTGATAGGTCCATCCCAGGATCCTAGCAGTCCATTGTTCTGTGTCCCCAAGCTGGGGCTGACAAGATTAAGCTCAGTACACAACAGGTACCCTAGTGGAAGGAAGTGGAATCGCTCCCACCAGGAATAGGCAACCCAATGGAGGGAGTGGGCAGAACAGGGTCAAGCAAGCCAGTTCTGTCACAAGGGTCATGGATCTACAATTTGGGAACATGAGCTTATCAACATAATGTTTATGCCCTGGGCTCCATTTCATGTATTATGGTGTATCAGACACAGGTTTATCATTGAGTGTACACTTGATAGCCCATCCTGATTTTTTTGGTGAATTACCTATATGATACACATATTTGCAAACATATGTCTGTTCTATTAACACTTTACATTTTTACAAACCATCCTACATACATACCTAGAAAGCATATATGGAATGACCCTTACTTCTAGGTAAACATGTTCAGGATCAATCTGATAAACATTTCATGTAGTAGGTATTTTGTGTCCAGGAAGGAGTAAGCCTTGTTTGCTGCTGAGGGTATTTCCTGTTTCATGAAAATGGACTTTGCATCTGCTTACTGTGGGCATCAAATGTTGTTATTATGGTGAACTTTTGGTCATAAATGGTACATAATGAGAGGTTACAGAAACTGGCTAAGGTTGAGAAAAGAGGGAACAAGAAAAGCAGAAAGCACTTTTTTATATGGTTAAAGGACCATTTTATGCTTTGTGCCACACCCTTGTTAAAAACTAGCTCAGCTTTATGGGAAGAGATATATAATTGAGTACATGAATTTAGTAGCGGATGTTGGACATTACAGGGTAAAGATGAAGGTTGAAATCAGTGAATTATTAAGTAACAGTAAACCACTGTGTTCTCTTGTTTTAAAATTTATGATTACACTAACAGTGCTGTTTGTGCAGTTACTACAGGAAAAACATCTGACAATCATTAAACATATATGTGTAAGTACAGTATATTAACATACAGCCAGCTTATACTATTGTGAGTGGAAAAGCCACAACTCTTTGGGCATACACAGGAAAATGTTTGGATGGCTGAGACCACACTAAGAGTGGTAAAAATGTGGGCCTGAAAGGCTAACTACATATTCTACACAAACATCCTTACTAGAGTTCTCCTTGCTTTTTGTTGCTACAGAAACTGTAGGGAGCAGTTGAGAACTTAAAAATGGAAAAGCAATATGGCAAGGGAATACATAACCTTTTCCCTGCCTCTAACTCCATTTTGGGAAATTCCTGGAAATTTGGAGAGCCTGGAGAGGACAGATTTTGGGGAGTGGAGGCAGCTCAATCGGGATGCGATGTCACTCTAAGACTTGTTTCTCCTTAACTTTATGGTATACTATATAGTTGAACCTCTGAATCTGCTATTTTCTCCAGCAAAACTTATATCTCTGTAGACTGGAGATCAGCTGTAATGCCAGGAGAAGTCCGGTCTGGAGATCAGCTGTAATGCCAAGAGAAGTCCAGGTTCTACCATGAACTTGGAAACTCTTCTCTAATTACCTCGTAATCATTCTTTTCCCCACCATAGAGAACAATGGAGGGGATGGGGGCAACCTGTTTGGGGCCCGTAGAATTGGACCCCCTGGTTCAATGTTCCTGAAACATGGCAGGTATCTTGGGGAGAGGCTCCAGTAGCTACTCGGCGATTTTGGAGCCTCTCCCTAAAACCCTCTCTCCTCCAGCCTCCAGAATATATCCTATGTTTTTGCCATTGACTTCAATGGCCCTTAGGCCTTCTGATGGCCCCTGGGTTTTGTCCAGTGTTTCCTCTAAGTGCAGTTAGCTAACAGTTTTTTAAGAAATATTTATAAGTTTATTTAAAGTTTTATCAAGTATAATGTACAAAGATACAAAAATCAACATCAAAGGTACAAATATTACAGTGTAGTGATTATTATAACATACAGATGAAACGTAACAGCTCATAAAATGCATGCTTATGACCTTTTAAATAAAAACTATCTGAAGTTCAACAACTGTATCATAAGAACAACTTGCTAACATCCAGGGCTCTAGTCGGGGGGGAGCTCTCAGGTACGGAGCTCCGGAAGAGAACCTCTAGGGGGCGGGGCGGTCACGTGGTGAAGCCCCGCCCCCTTCTTTACCCCGCCCTCTGCTTCGATCCTCATTCCGTTTGGGAATGAGGATGAAGCAGGAGGGTAAGTAGCCGGGCCTTCTGACACACTTCCGGTGATGTCAGGGGGTGTGGCCTTCTGTCACTTCCGGTGATGTCAGGGGGCGTGGCATATGCAAATAAGTTATGCTAATGAGTTATGCTAATGAGCTCCGGCAGCTCTTTTTCTACAACAAGACCCCTGCTAACATCATAGTATAAATGTACCAATCATTTCATGAAGTAAAATAGCAAAGATAGCAAAGATAGCAAAAATAGCAAAGAAGACATCACTTCTGGTGATGTCAGGGGGTGTGGCCTTCTGACACACTTCCTGTGATGTCAGGGGGTGTGGCATATGCTAATAAGTTATGCTAATGAGCTCCTGCAGCTCTTTTTCTACGAAAATACCCCTGATTAAAACAAAGAATATGAGTTCAGAACAAATGGCAATGTAATTTACAAATACAATGTTCTCAGAACTGGAGCAGCTGGGCCATAAACCAGACTATAAGATCTTCTCAGATGGGCCGCATTGGATGGAAGGGCCTCCATAATGATGCTCTGGGGATCTACTCATGCCTGTATGCTCTTTACTACAAAGATTCAGAAAAATACCTACAGCATCACTTGGAAGTAGTATCACATCATCCCCAACTCCACCCGCCTTTGGTACTGCCCTCAAAATCTCCTGGCATTTGCCAAGGCAGTACTGGCATCCCTAGCAAACACACTGTGGCTGGAGGTCTGGCCCTGCAGTGGGTGGGGGACCTCCAACAGTTTGACTGGAAGTAAACACAGTTGACCTGAAAGTGGCATTCTGACAGTACTGGGAGGATGGGGCTGGAGCAAGCAGCCGGAAGACTTAAAGGGCCTGAAGACAGGGTTGGGAGAGAGCCAAAAGGAGGAAGATGCAGCAGGGAAGGCTCGGGCAGAGATAGTGGCAGCCAGGAGCCTCAATGCAACAGCTAGGGAAAATTTGGAGGAAAAGCCAACAGTTGGGAGATCGGGAACAGCAGACACTGTGGAGAGCAGCTAGGGACAGGTCACAGCAGCCAGGAGTGTGTGCACAACTCCCAACAGCAGCTTGAGAGAAGGTGAGGCAGCCAAGAGCCTGGCAGTGAGAGTGATAAATGGTGGTGGGCAGAGACGTCCACGCCAGGAAGTAGCTGGGAAGGGGCTGTGCTGGGGTGGTCCATGGTGTTGGAAAATGCAAGGTCTAGATGACATCCTGCAGGGGGCAACAGAGGGGACAACTAGTTAGCATAGTGAGTTTAGTGACTTCCTACTATTTTCAAATAGTCTCCTTCCTGTCTCCTGAGTGGCCAAGGAGGAACCAGGGAGGGCAACCCCTGCTGGAGCAAGTGAGGGATCTCCCAGCTGAGGCTTAAACTTCACAAACACATGTAAACCCTCAGGGGAAACCCTGCAAGTTGCTTGGCGTGGGGGTGGCGGTGGGATTGATATAGCACAGAGAAACATTTAGGTACTTCTCACCTTGTTTCTTTGCTATTAGTTATTCCCTCCAGACCTGGATTTCCAAAACAATCAGGGCTCTAATATGCACATTTATGCATAACATGTAGTTAGCTTTTCATATTTATGGGCAATAAAGAATTGTTTTTGCATCATCCTTCACCCTTTTCCTTACCTATTCTGGGACTAAAAATGTATGGGTGGAGACGCTACCTGTACAGATTGTATAAAAGAAACGTATTAGGCCTCAAGATGGATCCTTTCCTGAAACTGCAAACCGGGCTTGAGCAAGGGTGTCTGCAGAAATAACTTTTGGAGGGCAAGGTCACTGAGAGATCACTTTACACTAGTTGGAAGTGTGTGTGTGTCAAGGTACGTTTTAAAAAAGGTAAATTTAGCATTTTAGGAGGACAAATGTCCCCTTACACCCCCAAGAAACCCCTGGCTTAAGGTGGTTGGAAGGACCAACAGTGTTGGTGAGAACTGTGAACCAGGGCTATTTTTGGGCAGGAACGCACAGGAACGGAGTTCCAGCTGGCTTCAGAGTCGGCCACGCCCACTACAGCCAAAACCTCTGCGTGTGCATGTCTACAGAGGGAAGGCCTGGACAGCAAAACCCCCCCCCAGCGACTCCGAGGCGGGCAGGCCTGGGGGGGCCCTGGAAGGATCGGGCCTGTCCACTTGCACCTTCCCTTCCCTCCAAAGGCTGGCTTGCCTGGGTTCTCCGCAGCCACAGTGCACCCAGGCAAGCCAAGGGAGGGCATGGGGGTGTGGCCTAATATGCGAATGAGCTGTGTTGTCGGGTGTGTGGCCTAATATGCTAATTAGTTTCTGCTGCTGGGTATGGCCTATTATGCTAATGCGTTCCTGCTGGGCTTTTTCTACAAAAAAAGCCCTGCTGTGAACAAAGTTTATTGAGGAGAGGAAGCAGAGATTGTGATGCATATGCTATGGCTCTGTGCCATAATTTTTTACTTTGAGTATTATCGCCTTTGGTGTTTGGTCCACTCGTATCATCCTACTAAGCTGAAATAAATGTAAAGAAAAAAAGATTGTCCTATTCTATAGCTGAACATTCGGATACAGAGACTGAAATTAATGTGTTGGAGTGAAATTGGAAAGGCATTCTTGCACTGAGCCACATTAGAAGGTCACACAACTTCCCATGCAACTGGGAACACACCCTGTAAAGTGTCATGTATTGTGACAGACAGACTGCATTCAGCAGAGTCCCATCTGCTCTCCAAATGTTGAATATTTTTAGTAGATGAGAGCTAAAAATAGGTGGGACTTTGAAAAGCCATCTCAGTAAGACAGGATACTTTATTAGCAATGAGGGACACGGTGAGATGAATGGTTCACCTGGGAACAAGATCTCAGATTCCCTGCAATGTGATAATGGAACAATGAAGGGAGTTAGAAAATCATGCTCCCATGCTGGGTAATTCCAGTGAAGCAGGCATCACAATTTCATTTGCACTATATATTTTAGTATACCCACAGTGCAACAGACTTGAAAGCAACAGGCTTTAACAGGGGTAACTCTGCTTAGGACCGCACTGTGTTATGCCAGCATCCCTGCAGTCATCTAGGGCCTAAGGCCACCTCCAAAATAAAAAAATCTCCCTCTCACTTTTAGACCCAGAGAACAGATCCCAAAAGTTCAAGGGAAAGAAGTAGTTTTGTCAAAATAAATAACTGCCAAAATCTGTTAACATGCAAAATGTGGTTTCTAGGTATTAACTTAAAAGTTTTTTATGCCTCCTTTCCACCCAATCAGGGTCCACAAGGCAGCAAACATTAAAAGCATTAAAACCTTTAAGGAATTTAAAATATGGTTTAAAAGTTTCCTTGCAAAGAAAGTTCGTCTTAATAGCAAACAACCCTTACTTGCTAAAAACATTTCAGTTTCTGGTCATATAAGAATAACCAGTTTCTGTGGCAACAAAAGACAAATATTCCTCCAAGTCTTCTGTGATTCTTAATACAATGTCTAACACATCAAAGAGAGCAAATTTGCTGCCTTCCTGAAAAACTCATCTCCCGAGTCCCAAAACACCTGTAAGCAAATATCCCCCCCCCAGTTAATCAGGATATCAGCATAGTTGCAAGTCACAGTTTTCGCCCGAAAAAATGTTAGCCAAGGAAATAAGTTTCATCTATCTTGAAACTAGCAAATAAGATGATCTGACTCCAAAACAATCCCTACCCCATGGGAATTAGGTATATAAAGTCTGGGATTATAGCCCCAAAATGGGTTAGTTTCCCCCCATCTAACCTATTTCTGCAACTAAGGACACAGCATGTGTTTTTCAAGATTGATAGCTATGATTTAATTCCTTCCTCTTTCTATCACTATAGCCCATGGTCCCCACACTCTTCCTTCTCATTGCTCTGACAACTGCTCCTCGTTCTCGCCATGGAGTTTCTTTTTGTCTCTCCCAAGGCCCCTCTCCAGACCTCCTGGTTCATTGGCTCCAGCCAGTCCTCCAACCTTTGTCTGTTTCCCCAGAATAGCTTTCCCTCTCAGATTCCTAAGCTTCTTCCTTGCATTTTATTTCATTTTCGTTCCTTCTCATTTAGCCTTCCTTTTCTCATGTTTGGTACACAAATATGTAACCTTCTCATGGACTAGCCATGACTGAGATATAATTGGCCATCTTAATTATCAAAGATTTTAGCAACCGCTGAAATAGGAATGATCCAGGTAGATACTTGAGGTATTGTATTTTGCTTGCCAAATATTTTGATTGCCCAGTGGCATTGTATTTTGCTTGCCAAATATTTTGATTGTCCAGTGGCATACCTAGCCTACACAGGGCAGATAATTTTTTAACATTCCCCTTTATTTATTTGTTTTTTGCTATCAAATCACAGCTGACTTATGACAATCTTGTAGAGTTTCGAAGGCAAGAGACATTTGGAGGTGTTTTGCCATTGCCTGCCTCCATGTCAGCCCTGCTTAACTTCTGAGATCTGATGAAGTCAGGCTAGGCTGCAGCTATCCAGGTCAGGGCCCCTCCTCTATACGAGAAAGTTATTTTCATTAATAATCATGAAATAAAGTAAATAATAATAATAATGGCCAGAAATTAGATTCAGGTGGGTAGCTGTGTTGATCTGAAGCAGCAGAACAAAATTTGGTCTTAAAGGTGCCACTGGACCCAAACTCTGTATTCAGTGGCCAGAAAAGAAACACAGACAGTGAAAAATTTCTTTTATTTAACTTTGTGTGTGTGTAATCATGCCAGTAAAAAAACCAAATTCCAACATGCTATTCCATCATGAAAACCAGTGTGGCACAGTGCTTAAAGTGTTGGGAACAGCTAAAACCAGGTTTGAATCCAGACTCATACTATGGAAGCTTGCTGGGTGATCTTGGAAGGGAAAAGTTGCTTTATCTTGCTGCAACGCCCTAACCGCTTTGCAAAATCTGGCTGAGCTGGGTGCAAGAAAAGGGAGAGAGAAAGGCTGGATTATTGAAGAAAATGACCTGCAGGCTGGCAATTACTGCAGCAGCTATCAGCATGTTAAGGAAGTTTGTTAGAGACTTAGAGAAAGGGAAGTTTAGCTGATCCTAGAGCTTTTTGCTACGCTCAGTCTTCCCTGAGCCCCTAGTGGCTGCGGCCAGAACTGCATTTTAAAAATAAAAAGGAAAACATTCACCTGGAGGCAGCACGCTGATGCTGGCGTTGAGGTAGGGTTGCCAGGTCCAGCTCAGGAAATATCTGGGGACTTTGGATTGAAGCATGGAGATTTTGGGGGTGGAGCCTGGAGACTTTCCCATTCCCTAAAAAAATAAAATAAAAATACAACAGTGCAGTTCCCCTGAATATAGTCTTAATGTGAACAAGATGATGACAAGCAGGGAGCTCCAGTGCTAGCGCCTCCTGCGATAGATTACATTAGACCAGCCAGTGGTTCTTACTGATGGCTGAACTCCAGCAGCTGGTGTAGGGAGAAGAGGAGGTGAGGGAAACTCGCAACACCTATTGCTCTTATCCTTGGCATGGCCTCTGACGCAGCATGGAGCTCCCGGCTGGCCTGGTCCAGATGAGATTGACATCTGGCTCCCTAGTCTGGCATGAGGTTTTTTGCCAACACTAAAGGTGCAGGCGGCAGCTCTGTGAGCCCTGCTTCTCCAGTGCAGCCACCATTTTGGGGGTGGCGCTGAGACTGGGACTCTCCTGTAACAGTGGCCGTGTACATTGTTGCAGTCATGGCGCCTGTTTTGGGTGCTCAGGCAGTGGCTGGGGAACCTGGGGGGGGGTCTACCCCCTCCAGAATTCCCCCAGCCTGGCCAAAATCTACTGGGCGACTGTGGCTTTGGCAGCATTCCTTCCTGGCTGGCTGGACCGCAGGAGCAGGGGGTTCCAACTACATCATGACTCCTTCATCAGTCCACAACATTGGGAGCCAGTCAGACTGAGCAGCCGAGACCAGAGACAAGCGGTGAGTGGAGCCCAAAATTGGAGGAAGCCCGAGAGTCAGAGTACCTTGGAACCTTTGGTAGAACAATCAAGAGAGGTGGATAAACCCCTCCCCCCTACAGTAGTGTTGGCTGGAGAAGACCTCAGGACCACTACTAGCTGGCAAATAGAACTCTACAACCTAGACCACCAAGGCAGCTGGCTGCTGTTGTTCCAAAAGGATGTGGTGTAATAGCTCTAATTAAATTGGAAGACAATGACCAGTGATTTGTTGAAGTAGTTAAATTAGTCAATTAATTAGGAGCTAAATAATAAATTAATTTGAATAGCTGAATTTAATTGAAATAATTATGTGTTAAATTGTATGATTATTGATTAGATTTAATTTATTCGGGTTACTGATATAGAACCATCCAACCAAATTGATTATAAATAGTTATTATGACCTATTGAAATGTTCTTGATTGCTTATTATTGATTAATTGTTGAAAGTGTCTGGTTATATAAAGTCTGGAACTATTTCATATATGAAACTATTTCTATTTACAACACCACAGATCAAAATGAATGTGAACTACTTAATCCCACTGGGAAATGGTATCCCATTATTGACAAACTTACCTTTGAAAATTTTGAATGGAAAACCATCTATAACGCAAAATATAAACTGTTATTGCTTGGCTGAAACATTGTATGACTTTTAAAGCCTTTCTGTTTGTATAGTTTGATTCAAAGTTACATTTGAAAGTATTTGTCTTATGCATAGAAAACCTGTGATTTAGTGTTTGTACTATGGTGTACTTTAATGTTAAAACTAATAAAAAGGTTTTGGTAAAAAAAAAAAAAGTAGAGGTGTAAAACATGTACAAAGATTCAACATCTGTGAAATATGTGCAATCGAAGTCAGAGTAACCAAACATCAACTGGAATTGTAGCCCACTACTGGCATCTTATTTATTGGGTGCATCATCATCAGCTCCACTAGTCAGTCTGAGGCGTGCAAAGACCACTAGGTGCAGCAATGATTGGGCAAGGGATTATGGTGCTCCTGGGGAGGGGAAACTATAGTGGTGGGACCAAGCAGGGAGTTAAGGAGGTGGTGAAACAGAACAGCTTGGCCCCCTTCCAGCCTGCATCCCATCCCAAAGGTTGTAGGCAGTGGTGCTAGGATGAATAATCCCCCTCCAACAACGGCGTTGTGTAATGCAAGATCTATAAATAATAAGACCATGGTCCTCTGGGACTTTCTGCTGGAGCAGAATGTAGACCTGGTGTGCATGGCCGAAACCTGGGTGTGGGATGAGGAGACAGTAGCTCTCTCTCAACTTGCCCCTCCTGGGTTTTTGGTCCTTCACCAATCATGGACTAGGGGGCGGGAGGAAGGGGTGGCTCTATTCATTCAGGAGGATTATTCCTTCAGGGTGCTCCCACCACTGAGGATCACAGGCATTAAGTGCACCGGACTAGTATGGGAGACTGGGGAGAGTTTGGCGATTTGGCTAGTGTACCAACTGCCTAATGCACTGGCCAATAGCCTGCTGTCCCTGATGGAGGCCATATCGAGCTGGGCAGTGGAACAACCTGGTCCTGGGTGATTTCAATGTCCATGCTTATGATGCAGCCTCCACTCCGGCAACAGACCTAGTGTCATCCATGGCGCTGGGACTCTCCCAATATGTAACGACCCCACTCACTGGGCCGGGCACATGCTCAATCTGATCTTCGCAGTGGGGGTAACAGTGGACCGGATTACTGCCTTGGCAGTGCCATGCCCTGAGGGCCCTTCTGAATGTCTCACCCCGACCCTGTTTAGGCAGTGAGCATATTTTAGCTCACCTGTGGAGCCAAATGGACCCCCTGTGGCTCCAGATGGCTCTGCAGGATCTGATGCCCCCTGGTGGCTCATTAGATGAGCTTGTAGGAGAGTGGCACAGTCAACTCTCTGCAGCTCTTGACAAGATCACTCTCTAGCACCCTCTGTGCCCCCGCTCTTGGCTCGCTCCCTGGTTCACCCAGGAGTTGAAGTGAGGGCTCAGACGGCTAGAGGGATGGTGGCAGCACAATCGCAATGAAGCTACAAGAGCATCCTATAGGATGGTTGATGAAATGGTGAAAAAAAATATGACTGTATGGGCCCAGAATATAGGCCGTAATATTAATTTAGAAGAGTGGGAGCAGATTTGGCTGAAAAATATAAAATTAACTAATGCTGTGTCATATAAAGAGAACATGTATAAGATGTTTTATATATGGTATATTACACCCGATAGATTAGCTAAACAAAATGTTAATTGCTCTGATAAATGCTGGAAATGTAAAAATAAGATTGGATCTTTTTATCATATGTGGTGGCTATGTGATGTTACAAAGAGGTATTGGAGATGGATTCATGAGACAATGGAAAAAATAATAAGAACAAATATCCCGTTTACTCCAGAGATACTGTTATTGAATATATTTCTGAAAGACTTTGATAAAGCAAATAGGTATTTGATAGTTCATATGTTGACAGCTACAAGGATAGTATATGCCAAATATTGGAAAATAATGGAAACACCAAAGAAAAAAGAGTATGTGAACAAGTTATTTGAAATGGCGGAAAATGACAAACTGAACCACGCGGCGGCAGGATCTGACAGATCCCCTGAACTGCCGCGCAGTTGCTCCCTGGCACCATCAGATGCCAGGGGGGGAGCCACGGAAGGGAGCGCGAGGCAGCCGGCTGCGCATGTGCAGTTCGGCTGGGAGCCTCGATTGCTCCTGCAGACTGGTGCGCCGGCGATCTGACGGTCGCGCTTGATGCAGAGTGTTAGGTTTGTTCTACCTTTTACTAGGTTTATTTTTAGTGCGCATTTTAGGCCTAAAGGGACGGATCAGGGACGGGTGTGCGCCGATTCCCAGATGTTGCAGTGAGATCGCGCCCGTTTGCTGTGCCCCTGATCCGTCCCGGCCCAAAACCTCCCGTGTGACCAGGGCCTATGATGGGTATAATGTAAACACAACTGATGGATAAATGTAGTAATTTGAGAACACAGAAAAGATAAGCTTAGTAAAATAGATAATGAATTTAGAAATATAATAAGCAGAAGGAGTGATGAAAGTATCTTGCTATATGTTATATGTTGTTGGGGGTAGTTGTGTGTTGTTTGTTTGTATGTATGTCTGTAGTATATAAATGAAAAAAATAATAAAAGTGTACCCTTGGTTACTTAAAAACAAACAAACAATTTATCCACACAATTACTAAACTCCTTTAGAGGAAGCAAGGATCGGCCTACTTCTATAATTGTTTCAGAATGTTGGCAAGGAACCACCTTTGTAGCTGTTACCTGAGTGCTGCAAGTTGGAGCAGATACAGAACTCACAGAACATCGCTGAAGGCAGGTGGGCGAGAGTGTTGCTGTCACAATAACAATCAAAAAGGCAAAATCAGCACAACATTATCCAGACAGACAATTTTTGTATCACCTAAAATGGAGGTTAAATCATCAGAAGCATATACCAGTTATTCAGAAAAAGGAAGACAGTGGATAACAGCTAGTAACGTGATACAGAAGCACATCAATACCTTAGGGGGGGGGAAAAACCCCTCAGAAGATGCCCCTGCATGTGACTGTAACAAGAAAGCACAGATGAGATGAGATTGTATTTTGTCCTAAAGGAAGTAAAAAGATGATTTAAAGAAAATCTCAGCCTTTGAACAACTGCAGTGTTTCATGAGTCCCTTTACCCTAGAGGTGGGATTTTCCCAGTTTCCTTCAGATGTTCCTGAGAACTGACTGGTACATTCCTCTCTCCATGCTTTCTGATCCCTTACTTTGAGGGGACATAGGCAGATCACCATGGGGAGACATACATTCTTTCTGGAATGTTCAAGGCTTCCTGAAATAAATCACAGCTATCAGTGTACTAAGCAGTGTGGTGCAGCAGTTAGTGCTGGACTAGGTTCAAAGCTCCACTCTGCCATGAAGTTTACTGAGTACTTTGACAGCAGCCAAGGGCACTCTACCTCTGGGTTGGGCTACCAACCTCCAGATCTCCTGGAATTACAACTGAGTTCCAGACTACAGAGATCAGTTCCCTCGGACGAAATGGTTGCTTGGAGGGTGGACTCTGGGCATTGTACTCTGCTGAGATCCCTCCCCTCCCCAAATTTTGCTTTTTCCAGGCTCCGCCCCCCCCCAATCTCCATGAATTTCCCAACTGGGAGTTGGCAAACATACCCCTGGAGAGCAGGGCCATAGCCCTGAGAAGCTGAGAAGAGAGCCAGGTAGGTCAACAAGAGCAATGAAGGAACAGCCAGGAGGAAATCCAACCAGTACTACTCCCTGTGGAGCAAAAGACTCCTCTGGGGGTAAAGCCCTCCAGGGGGAGGGCTTGCTTGGCAGGTGGAGCAGGGAAGCAAGGACTCGGAGGGGCTGGGGAAAAGGAATAAAAGGCCCCAACTGAAGGAGGTGAAGGAGGCAGCTGGCTGTCATTGGGGACAAAGCAGCAGATAGGCTTGGAGCCTTTCTAGGCTGGAAGGTACCAAGCCTCCTGGAGGCTCAAAAGGCCCAAAAGGAAGGCAGCAGGAACTTTTCCTGCATGACCCAGGCATATTGGCTATCCCTGGCTTAACCCTGCAGGAAGGGTGCAGCAGCTGTGAAAGGAGGTCAAGGACCTGGGAGGATTCTGGCTGGGAATGTGGACCCAACATTTAGATGTGAATAGGAGATGATGAAAGGTGAACTGGCCATGCTACAAACTGTTGCTTAACCTCTGGAACTGGGATTGTAAAGGAGCTAAGCAATCAAAGGTTGACCTACACATTTCTGGTACACTGACTGGTCTTTGGGACTGTGGAAAGAACATGGTACCCTCCCTGGGGGAAATCAGGCCCCTGGGGGTATCACACTGTCTAACTTAACTCACAGGGTTGTTGTGAGGGTAAAGCTAGGGTGGGAGAGCCATGTATGCCCTTCTGAGCTTGGGCAAGTTAAAAATGTGGTAGAAAAAATGATGAAAATCACCCACCATTATTTATATAATACTTTTAACTGACAGCTGTAGATTTAATTAATAACCTTGGCCTAGGCTTGCCAAGTCCCCCCGGGGGGCGGGGAAACCCCCGCCCCAGAGGCCCGTTTCCCACTGGCGGCAGATTGGGCCCCGGGGGGAACCCCACCCCGATGTGCACGTCACCCGGAAGTGACGCGACCACGGCGGGCACACTGGGGGCAGGGCTACGGTCATCCGAGGGAAAACTCTATGGTTTTCCCTCGGATGGTCATGGCCCCACCCCCAGTGTGCCTGGTGTGGTCGCATCACTTCCGGGTGACATGGATGTGGTGCGCGCGCACTTCACGTGCACGTGCGCATTCCAGCCGCCAGCCGGGAGTCCCCCGCTGTGGCGAAAATCACACTTGGCAACCCTACCTTGGCCAGGTTCCTTGTTTTGAGCCTTATTTACTTATTTATATAATGGCAACAATTGCAGGGTAGTTTTGAAAATAAGGATCACACAGCACTCTGTACATCAAAAGTGAGAAATAATACCAGAGTATGATGCTACTCTTGCTATTAATCGATAGCAATAATCTAATATTATTTAATAATTCATAATAATTTGTTCTGTAACTATAATATGGTGTCTCATCCTGTTAGTATGGCATTGTGGTTAGTGTCATACCTTCAGCCTAACCAACTTCACAGGGTTATTATTAGGATAAAAAGGAGGAGGGAAAACTATTTTAAGCCACTTTAGATGTACTTTGGCAAGAAAAGAGGGGCATAAATAGCTAAATAAATAATGTAAGATTATCATGATGAAAAGTTTTTGACTGAGAGGCTTTTTAGGTATTTTTCATGCCTATTAAATAACATGAAAGCAATTTTAAAAAATGAGATTACAGGATATCATCAGATACAATTTTGCAAAACAAGTAAAGGATTTTAAAAGAAATGAACTTCAAATGTGGTATTTCTTTGTCTGAGCCTCCAACAGCTATTATGAAAATGTTATTAATTGTATAATTGGTTTCTCCCTATCTTGGAATGTCTACATGATTGTTTGGCTTTCAACTTATTTTAGTAAGTACTCAGCAATAAGCTATACCTGGAATACTGAGAACCAGGCATATAATAGAGGGTCACCACAATGTAGTGTTGACTTAAGAAAAGGAATTTTCCTTTTTTAATGAGGTAATTTTAGTCAGAAAACACAACAGAAACTGTGGACATTTTGGGCAAAATTTATTGGCCCCTAGGTCTCTGTGTTTAAGGGTGATGTCAGATTTGTGGCCAGGAGAAAGTTGATAACTACAATTATCTCTGAATCATCTCACTCAAGTTTCCAGAAGGTTCTACCACTACATAGTTGCCAGTGTTTTGCTAAGTTTATATAGAGTATAAGGTACCTACATTTTTTCCCTATTACCTTCATAGATGTTGCAAAATTATCAATACAATGTTTACAAACTGTCTGAGTTCATATTTTTCAGATTCAACAAAGGTAATGGTTCCAGAAATGTTAATTACATTTTCATTTTCTTTTCAGCCAAAACTGGCTGCGAAAAAGACTCAGAGGATTTTGTTTAAAAAAGGACTAATGAGATTATACCTCCTACACTTTAAGTTTTGATTGTTTTTGCTGCACAAACATTTTCAATTTATTTGCAGCTGAAAATATTTCATTAAGTCCTGTTTTATTTGGCACAGATTTTGTGACAATGTAAGGGAAATCAATAAAATGCTAATTAATTCTTACCAATTAATTATCAATAAAATCTCAGCATAATGAGTGATCAGGCTACTGCCCTTGAGGGAGCAGTTCATTGAAGAAAGAACCCAGAGACCACAGCCCTTCACTAATTTTTTAAAAATATGTTTTTAATCAACAAGGTCTGTCCGCCTTCCACCACCTTCTCCCTGGCGCACCTGATGTCACTGTGGCCTCAGATGTCAGAAGGGAGGAGGGTTAAGCCATCCTTTCTCCTTCCCCTTCCCCCATGTTGGCTCTCGTGGCTGCCTCTCTTTTGGCATCTCTACAAGCCACACCTGCAGATCCTCCCTGGCCATTGAAGGGAATGTCTTTTTATACAAGACTGCTGTCTGCCCAACCCAAAGGCTACTTCCTGCCCCCATTTCTTCCAAACCGCTTTCCTTACCCTTTGTGCTCAGCCAACCTTTCTCCCTTCTCTCAAGGCCTCTGTTTCTTCCCCCAGTGTCTCCTCAGGTATCTTTTCCCAGGCAGGATCTGATGTGGCTGCCTCGTCTGGGGCTTTCTTGCCTGTCTCCTTCCTGTTGCTCCTGAATACTGTTCAGGGTCCTGGCAGGTGCTGGCTTGGGACTTGTGTTGTTGTTACTCCTGCCAGCCACTTTGAAGGGCTCCCTTCCAGCCAGTTTTGCTATCCCCCCCCCCCAGCTGTTTCCTGCTGTGTGCTGCCCAGGTGGTGAGTGAGTCCTGGGAGTAGGCAGGTCTCTTTTATCTGCTGGGGTGTGAGGCTGGACAAGTTGGGAAGAGGGGGAATCCCCCGACACACATACACCCATTTCCCAGTGTTTGTCCTCATGGATCTGCAACATATAGTTGGCATTGATATGGAGTCTCCCAGGTTGATGTTGAATCATGAAACTAAAGGGAAGAAGAGATAAGTACCACCTTAGGATCCGGGCGTTGTGGTCCTTCATGTGGGCCATCCATTGCAATGGGGCATGATCTGTCATGAGGATGAATGAGTTATTACTCAGATAGTACTGTCCCTTACTGCCCATTGGCTTAGACAATGAAGGGCCGATTGAAATCTGGGTTTTGGAGCAAGGGCCGAGGAAAGAACTTTTCACAGGGAGTCAAAGGCCTCTTGTCATGACGTGGACCAATGGATTTTGTTGGGCTAGTCCTTCCTGAGGCAGCTGGACAGGGTGCTGGCTACAGTGGCAAAATGGGTAATGAAGCAGCTGTAGTAGCCAACCAGTCCTTAGGAAGCTTTGCAATTGCTTTTTCATGGCCGGCACTGGGCTGTTCTCCAGTGTTGTCACCTTTTCTGGCACAGATTATAACTGGCCATTTCCCACCATCCTGTGTGGCATGGATGTGCTGGTATGTCCTTGCTGGCATGCCCATACCCACTGTTTCTGGGTGTACCAAAGGACCAAGGACTGGTGGGAGAATTTCAAGCTGGCACAATGGGGTGATGAGCAATGTCTCTGTAATTTCCATTTGACCTAGGCAATGTTTGTCAAGATTGTGGAGGTTTTAATAGGAAGCCTGCAGTGACAGAAGACCTTTCCATATAAGCCCACTCCAGTGGACAAGCACATAGTAATTGCCATATGGTATCTTGACCATGTCAATACATACAGAGAACTCAGGGAGCAGCTAGGCATTGAACTTCCAACAGTGGCAGAAATATTAATGGAGGTGTGCTTCATAATCGAGAGTGAGCTGTATAGGAAGACAGTTTCCCTGGGTCCAGAGGTTACAAAGGTATCATATTTCCCTTAAAAAATGTTGTGTGTATTATTGGTAATGTGTTTCTCAGATAATTTAGTGTAGCTGGTGTTTTCTTTGAAGTAAATTTCTTCAGGACGAGCTATGTTTTAAACTGGTATCTTAACCTGTGTGGAAAATGTGTGTGCTTAAATGCTTCTTGTCCTTTCAGATTATGGATGGATTCAACAGACTTGGATTCCCAAATTCCATTGGAGCCATTGACGGAACGTACCTCCCCATTCCTTCTCCTGCAGGAAGGGTGGAAAAGTATGGAAACCGCAGGCACAAAGGTAATAAAACAGATAGCCCTAGTATAGATCAAGCTCAACAGCACAGGGATGCCAGCCTCCAGGTGGGATTTAGAGATCCCTTGGGATTACAGCTCATTTCCAGACTACAGAGATCAGTTTCCCGGCAGAAAATGGATGCTTTGAGGGTGCATGTGTAGGCCAGAGGTGCTGCTTTACTCTAGGTAGCCCCAGCAGCAGAGGCACCCCACTTTCTAACCTGAAGCAGAGACCCACAAACTCAGGCCAAGGAAGGCAAGCCATAGCTCTGGAAAAGGCTCTCCATTTTCAGGTGGCATAAAAGCAGCCCTCAGAGCAAACCTCCAGTCTTCTTCCCCACCCAGCAAAGGTATGCATATGAAACAATGGCAGTTCCACTAGGTAAAGCATCTGCATTTCTAAAGGCTATTCAAAGACCACCTGACGAATAGCCCTTCTGCCCCCAGAACTTCACCTAGCCCTTTTGTGTGCACCTATGTTTATGTGAGAATCCTTTGTCTTCACAACTGTCTCTCCTGAACCTTCCCTCAGGATACTGAGATAAACCAATCATATATTCAAATATTTAGCAATCCTTCCTGACCATAATCAGGAACCCATCTCCCAACCTTTTGTGTAAACGTGGGAGCCTATTCCATCTACCTTGGCAGAACCATTAGTGATAGTCAAATTCATTTAACTAACTCCTGTACAATCACCCTGCACCTGGTTAATCCCATCAGAGCTATTGTGAATCCAGACTCTCCTCTGGAACCCCACTGGTCACACCTAGGCTGTGCCCCTCCTGACAACCGCACCCCCTGGGACACCTGACTAGTCCAGGTAATCTTTTGTCTTCACCCGGGGCAAGCGCCTCAAGGACTCCCACTGGTCTTCATTGCTTTCCAATATCTATATGCATCCATGCACATGGACTCAGAAGGTATTCCTCTGCCCTAATGCTGGCAGTCCATCCCCAAACCCATGTTTGAGCTACAATCCCTTCTCCATGGATTCTACACATCTGGACAGGTTGTATTACCCCATAACTGAACCCTCTATTCGCTATCAATCACCTCTACTTTCTTAGTTCTGTATTGCTTGCTCTTTTTGAATGCTTAGTATGCTTGTAATTAGGGAAATTCTTCAATACTCTTCAAATCTGGAGTCTTCTTACTGTGCTGGACCTTAGTATACAATTGGTGTGCAGTCCCTGTTCCCCTCTGGTCTTCCCTGCTGCATAGCTAATTTCCCCAAACAATGAGGCAGTCCATTGGTGGTAACATGTGTTATGGCATTGTAGACCACTGAGGTCCTTATTCTTTCCAGGATCCACCCCACATTTTCCAGGATTTTCCAAACATTGGATATGGCAACCCTACCACCCCCATTTCCCACCAGTAGCCCAGGAAAACAGGCAAGGGCAACCCTACAAAATCATAATGTTTGTTTACAGTGATGTGCACTTAAAAACAACCCACGGATGTTCCCATACCACACAGCAACAGCCATTTCACCCCCCCCAATGAAATCCTACTTTTAAATTCACCTCTATTGTTGAGGCCCTCAGATGTGCTGGATGTGAAGGACTTTACTCTGTCTCTTAATCTCAGATTACAGAGGACGACTACAAGAGAGTCAGAGAGCTAGATAGGCAGGACCCTGACCACCCTTGTTTTTACTACTCTGTGATACTATCCCTTTGATGTGTAGATTGCTACTCTTAAGGAAAGTTTCCTTCCTTCTGACTTCTCCCTCACTCTCCACACAATGACATTCCTCTCCATCTTGGCAACATGAGAGCAAGATGTCTTTCCTGTATCTCCATCTATTGATCTAGTTAGACTAGATTAGAGAATCTGTCTCTGATCTAATTAGACTAGATTAGATAATCTGTTTCTTCTCTATCCTACCTAGAATGGAGTTCCTTAAAGAAAAGGACTCATTTGCAAATATAAAGAGGCTCCATGTAACTTTGCTTCTTGCTCGCAAACACACTGTGCCAGATGGCTCCACTGCACTTTTGTGAGCCTTTGTGCACTCTGCTACTGCTGTAATCCAACAAGATGCAAGGTGTTCTTGGAGCCATTATAAAATAAGGAATACTTTTGGAGCTGCTGTGTAGCATGAAACATCAAGCAGTACATTCAGTTTATATGTATGTAATGGTGTGCTGGTCATTGACTGTTACAAGAATATATATATGTAATGTAATCGATGGATGACCTCCATGCAGTGTTCCTTACAATTTTCTGAGAAAAGCGGAACAGTTTGCCTCTTTCTAATCACCACAGATACTGGAAAACTGGGGGGGGGGATGTCCAGAATTAAGGAAACCAGTTCTCCATCCTAAAACAGGTACAGAAATTCTCCCTGAGATTGCTACTTGAGTGATATAATAGATTGCTGAATGAGTGATCAAATTGACAATTAATGTTTGACTAATGTAAAGAAAGGAATTGATTACTCTATACTCTTTACCCACCCTACAGTCACTGTTTGGAGAGTGGAAGCTGCACCCCAGCCTGAGAAGGAGGACGCAGAGGTCCTGGAGACCAAGGAGGAAGAAGCACTACAGCCAACAGGAGAGGAAGGGCAGGAAGGGATTGAACCTCCCTCTCAGAGATCTTCTCCTGACTGCCCCTCATCTTCCCCTGTACTTGGTAGGGAACTAACACCATTTGCCAAGTATTTTCTGTGCAATGCTTTTGATACACACTGCTGTGACACGCCTTCCTTGGCATATTCCGCCTTAGAAACAACTTTTGTGTCACACTTTAGGGCCTTCTGGTGAGACCTTCCCCCACTACAGGCCACAAGAGCAGGCCTTGGAACCACCAGTGTTCTTGATTTTGAGAAGAGATTAGTTGCAGTGTCTGTTGTTTGCATAGTTGTAGAGATGCTTACTTTTGATTTTTGATTGACATGCATTGTATTTCCGACTATGGATGGATTCAGTCGGCTGGGGTTCCCACACTGTATCGGTGCCATCAATGGCACTCACTTTGCTATTCATTCACCGGAAGGTAGGGTCACTGAGTATGGAAATCATAAACATTACTCACCTGTTTTGCTTCAAGGAGCTGTGGACCACACCAGGAGATTCATTGATGCCGAGGTGAGATGGAGTGGCCGGAGCCACAACCCTTTTGTCTTTGCCAATGCTTGGCTCTTCATTCCAGCACCACTACCTCATCCATACACAGGATGCCTAATCTCCACCTGTCTAGCTGGCCATGAACAAGGAAGCATTTCTGAGAGTGTTCCCTATGATGTCCTGGACTTCCAGCCTGGCAACCAATTCCTCCCCCTCCAGGATTGTGTGACTATACTTCTGAACATCAGTGGTGCCAACATGTATTGCAACCACTAGTTCATCCCCTGCACTACCTACCAGTTTATCTGAACAGTGCATAATGTCCATGACCTCCTCCTTAGGCATTTTGTGGTCAAAGTGCTCCTCCTTAGGCATCTTGTGGTCGAAGTGCTCACCACAAACCTATGCCCCTACATTCCTCAGTAGCCAGCCAGCTGCAGAGGAGCCAAGCAGGAGAAGCATCTTTGTCAGGGGAGACAGCTGTTTTGGTAGTTTATTCTCACAGGGAAGAGTGTCCAAGTTGGCAGTGGGCAGAAGAGAGGAGAGGACCCAACACCAACCAATGGCACACGAATACTCTTGAGTGGTAGATAATGGGCAATGGCTGAAGGAGTGCACGGCCCAGCCAATGGAAGAGCTGGAACGTGCCAATACATCAGGGCTTTTATACATATCAGATACATTATTACACTGCAGATCATTAACATTGTCAGTTATTCAGCTAGATACAGTCACTCATAATTTGTACTGAAACGAAGCCATTTTTACTCTTATACAGGATTGCTAATATGCATAAGAGAATTCATTCTTAAATTAAATCATATTCAAAAGCTCACTGCAAATCAAGAACCACTTTGGGCTTTATTTCTACACCCAAGACTTTAAGAGGTTCGTTAACAGCAATGGGACTTACAACACATAAAAATGTGTGTACAGTTGCCTACTTATGTCTAGGATCTAAAGGGTAACACTGTTTTCTACATTACATCCCCCACATTGTCTAGGTTCCTTGTAAAGCTCAGTGTTTTCTCAGATGCCATTTCCACACATAATCTTATATGTAAAGCCTCATGAGTTGTGAAAGAAAAGTTTGTATTCTGGTTCTGAAACAACTAAACTAGACTATGTGATGGTGATGGCCTTGCAGCTGACTCAGTAAAGTATACCCATTTTCTCTACCACCACCCCTGCGTAAGCCCATGTTTTCTAAACTGATACCATAGATTTCCTCTTAACTGTCCACTCCATTTTATTCATTTAATGCTACGGAACTGTTGTAATCAATAAGTTCTGTTTAGAAGAAGAAGAAGAGATTGGATTTATACCCCGCCTTTCACTACCCAAAGGTATCTCAGAGCGGCTTACAAACTCCTTTCTCTTCCCCTCCCCACAACAGACACCCTGTGAGGTAGGTGGGGCTGAGAGAGCTCTTGACAGAAATTGCTCTTATTCAAGGACAGCTGTTATCAGAACTATGGCTTGCCCAAGGTCATCCAGCCAGGTGCAAGTGGAGGAGTGGGGAATCAAACCCAGTTCTCCCAGATTAGAGTCCGCGCACTTAACCACTACACCAACCTGGCTCACTTTATGATTTTCAAATTTTACAGTCAGTGAGTTCTATGGTAAAAATGGTTCTATATCTTATAGATAGAATGCATTGCTTTTATTAGCATGCGGCAGGGCTGTTTTTGTAGAAAAAGCCCAGCAGGAACTCAGCATAATAGGCCACACTCAACAGCAGAAACTCATTAGTATATTAGGCTACACCCCTGACAGTGCAGCTCATTAGCATATTAGGCCACACCCCCATGGTACCAGAAGTGTGGTCATCCAGCCATACCCACCTTTTGCTTCTTATTCTGTGTACCTTGTTTGTTGTCAAAACGGTTTTGACAAAACCAATAAAAACATTATTTCTTTTTTAAAAGTTTCTAATTCCATACTTTTTATAATTAATATTATATTTATTTTTAAAGTAACATTAACAGTAACATAAGCAAACATCTCAATAAACACTCTGGAACTTGGAACACTATACTGAAATGGTGAGATAAGTCTTCAAATCTAAGTTGAATTATCATCTGTTAAGGACAATCCCTCCAAAAGTTTCCAAAATAGTGACAGGTCACCAGTTGCCTCTGTTCTTTCTTGGGCCTTGCTTTGGGTCAATAAGGCAGAATGATGACCTTGAAGCAACCCCTTTCTAACATAATTGTTCCTTTGAAACTGTACTACACCATTTTTAAGTAACAGCAAAATGAAGAGCATGAACATGTATAGAGTGCACATTTCTTGCCAATGTTCTCTCTGGGCTGCACACGGCAGAAGGAAATTTTAAAAGGACTCTGATCTTGTTCATGCAGATCGGCTTACCATTTAAAAACAGACACCCTGTGAGGTAGGTGGGGCTGAGAGAGCTCTTTCGAGGACTGCTCTTGAGAGAA